>NW_027248940.1:6744315-7068367 GCF_036711975.1 Onthophagus taurus | reverse complement strand
GCACAATTTGCTACAACTTTTGTAGTAAAAGTTTTTCTGTACTCTGCTTCTGATACCGTTTTTTTTCAACACTCTTCTATTTTTAACATTCTTGAAAAATTTTCGACATTGATGCATCTGGGAACAAAAATGTTACAGACCATTGCGTTAAGGGTACAATTTGCTACAACTTTTGTAGTAAAAGTTTTTCTGTACTCTGCTTCCGATACCGTTTTTTTTCAACACTCTTCTATTTTCCACATTTTTGAAAAATTCTCGATATTGATGCATCTGGGAGCAAAAATGTTACAGACCATTGCGTTAAGGGCACAATTTGCTACAACTTTTGTAGTAAAAGTTTTTCTGTACTCTGCTTCTGATACCGTTTTTTTTCAACACTCTTCTATTTTTAACATTCTTGAAAAATTTTCGACATTGATGCATCTGGGAGCAAAAATGTTACAGACCATTGCGTTAAGGGTACAATTTGCTACAACTTTTGTAGTAAAAGTTTTTCTGTACTCTGCTTCCGATACCGTTTTTTTTCAACACTCTTCTATTTTCCACATTTTTGAAAAATTCTCGATATTGATGCATCTGGGAGCAAAAATGTTACATACCGTTGCGTTAAGGGCACAATTTGCTACAACTTTTGTAGTAAAAGTTTTTCTGTACTCTGCTTCCGATACCGTTTTTTTTCAACACTCTTCTATTTTCCACATTTTTGAAAAATTCTCGATATTGATGCATCTGGGAGCAAAAATGTTACAGACCATTGCGTTAAGGGCACAATTTGCTACAACTTTTGTAGTAAAAGTTTTTCTGTACTCTGATTCCGATACCGTTTTTTTTCAACACTCTTCTATTTTCCACATTTTTGAAAAATTCTCGATATTGATGCATCTGGGAGCAAAAATGTTACAGACCATTGCGTTAAGGGCACAATTTGCTACAACTTTTGTAGTAAAAGTTTTTCTGTACTCTGATTCCGATACCGTTTTTTTTCAACACTATTCTATTTTCCACATTTTTGAAAAATTCTCGATATTGATGCATCTGGGAGCAAAAATGTTACAGACCATTGCGTTAAGGGCACAATTTGCTACAACTTTTGTAGTAAAAGTTTTTCTGTACTATGCTTCCGATACCGTTTTTTTTCAACGCTCTTCTATTTTTAACATTCTTGAAAAATTTTCGACATTGATGCATCTGGGAGCAAAAATGTTACAGACCATTGCGTTAAGGGCACAATTTGCTGCAACTTTTGTAGTAAAAGTTTTTCTGTACTCTGCTTCCGATACCGTTTTTTTTCAACACTCTTCTATTTTCCACATTTTTGAAAAATTCTCGATATTGATGCATCTGGGAGCAAAAATGTTACAGACCATTGCGTTAAGGGCACAATTTGCTACAACTTTTGTAGTAAAAGTTTTTCTGTACTCTGATTCCGATACCGTTTTTTTTCAACACTCTTCTATTTTTAACATTCTTGAAAAATTTTCGACATTGATGCATCTGGGAGCAAAAATGTTACAGACCATTGCGTTAAGGGCACAATTTGCTACAACTTTTGTAGTAAAAGTTTTTCTGTACTCTGCTTCCGATACCGTTTTTTTTCAACACTCTTCTATTTTCCACATTTTTGAAAAATTCTCGATATTGATGCATCTGGGAGCAAAAATGTTACAGACCATTGCGTTAAGGGCACAATTTGCTACAACTTTTGTAGTAAAGGTTTTTCTGTACTCTGCTTCCGATACCGTTTTTTTTCAACACTCTTCTATTTTTAACATTCTTGAAAAATTTTCGACATTGATGCATCTGGGAGCAAAAATGTTACAGACCATTGCGTTAAGGGCACAATTTGCTACAACTTTTGTAGTAAAAGTTTTTCTGTACTCTGCTTCTGATACCGTTTTTTTTCAACACTCTTCTATTTTTAACATTCTTGAAAAATTTTCGACATTGATGCATCTGGGAACAAAAATGTTACAGACCATTGCGTTAAGGGTACAATTTGCTACAACTTTTGTAGTAAAAGTTTTTCTGTACTCTGCTTCTGATACCGTTTTTTTTTCAACACTCTTCTATTTTTAACATTCTTGAAAAATTTTCGACATTGATGCATCTGGGAGCAAAAATGTTACAGACCATTGCGTTAAGGGTACAATTTGCTACAACTTTTGTAGTAAAAGTTTTTCTGTACTCTGCTTCTGATACCGTTTTTTTTTCAACACTCTTCTATTTTTAACATTCTTGAAAAATTTTCGACATTGATGCATCTGGGAGCAAAAATGTTACAGACCATTGCGTTAAGGGCACAATTTGCTACAACTTTTGTAGTAAAAGTTTTTCTGTACTCTGCTTCTGATACCGTTTTTTTTCAACACTCTTCTATTTTCCACATTTTTGAAAACTTCTCGATATTGATGCATCTGGGAGCAGAAATGTTACAGACCATTGCGTTAAGGGCACAATTTGCTACAACTTTTGTAGTAAAAGTTTTTCTGTACTCTGCTTCCGATACCGTTTTTTTTCAACACTCTTCTATTTTCCACATTTTTGAAAAATTCTCGATATTGATGCATCTGGGAGCAAAAATGTTACAGACCATTGCGTTAAGGGTACAATTTGCTACAACTTTTGTAGTAAAAGTTTTTCTGTACTCTGCTTCTGATACCGTTTTTTTTTTCAACACTCTTCTATTTTTAACATTCTTGAAAAATTTTCGACATTGATGCATCTGGGAGCAAAAATGTTACAGACCATTGCGTTAAGGGCACAATTTGCTACAACTTTTGTAGTAAAAGTTTTTCTGTACTCTGCTTCTGATACCGTTTTTTTTCAACACTCTTCTATTTTCCACATTTTTGAAAACTTCTCGATATTGATGCATCTGGGAGCAGAAATGTTACAGACCATTGCGTTAAGGGCACAATTTGCTACAACTTTTGTAGTAAAAGTTTTTCTGTACTCTGCTTCCGATACCGTTTTTTTTCAACACTCTTCTATTTTCCACATTTTTGAAAAATTCTCGATATTGATGCATCTGGGAGCAAAAATGTTACAGACCATTGCGTTAAGGGTACAATTTGCTACAACTTTTGTAGTAAAAGTTTTTCTGTACTCTGCTTCTGATACCGTTTTTTTTTTCAACACTCTTCTATTTTTAACATTCTTGAAAAATTTTCGACATTGATGCATCTGGGAGCAAAAATGTTACAGACCATTGCGTTAAGGGCACAATTTGCTACAACTTTTGTAGTAAAAGTTTTTCTGTACTCTGCTTCTGATACCGTTTTTTTTCAACACTCTTCTATTTTTAACATTCTTGAAAACTTCTCGATATTGATGCATCTGGGAGCAGAAATGTTACAGACCATTGCGTTAAGGGCACAATTTGCTACAACTTTTGTAGTAAAAGTTTTTCTGTACTCTGCTTCCGATACCGTTTTTTTTCAACACTCTTCTATTTTCCACATTTTTGAAAAATTCTCGATATTGATGCATCTGGGAGCAAAAATGTTACAGACCATTGCGTTAAGGGCACAATTTGCTACAACTTTTGTAGTAAAAGTTTTTCTGTACTCTGCTTCTGATACCGTTTTTTTTCAACACTCTTCTATTTTCCACATTTTTGAAAACTTCTCGATATTGATGCATCTGGGAGCAGAAATGTTACAGACCATTGCGTTAAGGGCACAATTTGCTACAACTTTTGTAGTAAAAGTTTTTCTGTACTCTGCTTCTGATACCGTTTTTTTTCAACACTCTTCTATTTTTAACATTCTTGAAAAATTTTCGACATTGATGCATCTGGGAGCAAAAATGTTACAGACCATTGCGTTAAGGGTACAATTTGCTACAACTTTTGTAGTAAAAGTTTTTCTGTACTCTGCTTCCGATACCGTTTTTTTTCAACACTCTTCTATTTTCCACATTTTTGAAAAATTCTCGATATTGATGCATCTGGGAGCAAAAATGTTACAGACCATTGCGTTAAGGGCACAATTTGCTACAACTTTTGTAGTAAAAGTTTTTCTGTACTATGCTTCCGATACCGTTTTTTTTCAACGCTCTTCTATTTTTAACATTCTTGAAAAATTTTCGACATTGATGCATCTGGGAGCAAAAATGTTACAGACCATTGCGTTAAGGGCACAATTTGCTGCAACTTTTGTAGTAAAAGTTTTTCTGTACTCTGCTTCCGATACCGTTTTTTTTCAACACTCTTCTATTTTCCACATTTTTGAAAAATTCTCGATATTGATGCATCTGGGAGCAAAAATGTTACAGACCATTGCGTTAAGGGCACAATTTGCTACAACTTTTGTAGTAAAAGTTTTTCTGTACTCTGATTCCGATACCGTTTTTTTTCAACACTCTTCTATTTTTAACATTCTTGAAAAATTTTCGACATTGATGCATCTGGGAGCAAAAATGTTACAGACCATTGCGTTAAGGGCACAATTTGCTACAACTTTTGTAGTAAAAGTTTTTCTGTACTCTGCTTCCGATACCGTTTTTTTTCAACACTCTTCTATTTTCCACATTTTTGAAAAATTCTCGATATTGATGCATCTGGGAGCAAAAATGTTACAGACCATTGCGTTAAGGGCACAATTTGCTACAACTTTTGTAGTAAAAGTTTTTCTGTACTCTGATTCCGATACCGTTTTTTTTCAACACTCTTCTATTTTCCACATTTTTGAAAAATTTTCGACATTGATGCATCTGGGAGCAAAAATGTTGCAGACCATTGCGTTAAGGGCACAATTTGCTACAACTTTTGTAGTAAAAGTTTTTCTGTACTCTGCTTCTGATACCGTTTTTTTTCAACACTCTTCTATTTTTAACATTCTTGAAAAATTTTCGACATTGATGCATCTGGGAGCAAAAATGTTACAGACCATTGCGTTAAGGGTACAATTTGCTACAACTTTTGTAGTAAAAGTTTTTCTGTACTCTGCTTCCGATACCGTTTTTTTTCAACACTCTTCTATTTTCCACATTTTTGAAAAATTCTCGATATTGATGCATCTGGGAGCAAAAATGTTGCAGACCATTGCGTTAAGGGCACAATTTGCTACAACTTTTGTAGTAAAAGTTTTTCTGTACTCTGATTCCGATACCGTTTTTTTTCAACACTCTTCTATTTTCCACATTTTTGAAAAATTCTCGATATTGATGCATCTGGGAGCAAAAATGTTACAGACCATTGCGTTAAGGGCACAATTTGCTACAACTTTTGTAGTAAAAGTTTTTCTGTACTCTGCTTCTGATACCGTTTTTTTTCAACACTCTTCTATTTTTAACATTCTTGAAAAATTTTCGACATTGATGCATCTGGGAGCAAAAATGTTACAGACCATTGCGTTAAGGGTACAATTTGCTACAACTTTTGTAGTAAAAGTTTTTCTGTACTCTGCTTCCGATACCGTTTTTTTTCAACACTCTTCTATTTTCCACATTTTTGAAAAATTCTTGATATTGATGCATCTGGGAGCAAAAATGTTACAGACCATTGCGTTAAGGGCACAATTTGCTACAATTTTTGTAGTAAAAGTTTTTCTGTACTCTGATTCCGATACCGTTTTTTTTTCAACACTCTTCTATTTTCCACATTTTTGAAAAATTCTCGATATTGATGCATCTGGGAGCAAAAATGTTACATAGCATTGCGTTAAGGGCACAATTTGCTACAACTTTTGTAGTAAAAGTTTTTCTGTACTCTGATTCCGATACCGTTTTTTTTCAACACTCTTCTATTTTCCACATTTTTGAAAAATTCTCGATATTGATGCATCTGGGAGCAAAAATGTTACAGACCATTGCGTTAAGGGCACAATTTGCTACAACTTTTGTTGTAAAAGTTTTTCTGTACTATGCTTCCGATACCGTTTTTTTTCAACGCTCTTCTATTTTTAACATTATTGAAAAATTTTCGACATTGATGCATCTGGGAGCAAAAATGTTACAGACCATTGCGTTAAGGGCACAATTTGCTACAACTTTTGTAGTAAAAGTTTTTCTGTACTCTGCTTCCGATACCGTTTTTTTTCAACACTCTTCTATTTTCCACATTTTTGAAAAATTCTCGATATTGATGCATCTGGGAGCAAAAATGTTGCAGACCATTGCGTTAAGGGCACAATTTGCTACAACTTTTGTAGTAAAAGTTTTTCTGTACTCTGATTCCGATACCGTTTTTTTTCAACACTCTTCTATTTTCCACATTTTTGAAAAATTCTCGATATTGATGCATCTGGGAGCAAAAATGTTACAGACCATTGCGTTAAGGGCACAATTTGCTACAACTTTTGTAGTAAAAGTTTTTCTGTACTCTGATTCCGATACCGTTTTTTTTCAACACTCTTCTATTTTCCACATTTTTGAAAAATTCTCGATATTGATGCATCTGGGAGCAAAAATGTTACATAGCATTGCGTTAAGGGCACAATTTGCTACAACTTTTGTAGTAAAAGTTTTTCTGTACTCTGCTTCTGATACCGTTTTTTTTCAACACTCTTCTATTTTTAACATTCTTGAAAAATTTTCGACATTGATGCATCTGGGAGCAAAAATGTTACAGACCATTGCGTTAAGGGTACAATTTGCTACAACTTTTGTAGTAAAAGTTTTTCTGTACTCTGCTTCCGATACCGTTTTTTTTCAACACTCTTCTATTTTCCACATTTTTGAAAAATTCTCGATATTGATGCATCTGGGAGCAAAAATGTTACATACCATTGCGTTAAGGGCACAATTTGCTACAACTTTTGTAGTAAAAGTTTTTCTGTACTCTGCTTCCGATACCGTTTTTTTTCAACACTCTTCTATTTTCCACATTTTTGAAAAATTCTCGATATTGATGCATCTGGGAGCAAAAATGTTACAGACCATTGCGTTAAGGGCACAATTTGCTACAACTTTTGTAGTAAAAGTTTTTCTGTACTCTGATTCCGATACCGTTTTTTTTCAACACTCTTCCATTTTCCACATTTTTGAAAAATTCTCGATATTGATGCATCTGGGAGCAAAAATGTTACAGCCCATTGCGTTAAGGGCACAATTTGCTACAACTTTTGTAGTAAAAGTTTTTCTGTACTATGCTTCCGATACCGTTTTTTTTCAACGCTCTTCTATTTTTAACATTCTTGAAAAATTTTCGACATTGATGCATCTGGGAGCAAAAATGTTACAGACCATTGCGTTAAGGGCACAATTTGCTACAACTTTTGTAGTAAAAGTTTTTCTGTACTCTGCTTCCGATACCGTTTTTTTTCAACACTCTTCTATTTTCCACATTTTTGAAAAATTCTCGATATTGATGCATCTGGGAGCAAAAATGTTACAGACCATTGCGTTAAGGGCACAATTTGCTACAACTTTTGTAGTAAAAGTTTTTCTGTACTCTGATTCCGATACCGTTTTTTTTCAACACTCTTCTATTTTCCACATTTTTGAAAAATTTTCGACATTGATGCATCTGGGAGCAAAAATGTTGCAGACCATTGCGTTAAGGGCACAATTTGCTACAACTTTTGTAGTAAAAGTTTTTCTGTACTCTGCTTCTGATACCGTTTTTTTTCAACACTCTTCTATTTTTAACATTCTTGAAAAATTTTCGACATTGATGCATCTGGGAGCAAAAATGTTACAGACCATTGCGTTAAGGGTACAATTTGCTACAACTTTTGTAGTAAAAGTTTTTCTGTACTCTGCTTCCGATACCGTTTTTTTTCAACACTCTTCTATTTTCCACATTTTTGAAAAATTCTCGATATTGATGCATCTGGGAGCAAAAATGTTGCAGACCATTGCGTTAAGGGCACAATTTGCTACAACTTTTGTAGTAAAAGTTTTTCTGTACTCTGATTCCGATACCGTTTTTTTTCAACACTCTTCTATTTTCCACATTTTTGAAAAATTCTCGATATTGATGCATCTGGGAGCAAAAATGTTACAGACCATTGCGTTAAGGGCACAATTTGCTACAACTTTTGTAGTAAAAGTTTTTCTGTACTCTGCTTCTGATACCGTTTTTTTTCAACACTCTTCTATTTTTAACATTCTTGAAAAATTTTCGACATTGATGCATCTGGGAGCAAAAATGTTACAGACCATTGCGTTAAGGGTACAATTTGCTACAACTTTTGTAGTAAAAGTTTTTCTGTACTCTGCTTCCGATACCGTTTTTTTTCAACACTCTTCTATTTTCCACATTTTTGAAAAATTCTTGATATTGATGCATCTGGGAGCAAAAATGTTACAGACCATTGCGTTAAGGGCACAATTTGCTACAATTTTTGTAGTAAAAGTTTTTCTGTACTCTGATTCCGATACCGTTTTTTTTTCAACACTCTTCTATTTTCCACATTTTTGAAAAATTCTCGATATTGATGCATCTGGGAGCAAAAATGTTACATAGCATTGCGTTAAGGGCACAATTTGCTACAACTTTTGTAGTAAAAGTTTTTCTGTACTCTGATTCCGATACCGTTTTTTTTCAACACTCTTCTATTTTCCACATTTTTGAAAAATTCTCGATATTGATGCATCTGGGAGCAAAAATGTTACAGACCATTGCGTTAAGGGCACAATTTGCTACAACTTTTGTTGTAAAAGTTTTTCTGTACTATGCTTCCGATACCGTTTTTTTTCAACGCTCTTCTATTTTTAACATTATTGAAAAATTTTCGACATTGATGCATCTGGGAGCAAAAATGTTACAGACCATTGCGTTAAGGGCACAATTTGCTACAACTTTTGTAGTAAAAGTTTTTCTGTACTCTGCTTCCGATACCGTTTTTTTTCAACACTCTTCTATTTTCCACATTTTTGAAAAATTCTCGATATTGATGCATCTGGGAGCAAAAATGTTGCAGACCATTGCGTTAAGGGCACAATTTGCTACAACTTTTGTAGTAAAAGTTTTTCTGTACTCTGATTCCGATACCGTTTTTTTTCAACACTCTTCTATTTTCCACATTTTTGAAAAATTCTCGATATTGATGCATCTGGGAGCAAAAATGTTACAGACCATTGCGTTAAGGGCACAATTTGCTACAACTTTTGTAGTAAAAGTTTTTCTGTACTCTGATTCCGATACCGTTTTTTTTCAACACTCTTCTATTTTCCACATTTTTGAAAAATTCTCGATATTGATGCATCTGGGAGCAAAAATGTTACATAGCATTGCGTTAAGGGCACAATTTGCTACAACTTTTGTAGTAAAAGTTTTTCTGTACTCTGCTTCTGATACCGTTTTTTTTCAACACTCTTCTATTTTTAACATTCTTGAAAAATTTTCGACATTGATGCATCTGGGAGCAAAAATGTTACAGACCATTGCGTTAAGGGTACAATTTGCTACAACTTTTGTAGTAAAAGTTTTTCTGTACTCTGCTTCCGATACCGTTTTTTTTCAACACTCTTCTATTTTCCACATTTTTGAAAAATTCTCGATATTGATGCATCTGGGAGCAAAAATGTTACATACCATTGCGTTAAGGGCACAATTTGCTACAACTTTTGTAGTAAAAGTTTTTCTGTACTCTGCTTCCGATACCGTTTTTTTTCAACACTCTTCTATTTTCCACATTTTTGAAAAATTCTCGATATTGATGCATCTGGGAGCAAAAATGTTACAGACCATTGCGTTAAGGGCACAATTTGCTACAACTTTTGTAGTAAAAGTTTTTCTGTACTCTGATTCCGATACCGTTTTTTTTCAACACTCTTCCATTTTCCACATTTTTGAAAAATTCTCGATATTGATGCATCTGGGAGCAAAAATGTTACAGCCCATTGCGTTAAGGGCACAATTTGCTACAACTTTTGTAGTAAAAGTTTTTCTGTACTATGCTTCCGATACCGTTTTTTTTCAACGCTCTTCTATTTTTAACATTCTTGAAAAATTTTCGACATTGATGCATCTGGGAGCAAAAATGTTACAGACCATTGCGTTAAGGGCACAATTTGCTGCAACTTTTGTAGTAAAAGTTTTTCTGTACTCTGCTTCCGATACCGTTTTTTTTCAACACTTTTCTATTTTCCACATTTTTGAAAAATTCTCGATATTGATGCATCTGGGAGCAAAAATGTTACAGACCATTGCGTTAAGGGCACAATTTGCTACAACTTTTGTAGTAAAAGTTTTTCTGTACTCTGATTCCGATACCGTTTTTTTTCAACACTCTTCTATTTTTAACATTCTTGAAAAATTTTCGACATTGATGCATCTGGGAGCAAAAATGTTACAGACCATTGCGTTAAGGGTACAATTTGCTACAACTTTTGTAGTAAAAGTTTTTCTGTACTCTGCTTCCGATACCGTTTTTTTTCAACACTCTTCTATTTTCCACATTTTTGAAAAATTCTCGATATTGATGCATCTGGGAGCAAAAATGTTACATACCATTGCGTTAAGGGCACAATTTGCTACAACTTTTGTAGTAAAAGTTTTTCTGTACTCTGCTTCCGATACCGTTTTTTTTCAACACTCTTCTATTTTCCACATTTTTGAAAAATTCTCGATATTGATGCATCTGGGAGCAAAAATGTTACAGACCATTGCGTTAAGGGCACAATTTGCTACAACTTTTGTAGTAAAAGTTTTTCTGTACTCTGATTCCGATACCGTTTTTTTTCAACACTCTTCCATTTTCCACATTTTTGAAAAATTCTCGATATTGATGCATCTGGGAGCAAAAATGTTACAGCCCATTGCGTTAAGGGCACAATTTGCTACAACTTTTGTAGTAAAAGTTTTTCTGTACTATGCTTCCGATACCGTTTTTTTTCAACGCTCTTCTATTTTTAACATTCTTGAAAAATTTTCGACATTGATGCATCTGGGAGCAAAAATGTTACAGACCATTGCGTTAAGGGCACAATTTGCTGCAACTTTTGTAGTAAAAGTTTTTCTGTACTCTGCTTCCGATACCGTTTTTTTTCAACACTTTTCTATTTTCCACATTTTTGAAAAATTCTCGATATTGATGCATCTGGGAGCAAAAATGTTACAGACCATTGCGTTAAGGGCACAATTTGCTACAACTTTTGTAGTAAAAGTTTTTCTGTACTCTGATTCCGATACCGTTTTTTTTCAACACTCTTCTATTTTTAACATTCTTGAAAAATTTTCGACATTGATGCATCTGGGAGCAAAAATGTTACAGACCATTGCGTTAAGGGTACAATTTGCTACAACTTTTGTAGTAAAAGTTTTTCTGTACTCTGCTTCCGATACCGTTTTTTTTCAACACTCTTCTATTTTCCACATTTTTGAAAAATTCTCGATATTGATGCATCTGGGAGCAGAAATGTTACAGACCATTGCGTTAAGGGCACAATTTGCTACAACTTTTGTAGTAAAAGTTTTTCTGTACTCTGCTTCCGATACCGTTTTTTTTCAACACTCTTCTATTTTCCACATTTTTGAAAAATTCTCGATATTGATGCATCTGGGAGCAAAAATGTTACAGACCATTGCGTTAAGGGCACAATTTGCTACAACTTTTGTAGTAAAAGTTTTTCTGTACTCTGATTCCGATACCGTTTTTTTTCAACACTCTTCTATTTTTAACATTCTTGAAAAATTTTCGACATTGATGCATCTGGGAGCAAAAATGTTACAGACCATTGCGTTAAGGGTACAATTTGCTACAACTTTTGTAGTAAAAGTTTTTCTGTACTCTGCTTCCGATACCGTTTTTTTTCAACACTCTTCTATTTTCCACATTTTTGAAAAATTCTCGATATTGATGCATCTGGGAGCAGAAATGTTACAGACCATTGCGTTAAGGGCACAATTTGCTACAACTTTTGTAGTAAAAGTTTTTCTGTACTCTGCTTCCGATACCGTTTTTTTTCAACACTCTTCTATTTTCCACATTTTTGAAAAATTCTCGATATTGATGCATCTGGGAGCAAAAATGTTACATACCGTTGCGTTAAGGGCACAATTTGCTACAACTTTTGTAGTAAAAGTTTTTCTGTACTCTGCTTCCGATACCGTTTTTTTTCAACACTCTTCTATTTTCCACATTTTTGAAAAATTCTCGATATTGATGCATCTGGGAGCAAAAATGTTACAGACCATTGCGTTAAGGGCACAATTTGCTACAACTTTTGTAGTAAAAGTTTTTCTGTACTCTGATTCCGATACCGTTTTTTTTCAACACTCTTCTATTTTCCACATTTTTGAAAAATTCTCGATATTGATGCATCTGGGAGCAAAAATGTTACAGACCATTGCGTTAAGGGCACAATTTGCTACAACTTTTGTAGTAAAAGTTTTTCTGTACTCTGATTCCGATACCGTTTTTTTTCAACACTCTTCTATTTTCCACATTTTTGAAAAATTCTCGATATTGATGCATCTGGGAGCAAAAATGTTACAGACCATTGCGTTAAGGGCACAATTTGCTACAACTTTTGTAGTAAAAGTTTTTCTGTACTATGCTTCCGATACCGTTTTTTTTCAACGCTCTTCTATTTTTAACATTCTTGAAAAATTTTCGACATTGATGCATCTGGGAGCAAAAATGTTACAGACCATTGCGTTAAGGGCACAATTTGCTGCAACTTTTGTAGTAAAAGTTTTTCTGTACTCTGCTTCCGATACCGTTTTTTTTCAACACTCTTCTATTTTCCACATTTTTGAAAAATTCTCGATATTGATGCATCTGGGAGCAAAAATGTTACAGACCATTGCGTTAAGGGCACAATTTGCTACAACTTTTGTAGTAAAAGTTTTTCTGTACTCTGATTCCGATACCGTTTTTTTTCAACACTCTTCTATTTTTAACATTCTTGAAAAATTTTCGACATTGATGCATCTGGGAGCAAAAATGTTACAGACCATTGCGTTAAGGGCACAATTTGCTACAACTTTTGTAGTAAAAGTTTTTCTGTACTCTGCTTCCGATACCGTTTTTTTTCAACACTCTTCTATTTTCCACATTTTTGAAAAATTCTCGATATTGATGCATCTGGGAGCAAAAATGTTACAGACCATTGCGTTAAGGGCACAATTTGCTACAACTTTTGTAGTAAAAGTTTTTCTGTACTCTGATTCCGATACCGTTTTTTTTCAACACTCTTCTATTTTTAACATTCTTGAAAAATTTTCGACATTGATGCATCTGGGAGCAAAAATGTTACAGACCATTGCGTTAAGGGTACAATTTGCTACAACTTTTGTAGTAAAAGTTTTTCTGTACTCTGCTTCCGATACCGTTTTTTTTCAACACTCTTCTATTTTCCACATTTTTGAAAAATTCTCGATATTGATGCATCTGGGAGCAGAAATGTTACAGACCATTGCGTTAAGGGCACAATTTGCTACAACTTTTGTAGTAAAAGTTTTTCTGTACTCTGCTTCCGATACCGTTTTTTTTCAACACTCTTCTATTTTCCACATTTTTGAAAAATTCTCGATATTGATGCATCTGGGAGCAAAAATGTTACAGACCATTGCGTTAAGGGCACAATTTGCTACAACTTTTGTAGTAAAAGTTTTTCTGTACTCTGCTTCTGATACCGTTTTTTTTCAACACTCTTCTATTTTTAACATTCTTGAAAAATTTTCGACATTGATGCATCTGGGAGCAAAAATGTTACAGACCATTGCGTTAAGGGTACAATTTGCTACAACTTTTGTAGTAAAAGTTTTTCTGTACTCTGCTTCCGATACCGTTTTTTTTCAACACTCTTCTATTTTCCACATTTTTGAAAAATTCTCGATATTGATGCATCTGGGAGCAAAAATGTTACATACCGTTGCGTTAAGGGCACAATTTGCTACAACTTTTGTAGTAAAAGTTTTTCTGTACTCTGCTTCCGATACCGTTTTTTTTCAACACTCTTCTATTTTCCACATTTTTGAAAAATTCTCGATATTGATGCATCTGGGAGCAAAAATGTTACAGACCATTGCGTTAAGGGCACAATTTGCTACAACTTTTGTAGTAAAAGTTTTTCTGTACTCTGATTCCGATACCGTTTTTTTTCAACACTCTTCTATTTTCCACATTTTTGAAAAATTCTCGATATTGATGCATCTGGGAGCAAAAATGTTACAGACCATTGCGTTAAGGGCACAATTTGCTACAACTTTTGTAGTAAAAGTTTTTCTGTACTCTGATTCCGATACCGTTTTTTTTCAACACTCTTCTATTTTCCACATTTTTGAAAAATTCTCGATATTGATGCATCTGGGAGCAAAAATGTTACAGACCATTGCGTTAAGGGCACAATTTGCTACAACTTTTGTAGTAAAAGTTTTTCTGTACTATGCTTCCGATACCGTTTTTTTTCAACGCTCTTCTATTTTTAACATTCTTGAAAAATTTTCGACATTGATGCATCTGGGAGCAAAAATGTTACAGACCATTGCGTTAAGGGCACAATTTGCTGCAACTTTTGTAGTAAAAGTTTTTCTGTACTCTGCTTCCGATACCGTTTTTTTTCAACACTCTTCTATTTTCCACATTTTTGAAAAATTCTCGATATTGATGCATCTGGGAGCAAAAATGTTACAGACCATTGCGTTAAGGGCACAATTTGCTACAACTTTTGTAGTAAAAGTTTTTCTGTACTCTGATTCCGATACCGTTTTTTTTCAACACTCTTCTATTTTTAACATTCTTGAAAAATTTTCGACATTGATGCATCTGGGAGCAAAAATGTTACAGACCATTGCGTTAAGGGCACAATTTGCTACAACTTTTGTAGTAAAAGTTTTTCTGTACTCTGCTTCCGATACCGTTTTTTTTCAACACTCTTCTATTTTCCACATTTTTGAAAAATTCTCGATATTGATGCATCTGGGAGCAAAAATGTTACAGACCATTGCGTAAAGGGCACAATTTGCTACAACTTTTGTAGTAAAAGTTTTTCTGTACTCTGCTTCCGATACCGTTTTTTTTCAACACTCTTCTATTTTCCACATTTTTGAAAAATTCTCGATATTGATGCATCTGGGAGCAAAAATGTTACAGACCATTGCGTTAAGGGCACAATTTGCTACAACTTTTGTAGTAAAAGTTTTTCTGTACTCTGCTTCTGATACCGTTTTTTTTCAACACTCTTCTATTTTTAACATTCTTGAAAAATTTTCGACATTGATGCATCTGGGAGCAAAAATGTTACAGACCATTGCGTTAAGGGCACAATTTGCTACAACTTTTGTAGTAAAAGTTTTTCTGTACTCTGATTCCGATACCGTTTTTTTTCAACACTCTTCTATTTTTAACATTCTTGAAAAATTTTCGACATTGATGCATCTGGGAGCAAAAATGTTACAGACCATTGCGTTAAGGGCACAATTTGCTACAACTTTTGTAGTAAAAGTTTTTCTGTACTCTGCTTCCGATACCGTTTTTTTTCAACACTCTTCTATTTTCCACATTTTTGAAAAATTCTCGATATTGATGCATCTGGGAGCAAAAATGTTACAGACCATTGCGTAAAGGGCACAATTTGCTACAACTTTTGTAGTAAAAGTTTTTCTGTACTCTGCTTCCGATACCGTTTTTTTTCAACACTCTTCTATTTTCCACATTTTTGAAAAATTCTCGATATTGATGCATCTGGGAGCAAAAATGTTACAGACCATTGCGTTAAGGGCACAATTTGCTACAACTTTTGTAGTAAAAGTTTTTCTGTACTCTGCTTCTGATACCGTTTTTTTTCAACACTCTTCTATTTTTAACATTCTTGAAAAATTTTCGACATTGATGCATCTGGGAGCAAAAATGTTACAGACCATTGCGTTAAGGGTACAATTTGCTACAACTTTTGTAGTAAAAGTTTTTCTGTACTCTGCTTCCGATACCGTTTTTTTTCAACACTCTTCTATTTTCCACATTTTTGAAAAATTCTCGATATTGATGCATCTGGGAGCAAAAATGTTACAGACCATTGCGTTAAGGGCACAATTTGCTACAACTTTTGTAGTAAAAGTTTTTCTGTACTCTGATTCCGATACCGTTTTTTTTCAACACTCTTCTATTTTCCACATTTTTGAAAAATTCTCGATATTGATGCATCTGGGAGCAAAAATGTTACAGACCATTGCGTTAAGGGCACAATTTGCTACAACTTTTGTAGTAAAAGTTTTTCTGTACTATGCTTCCGATACCGTTTTTTTTCAACGCTCTTCTATTTTTAACATTCTTGAAAAATTTTCGACATTGATGCATCTGGGAGCAAAAATGTTACAGACCATTGCGTTAAGGGCACAATTTGCTGCAACTTTTGTAGTAAAAGTTTTTCTGTACTCTGCTTCCGATACCGTTTTTTTTCAACACTCTTCTATTTTCCACATTTTTGAAAAATTCTCGATATTGATGCATCTGGGAGCAAAAATGTTACAGACCATTGCGTTAAGGGCACAATTTGCTACAACTTTTGTAGTAAAAGTTTTTCTGTACTCTGATTCCGATACCGTTTTTTTTCAACACTCTTCTATTTTTAACATTCTTGAAAAATTTTCGACATTGATGCATCTGGGAGCAAAAATGTTACAGACCATTGCGTTAAGGGCACAATTTGCTACAACTTTTGTAGTAAAAGTTTTTCTGTACTCTGCTTCCGATACCGTTTTTTTTCAACACTCTTCTATTTTCCACATTTTTGAAAAATTCTCGATATTGATGCATCTGGGAGCAAAAATGTTACAGACCATTGCGTTAAGGGCACAATTTGCTACAACTTTTGTAGTAAAGGTTTTTCTGTACTCTGCTTCCGATACCGTTTTTTTTCAACACTCTTCTATTTTCCACATTTTTGAAAAATTCTCGATATTGATGCATCTGGGAGCAAAAATGTTACAGACCATTGCGTTAAGGGCACAATTTGCTACAACTTTTGTAGTAAAAGTTTTTCTGTACTCTGCTTCCGATACCGTTTTTTTTCAACACTCTTCTATTTTCCACATTTTTGAAAAATTCTCGATATTGATGCATCTGGGAGCAAAAATGTTACAGACCATTGCGTTAAGGGCACAATTTGCTACAACTTTTGTAGTAAAAGTTTTTCTGTACTCTGCTTCCGATACCGTTTTTTTTCAACACTCTTCTATTTTCCACATTTTTGAAAAATTCTCGATATTGATGCATCTGGGAGCAAAAATGTTACAGACCATTGCGTTAAGGGCACAATTTGCTACAACTTTTGTAGTAAAAGTTTTTCTGTACTCTGCTTCCGATACCGTTTTTTTTCAACACTCTTCTATTTTCCACATTTTTGAAAAATTCTCGATATTGATGCATCTGGGAGCAAAAATGTTACAGACCATTGCGTTAAGGGCACAATTTGCTACAACTTTTGTAGTAAAAGTTTTTCTGTACTCTGATTCCGATACCGTTTTTTTTCAACACTCTTCTATTTTCCACATTTTTGAAAAATTCTCGATATTGATGCATCTGGGAGCAAAAATGTTACAGACCATTGCGTTAAGGGCACAATTTGCTACAACTTTTGTAGTAAAAGTTTTTCTGTACTCTGATTCCGATACCGTTTTTTTTCAACACTCTTCTATTTTCCACATTTTTGAAAAATTCTCGATATTGATGCATCTGGGAGCAAAAATGTTACAGACCATTGCGTTAAGGGCACAATTTGCTACAACTTTTGTAGTAAAAGTTTTTCTGTACTATGCTTCCGATACCGTTTTTTTTCAACGCTCTTCTATTTTTAACATTCATGAAAAATTTTCGACATTGATGCATCTGGGAGCAAAAATGTTACAGACCATTGCGTTAAGGGCACAATTTGCTGCAACTTTTGTAGTAAAAGTTTTTCTGTACTCTGCTTCCGATACCGTTTTTTTTCAACACTCTTCTATTTTCCACATTTTTGAAAAATTCTCGATATTGATGCATCTGGGAGCAAAAATGTTACAGACCATTGCGTTAAGGGCACAATTTGCTACAACTTTTGTAGTAAAAGTTTTTCTGTACTCTGATTCCGATACCGTTTTTTTTCAACACTCTTCTATTTTTAACATTCTTGAAAAATTTTCGACATTGATGCATCTGGGAGCAAAAATGTTACAGACCATTGCGTTAAGGGCACAATTTGCTACAACTTTTGTAGTAAAAGTTTTTCTGTACTCTGCTTCCGATACCGTTTTTTTTCAACACTCTTCTATTTTCCACATTTTTGAAAAATTCTCGATATTGATGCATCTGGGAGCAAAAATGTTACAGACCATTGCGTTAAGGGTACAATTTGCTACAACTTTTGTAGTAAAAGTTTTTCTGTACTCTGCTTCTGATACCGTTTTTTTTTCAACACTCTTCTATTTTTAACATTCTTGAAAAATTTTCGACATTGATGCATCTGGGAGCAAAAATGTTACAGACCATTGCGTTAAGGGCACAATTTGCTACAACTTTTGTAGTAAAAGTTTTTCTGTACTCTGCTTCTGATACCGTTTTTTTTCAACACTCTTCTATTTTCCACATTTTTGAAAACTTCTCGATATTGATGCATCTGGGAGCAGAAATGTTACAGACCATTGCGTTAAGGGCACAATTTGCTACAACTTTTGTAGTAAAAGTTTTTCTGTACTCTGCTTCCGATACCGTTTTTTTTCAACACTCTTCTATTTTCCACATTTTTGAAAAATTCTCGATATTGATGCATCTGGGAGCAAAAATGTTACAGACCATTGCGTTAAGGGTACAATTTGCTACAACTTTTGTAGTAAAAGTTTTTCTGTACTCTGCTTCTGATACCGTTTTTTTTTTCAACACTCTTCTATTTTTAACATTCTTGAAAAATTTTCGACATTGATGCATCTGGGAGCAAAAATGTTACAGACCATTGCGTTAAGGGCACAATTTGCTACAACTTTTGTAGTAAAAGTTTTTCTGTACTCTGCTTCTGATACCGTTTTTTTTCAACACTCTTCTATTTTTAACATTTTTGAAAACTTCTCGATATTGATGCATCTGGGAGCAGAAATGTTACAGACCATTGCGTTAAGGGCACAATTTGCTACAACTTTTGTAGTAAAAGTTTTTCTGTACTCTGCTTCCGATACCGTTTTTTTTCAACACTCTTCTATTTTCCACATTTTTGAAAAATTCTCGATATTGATGCATCTGGGAGCAAAAATGTTACAGACCATTGCGTTAAGGGCACAATTTGCTACAACTTTTGTAGTAAAAGTTTTTCTGTACTCTGCTTCTGATACCGTTTTTTTTCAACACTCTTCTATTTTCCACATTTTTGAAAACTTCTCGATATTGATGCATCTGGGAGCAGAAATGTTACAGACCATTGCGTTAAGGGCACAATTTGCTACAACTTTTGTAGTAAAAGTTTTTCTGTACTATGCTTCCGATACCGTTTTTTTTCAACGCTCTTCTATTTTTAACATTCTTGAAAAATTTTCGACATTGATGCATCTGGGAGCAAAAATGTTACAGACCATTGCGTTAAGGGCACAATTTGCTGCAACTTTTGTAGTAAAAGTTTTTCTGTACTCTGCTTCCGATACCGTTTTTTTTCAACACTCTTCTATTTTCCACATTTTTGAAAACTTCTCGATATTGATGCATCTGGGAGCAGAAATGTTACAGACCATTGCGTTAAGGGCACAATTTGCTACAACTTTTGTAGTAAAAGTTTTTCTGTACTCTGCTTCTGATACCGTTTTTTTTCAACACTCTTCTATTTTTAACATTCTTGAAAAATTTTCGACATTGATGCATCTGGGAGCAAAAATGTTACAGACCATTGCGTTAAGGGTACAATTTTCTACAACTTTTGTAGTAAAAGTTTTTCTGTACTCTGCTTCCGATACCGTTTTTTTTCAACACTCTTCTATTTTCCACATTTTTGAAAAATTCTCGATATTGATGCATCTGGGAGCAAAAATGTTACAGACCATTGCGTTAAGGGCACAATTTGCTACAACTTTTGTAGTAAAAGTTTTTCTGTACTATGCTTCCGATACCGTTTTTTTTCAACGCTCTTCTATTTTTAACATTCTTGAAAAATTTTCGACATTGATGCATCTGGGAGCAAAAATGTTACAGACCATTGCGTTAAGGGCACAATTTGCTGCAACTTTTGTAGTAAAAGTTTTTCTGTACTCTGCTTCCGATACCGTTTTTTTTCAACACTCTTCTATTTTCCACATTTTTGAAAAATTCTCGATATTGATGCATCTGGGAGCAAAAATGTTACAGACCATTGCGTTAAGGGCACAATTTGCTACAACTTTTGTAGTAAAAGTTTTTCTGTACTCTGATTCCGATACCGTTTTTTTTCAACACTCTTCTATTTTTAACATTCTTGAAAAATTTTCGACATTGATGCATCTGGGAGCAAAAATGTTACAGACCATTGCGTTAAGGGCACAATTTGCTACAACTTTTGTAGTAAAAGTTTTTCTGTACTCTGCTTCCGATACCGTTTTTTTTCAACACTCTTCTATTTTCCACATTTTTGAAAAATTCTCGATATTGATGCATCTGGGAGCAAAAATGTTACAGACCATTGCGTTAAGGGCACAATTTGCTACAACTTTTGTAGTAAAAGTTTTTCTGTACTCTGATTCCGATACCGTTTTTTTTCAACACTCTTCTATTTTCCACATTTTTGAAAAATTTTCGACATTGATGCATCTGGGAGCAAAAATGTTGCAGACCATTGCGTTAAGGGCACAATTTGCTACAACTTTTGTAGTAAAAGTTTTTCTGTACTCTGCTTCTGATACCGTTTTTTTTCAACACTCTTCTATTTTTAACATTCTTGAAAAATTTTCGACATTGATGCATCTGGGAGCAAAAATGTTACAGACCATTGCGTTAAGGGTACAATTTGCTACAACTTTTGTAGTAAAAGTTTTTCTGTACTCTGCTTCCGATACCGTTTTTTTTCAACACTCTTCTATTTTCCACATTTTTGAAAAATTCTCGATATTGATGCATCTGGGAGCAAAAATGTTGCAGACCATTGCGTTAAGGGCACAATTTGCTACAACTTTTGTAGTAAAAGTTTTTCTGTACTCTGATTCCGATACCGTTTTTTTTCAACACTCTTCTATTTTCCACATTTTTGAAAAATTCTCGATATTGATGCATCTGGGAGCAAAAATGTTACAGACCATTGCGTTAAGGGCACAATTTGCTACAACTTTTGTAGTAAAAGTTTTTCTGTACTCTGCTTCTGATACCGTTTTTTTTCAACACTCTTCTATTTTTAACATTCTTGAAAAATTTTCGACATTGATGCATCTGGGAGCAAAAATGTTACAGACCATTGCGTTAAGGGTACAATTTGCTACAACTTTTGTAGTAAAAGTTTTTCTGTACTCTGCTTCCGATACCGTTTTTTTTCAACACTCTTCTATTTTCCACATTTTTGAAAAATTCTCGATATTGATGCATCTGGGAGCAAAAATGTTACAGACCATTGCGTTAAGGGCACAATTTGCTACAATTTTTGTAGTAAAAGTTTTTCTGTACTCTGATTCCGATACCGTTTTTTTTTCAACACTCTTCTATTTTCCACATTTTTGAAAAATTCTCGATATTGATGCATCTGGGAGCAAAAATGTTACATAGCATTGCGTTAAGGGCACAATTTGCTACAACTTTTGTAGTAAAAGTTTTTCTGTACTCTGATTCCGATACCGTTTTTTTTCAACACTCTTCTATTTTCCACATTTTTGAAAAATTCTCGATATTGATGCATCTGGGAGCAAAAATGTTACAGACCATTGCGTTAAGGGCACAATTTGCTACAACTTTTGTTGTAAAAGTTTTTCTGTACTATGCTTCCGATACCGTTTTTTTTCAACGCTCTTCTATTTTTAACATTATTGAAAAATTTTCGACATTGATGCATCTGGGAGCAAAAATGTTACAGACCATTGCGTTAAGGGCACAATTTGCTACAACTTTTGTAGTAAAAGTTTTTCTGTACTCTGCTTCCGATACCGTTTTTTTTCAACACTCTTCTATTTTCCACATTTTTGAAAAATTCTCGATATTGATGCATCTGGGAGCAAAAATGTTGCAGACCATTGCGTTAAGGGCACAATTTGCTACAACTTTTGTAGTAAAAGTTTTTCTGTACTCTGATTCCGATACCGTTTTTTTTCAACACTCTTCTATTTTCCACATTTTTGAAAAATTCTCGATATTGATGCATCTGGGAGCAAAAATGTTACATAGCATTGCGTTAAGGGCACAATTTGCTACAACTTTTGTAGTAAAAGTTTTTCTGTACTCTGATTCCGATACCGTTTTTTTTCAACACTCTTCTATTTTCCACATTTTTGAAAAATTCTCGATATTGATGCATCTGGGAGCAAAAATGTTACAGACCATTGCGTTAAGGGCACAATTTGCTACAACTTTTGTAGTAAAAGTTTTTCTGTACTCTGCTTCTGATACCGTTTTTTTTCAACACTCTTCTATTTTTAACATTCTTGAAAAATTTTCGACATTGATGCATCTGGGAGCAAAAATGTTACAGACCATTGCGTTAAGGGTACAATTTGCTACAACTTTTGTAGTAAAAGTTTTTCTGTACTCTGCTTCCGATACCGTTTTTTTTCAACACTCTTCTATTTTCCACATTTTTGAAAAATTCTCGATATTGATGCATCTGGGAGCAGAAATGTTACAGACCATTGCGTTAAGGGCACAATTTGCTACAACTTTTGTAGTAAAAGTTTTTCTGTACTCTGCTTCCGATACCGTTTTTTTTCAACACTCTTCTATTTTCCACATTTTTGAAAAATTCTCGATATTGATGCATCTGGGAGCAAAAATGTTACAGACCATTGCGTTAAGGGCACAATTTGCTACAACTTTTGTTGTAAAAGTTTTTCTGTACTATGCTTCCGATACCGTTTTTTTTCAACGCTCTTCTATTTTTAACATTATTGAAAAATTTTCGACATTGATGCATCTGGGAGCAAAAATGTTACAGACCATTGCGTTAAGGGCACAATTTGCTACAACTTTTGTAGTAAAAGTTTTTCTGTACTCTGCTTCCGATACCGTTTTTTTTCAACACTCTTCTATTTTCCACATTTTTGAAAAATTCTCGATATTGATGCATCTGGGAGCAAAAATGTTACAGACCATTGCGTTAAGGGCACAATTTGCTACAACTTTTGTTGTAAAAGTTTTTCTGTACTATGCTTCCGATACCGTTTTTTTTCAACGCTCTTCTATTTTTAACATTATTGAAAAATTTTCGACATTGATGCATCTGGGAGCAAAAATGTTACAGACCATTGCGTTAAGGGCACAATTTGCTACAACTTTTGTAGTAAAAGTTTTTCTGTACTCTGCTTCCGATACCGTTTTTTTTCAACACTCTTCTATTTTCCACATTTTTGAAAAATTCTCGATATTGATGCATCTGGGAGCAAAAATGTTGCAGACCATTGCGTTAAGGGCACAATTTGCTACAACTTTTGTAGTAAAAGTTTTTCTGTACTCTGATTCCGATACCGTTTTTTTTCAACACTCTTCTATTTTCCACATTTTTGAAAAATTCTCGATATTGATGCATCTGGGAGCAAAAATGTTACATAGCATTGCGTTAAGGGCACAATTTGCTACAACTTTTGTAGTAAAAGTTTTTCTGTACTCTGATTCCGATACCGTTTTTTTTCAACACTCTTCTATTTTCCACATTTTTGAAAAATTCTCGATATTGATGCATCTGGGAGCAAAAATGTTACAGACCATTGCGTTAAGGGCACAATTTGCTACAACTTTTGTAGTAAAAGTTTTTCTGTACTCTGCTTCTGATACCGTTTTTTTTCAACACTCTTCTATTTTTAACATTCTTGAAAAATTTTCGACATTGATGCATCTGGGAGCAAAAATGTTACAGACCATTGCGTTAAGGGTACAATTTGCTACAACTTTTGTAGTAAAAGTTTTTCTGTACTCTGCTTCCGATACCGTTTTTTTTCAACACTCTTCTATTTTCCACATTTTTGAAAAATTCTCGATATTGATGCATCTGGGAGCAGAAATGTTACAGACCATTGCGTTAAGGGCACAATTTGCTACAACTTTTGTAGTAAAAGTTTTTCTGTACTCTGCTTCCGATACCGTTTTTTTTCAACACTCTTCTATTTTCCACATTTTTGAAAAATTCTCGATATTGATGCATCTGGGAGCAAAAATGTTACAGACCATTGCGTTAAGGGCACAATTTGCTACAACTTTTGTAGTAAAAGTTTTTCTGTACTCTGCTTCTGATACCGTTTTTTTTCAACACTCTTCTATTTTTAACATTCTTGAAAAATTTTCGACATTGATGCATCTGGGAGCAAAAATGTTACAGACCATTGCGTTAAGGGTACAATTTGCTACAACTTTTGTAGTAAAAGTTTTTCTGTACTCTGCTTCCGATACCGTTTTTTTTCAACACTCTTCTATTTTCCACATTTTTGAAAAATTCTCGATATTGATGCATCTGGGAGCAAAAATGTTACATAGCATTGCGTTAAGGGCACAATTTGCTACAACTTTTGTAGTAAAAGTTTTTCTGTACTCTGATTCCGATACCGTTTTTTTTCAACACTCTTCTATTTTCCACATTTTTGAAAAATTCTCGATATTGATGCATCTGGGAGCAAAAATGTTACAGACCATTGCGTTAAGGGCACAATTTGCTACAACTTTTGTAGTAAAAGTTTTTCTGTACTCTGCTTCTGATACCGTTTTTTTTCAACACTCTTCTATTTTTAACATTCTTGAAAAATTTTCGACATTGATGCATCTGGGAGCAAAAATGTTACAGACCATTGCGTTAAGGGTACAATTTGCTACAACTTTTGTAGTAAAAGTTTTTCTGTACTCTGCTTCCGATACCGTTTTTTTTCAACACTCTTCTATTTTCCACATTTTTGAAAAATTCTCGATATTGATGCATCTGGGAGCAGAAATGTTACAGACCATTGCGTTAAGGGCACAATTTGCTACAACTTTTGTAGTAAAAGTTTTTCTGTACTCTGCTTCCGATACCGTTTTTTTTCAACACTCTTCTATTTTCCACATTTTTGAAAAATTCTCGATATTGATGCATCTGGGAGCAAAAATGTTACAGACCATTGCGTTAAGGGCACAATTTGCTACAACTTTTGTAGTAAAAGTTTTTCTGTACTCTGCTTCTGATACCGTTTTTTTTCAACACTCTTCTATTTTTAACATTCTTGAAAAATTTTCGACATTGATGCATCTGGGAGCAAAAATGTTACAGACCATTGCGTTAAGGGTACAATTTGCTACAACTTTTGTAGTAAAAGTTTTTCTGTACTCTGCTTCCGATACCGTTTTTTTTCAACACTCTTCTATTTTCCACATTTTTGAAAAATTCTCGATATTGATGCATCTGGGAGCAAAAATGTTACATACCGTTGCGTTAAGGGCACAATTTGCTACAACTTTTGTAGTAAAAGTTTTTCTGTACTCTGCTTCCGATACCGTTTTTTTTCAACACTCTTCTATTTTCCACATTTTTGAAAAATTCTCGATATTGATGCATCTGGGAGCAAAAATGTTACAGACCATTGCGTTAAGGGCACAATTTGCTACAACTTTTGTAGTAAAAGTTTTTCTGTACTCTGATTCCGATACCGTTTTTTTTCAACACTCTTCTATTTTCCACATTTTTGAAAAATTCTCGATATTGATGCATCTGGGAGCAAAAATGTTACATACCATTGCGTTAAGGGCACAATTTGCTACAACTTTTGTAGTAAAAGTTTTTCTGTACTCTGCTTCCGATACCGTTTTTTTTCAACACTCTTCTATTTTCCACATTTTTGAAAAATTCTCGATATTGATGCATCTGGGAGCAAAAATGTTACAGACCATTGCGTTAAGGGCACAATTTGCTACAACTTTTGTAGTAAAAGTTTTTCTGTACTCTGATTCCGATACCGTTTTTTTTCAACACTCTTCTATTTTCCACATTTTTGAAAAATTCTCGATATTGATGCATCTGGGAGCAAAAATGTTACAGACCATTGCGTTAAGGGCACAATTTGCTACAACTTTTGTAGTAAAAGTTTTTCTGTACTCTGATTCCGATACCGTTTTTTTTCAACACTCTTCTATTTTCCACATTTTTGAAAAATTCTCGATATTGATGCATCTGGGAGCAAAAATGTTACAGACCATTGCGTTAAGGGCACAATTTGCTACAACTTTTGTAGTAAAAGTTTTTCTGTACTATGCTTCCGATACCGTTTTTTTCAACGCTCTTCTATTTTTAACATTCTTGAAAAATTTTCGACATTGATGCATCTGGGAGCAAAAATGTTACAGACCATTGCGTTAAGGGCACAATTTGCTGCAACTTTTGTAGTAAAAGTTTTTCTGTACTCTGCTTCCGATACCGTTTTTTTTCAACACTCTTCTATTTTCCACATTTTTGAAAAATTCTCGATATTGATGCATCTGGGAGCAAAAATGTTACAGACCATTGCGTTAAGGGCACAATTTGCTACAACTTTTGTAGTAAAAGTTTTTCTGTACTCTGATTCCGATACCGTTTTTTTTCAACACTCTTCTATTTTTAACATTCTTGAAAAATTTTCGACATTGATGCATCTGGGAGCAAAAATGTTACAGACCATTGCGTTAAGGGCACAATTTGCTACAACTTTTGTAGTAAAAGTTTTTCTGTACTCTGCTTCCGATACCGTTTTTTTTCAACACTCTTCTATTTTCCACATTTTTGAAAAATT
Source organism: Onthophagus taurus (assembly GCF_036711975.1). Lineage (NCBI taxonomy): Eukaryota > Metazoa > Arthropoda > Insecta > Coleoptera > Scarabaeidae > Onthophagus > Onthophagus taurus. Next base: position 7,041,633 of record NW_027248940.1, on the reverse strand, counting down.
CTCGATATTGATGCATCTGGGAGCAAAAATGTTACAGACCATTGCGTTAAGGGCACAATTTGCTACAACTTTTGTAGTAAAGGTTTTTCTGTACTCTGCTTCCGATACCGTTTTTTTTCAACACTCTTCTATTTTTAACATTCTTGAAAAATTTTCGACATTGATGCATCTGGGAGCAAAAATGTTACAGACCATTGCGTTAAGGGCACAATTTGCTACAACTTTTGTAGTAAAAGTTTTTCTGTACTCTGCTTCTGATACCGTTTTTTTTCAACACTCTTCTATTTTTAACATTCTTGAAAAATTTTCGACATTGATGCATCTGGGAGCAAAAATGTTACATACCATTGCGTTAAGGGCACAATTTGCTACAACTTTTGTAGTAAAAGTTTTTCTGTACTCTGCTTCCGATACCGTTTTTTTTCAACACTCTTCTATTTTCCACATTTTTGAAAAATTCTCGATATTGATGCATCTGGGAGCAAAAATGTTACAGACCATTGCGTTAAGGGCACAATTTGCTACAACTTTTGTAGTAAAAGTTTTTCTGTACTCTGATTCCGATACCGTTTTTTTTCAACACTCTTCTATTTTCCACATTTTTGAAAAATTCTCGATATTGATGCATCTGGGAGCAAAAATGTTACAGACCATTGCGTTAAGGGCACAATTTGCTACAACTTTTGTAGTAAAAGTTTTTCTGTACTCTGATTCCGATACCGTTTTTTTTCAACACTCTTCTATTTTCCACATTTTTGAAAAATTCTCGATATTGATGCATCTGGGAGCAAAAATGTTACAGACCATTGCGTTAAGGGCACAATTTGCTACAACTTTTGTAGTAAAAGTTTTTCTGTACTATGCTTCCGATACCGTTTTTTTCAACGCTCTTCTATTTTTAACATTCTTGAAAAATTTTCGACATTGATGCATCTGGGAGCAAAAATGTTACAGACCATTGCGTTAAGGGCACAATTTGCTGCAACTTTTGTAGTAAAAGTTTTTCTGTACTCTGCTTCCGATACCGTTTTTTTTCAACACTCTTCTATTTTCCACATTTTTGAAAAATTCTCGATATTGATGCATCTGGGAGCAAAAATGTTACAGACCATTGCGTTAAGGGCACAATTTGCTACAACTTTTGTAGTAAAAGTTTTTCTGTACTCTGATTCCGATACCGTTTTTTTTCAACACTCTTCTATTTTTAACATTCTTGAAAAATTTTCGACATTGATGCATCTGGGAGCAAAAATGTTACAGACCATTGCGTTAAGGGCACAATTTGCTACAACTTTTGTAGTAAAAGTTTTTCTGTACTCTGCTTCCGATACCGTTTTTTTTCAACACTCTTCTATTTTCCACATTTTTGAAAAATTCTCGATATTGATGCATCTGGGAGCAAAAATGTTACAGACCATTGCGTTAAGGGCACAATTTGCTACAACTTTTGTAGTAAAGGTTTTTCTGTACTCTGCTTCCGATACCGTTTTTTTTCAACACTCTTCTATTTTTAACATTCTTGAAAAATTTTCGACATTGATGCATCTGGGAGCAAAAATGTTACAGACCATTGCGTTAAGGGCACAATTTGCTACAACTTTTGTAGTAAAAGTTTTTCTGTACTCTGCTTCTGATACCGTTTTTTTTCAACACTCTTCTATTTTTAACATTCTTGAAAAATTTTCGACATTGATGCATCTGGGAACAAAAATGTTACAGACCATTGCGTTAAGGGTACAATTTGCTACAACTTTTGTAGTAAAAGTTTTTCTGTACTCTGCTTCTGATACCGTTTTTTTTTCAACACTCTTCTATTTTTAACATTCTTGAAAAATTTTCGACATTGATGCATCTGGGAGCAAAAATGTTACAGACCATTGCGTTAAGGGCACAATTTGCTACAACTTTTGTAGTAAAAGTTTTTCTGTACTATGCTTCCGATACCGTTTTTTTCAACGCTCTTCTATTTTTAACATTCTTGAAAAATTTTCGACATTGATGCATCTGGGAGCAAAAATGTTACAGACCATTGCGTTAAGGGCACAATTTGCTGCAACTTTTGTAGTAAAAGTTTTTCTGTACTCTGCTTCCGATACCGTTTTTTTTCAACACTCTTCTATTTTCCACATTTTTGAAAAATTCTCGATATTGATGCATCTGGGAGCAAAAATGTTACAGACCATTGCGTTAAGGGCACAATTTGCTACAACTTTTGTAGTAAAAGTTTTTCTGTACTCTGATTCCGATACCGTTTTTTTTCAACACTCTTCTATTTTTAACATTCTTGAAAAATTTTCGACATTGATGCATCTGGGAGCAAAAATGTTACAGACCATTGCGTTAAGGGCACAATTTGCTACAACTTTTGTAGTAAAAGTTTTTCTGTACTCTGCTTCCGATACCGTTTTTTTTCAACACTCTTCTATTTTCCACATTTTTGAAAAATTCTCGATATTGATGCATCTGGGAGCAAAAATGTTACAGACCATTGCGTTAAGGGCACAATTTGCTACAGCTTTTGTAGTAAAGGTTTTTCTGTACTCTGCTTCCGATACCGTTTTTTTTCAACACTCTTCTATTTTTAACATTCTTGAAAAATTTTCGACATTGATGCATCTGGGAGCAAAAATGTTACAGACCATTGCGTTAAGGGCACAATTTGCTACAACTTTTGTAGTAAAAGTTTTTCTGTACTCTGCTTCTGATACCGTTTTTTTTCAACACTCTTCTATTTTTAACATTCTTGAAAAATTTTCGACATTGATGCATCTGGGAACAAAAATGTTACAGACCATTGCGTTAAGGGTACAATTTGCTACAACTTTTGTAGTAAAAGTTTTTCTGTACTCTGCTTCTGATACCGTTTTTTTTTCAACACTCTTCTATTTTTAACATTCTTGAAAAATTTTCGACATTGATGCATCTGGGAGCAAAAATGTTACAGACCATTGCGTTAAGGGCACAATTTGCTACAACTTTTGTAGTAAAAGTTTTTCTGTACTATGCTTCCGATACCGTTTTTTTCAACGCTCTTCTATTTTTAACATTCTTGAAAAATTTTCGACATTGATGCATCTGGGAGCAAAAATGTTACAGACCATTGCGTTAAGGGCACAATTTGCTGCAACTTTTGTAGTAAAAGTTTTTCTGTACTCTGCTTCCGATACCGTTTTTTTTCAACACTCTTCTATTTTCCACATTTTTGAAAAATTCTCGATATTGATGCATCTGGGAGCAAAAATGTTACAGACCATTGCGTTAAGGGCACAATTTGCTACAACTTTTGTAGTAAAAGTTTTTCTGTACTCTGATTCCGATACCGTTTTTTTTCAACACTCTTCTATTTTTAACATTCTTGAAAAATTTTCGACATTGATGCATCTGGGAGCAAAAATGTTACAGACCATTGCGTTAAGGGCACAATTTGCTACAACTTTTGTAGTAAAAGTTTTTCTGTACTCTGCTTCCGATACCGTTTTTTTTCAACACTCTTCTATTTTCCACATTTTTGAAAAATTCTCGATATTGATGCATCTGGGAGCAAAAATGTTACAGACCATTGCGTTAAGGGCACAATTTGCTACAACTTTTGTAGTAAAGGTTTTTCTGTACTCTGCTTCCGATACCGTTTTTTTTCAACACTCTTCTATTTTTAACATTCTTGAAAAATTTTCGACATTGATGCATCTGGGAGCAAAAATGTTACAGACCATTGCGTTAAGGGCACAATTTGCTACAACTTTTGTAGTAAAAGTTTTTCTGTACTCTGCTTCTGATACCGTTTTTTTTCAACACTCTTCTATTTTTAACATTCTTGAAAAATTTTCGACATTGATGCATCTGGGAACAAAAATGTTACAGACCATTGCGTTAAGGGTACAATTTGCTACAACTTTTGTAGTAAAAGTTTTTCTGTACTCTGCTTCTGATACCGTTTTTTTTTCAACACTCTTCTATTTTTAACATTCTTGAAAAATTTTCGACATTGATGCATCTGGGAGCAAAAATGTCACAGACCATTGCGTTAAGGGCACAATTTGCTACAACTTTTGTAGTAAAAGTTTTTCTGTACTCTGCTTCTGATACCGTTTTTTTTCAACACTCTTCTATTTTCCACATTTTTGAAAACTTCTCGATATTGATGCATCTGGGAGCAGAAATGTTACAGACCATTGCGTTAAGGGCACAATTTGCTACAACTTTTGTAGTAAAAGTTTTTCTGTACTCTGCTTCCGATACCGTTTTTTTTTCAACACTCTTCTATTTTCCACATTTTTGAAAAATTCTCGATATTGATGCATCTGGGAGCAAAAATGTTACAGACCATTGCGTTAAGGGTACAATTTGCTACAACTTTTGTAGTAAAAGTTTTTCTGTACTCTGCTTCTGATACCGTTTTTTTTTTCAACACTCTTCTATTTTTAACATTCTTGAAAAATTTTCGACATTGATGCATCTGGGAGCAAAAATGTTACAGACCATTGCGTTAAGGGCACAATTTGCTACAACTTTTGTAGTAAAAGTTTTTCTGTACTCTGCTTCTGATACCGTTTTTTTTCAACACTCTTCTATTTTTAACATTCTTGAAAACTTCTCGATATTGATGCATCTGGGAGCAGAAATGTTACAGACCATTGCGTTAAGGGCACAATTTGCTACAACTTTTGTAGTAAAAGTTTTTCTGTACTCTGCTTCCGATACCGTTTTTTTTCAACACTCTTCTATTTTCCACATTTTTGAAAAATTCTCGATATTGATGCATCTGGGAGCAAAAATGTTACAGACCATTGCGTTAAGGGCACAATTTGCTACAACTTTTGTAGTAAAAGTTTTTCTGTACTCTGCTTCTGATACCGTTTTTTTTCAACACTCTTCTATTTTCCACATTTTTGAAAACTTCTCGATATTGATGCATCTGGGAGCAGAAATGTTACAGACCATTGCGTTAAGGGCACAATTTGCTACAACTTTTGTAGTAAAAGTTTTTCTGTACTCTGCTTCTGATACCGTTTTTTTTCAACACTCTTCTATTTTTAATATTCTTGAAAAATTTTCGACATTGATGCATCTGGGAGCAAAAATGTTACAGACCATTGCGTTAAGGGCACAATTTGCTACAACTTTTGTAGTAAAAGTTTTTCTGTACTCTGCTTCTGATACCGTTTTTTTTCAACACTCTTCTATTTTTAACATTCTTGAAAACTTCTCGATATTGATGCATCTGGGAGCAGAAATGTTACAGACCATTGCGTTAAGGGCACAATTTGCTACAACTTTTGTAGTAAAAGTTTTTCTGTACTCTGCTTCCGATACCGTTTTTTTTCAACACTCTTCTATTTTCCACATTTTTGAAAAATTCTCGATATTGATGCATCTGGGAGCAAAAATGTTACAGACCATTGCGTTAAGGGCACAATTTGCTACAACTTTTGTAGTAAAAGTTTTTCTGTACTCTGCTTCTGATACCGTTTTTTTTCAACACTCTTCTATTTTCCACATTTTTGAAAACTTCTCGATATTGATGCATCTGGGAGCAGAAATGTTACAGACCATTGCGTTAAGGGCACAATTTGCTACAACTTTTGTAGTAAAAGTTTTTCTGTACTCTGCTTCTGATACCGTTTTTTTTCAACACTCTTCTATTTTTAATATTCTTGAAAAATTTTCGACATTGATGCATCTGGGAGCAAAAATGTTACAGACCATTGCGTTAAGGGTACAATTTGCTACAACTTTTGTAGTAAAAGTTTTTCTGTACTCTGCTTCCGATACCGTTTTTTTTCAACACTCTTCTATTTTCCACATTTTTGAAAAATTCTCGATATTGATGCATCTGGGAGCAAAAATGTTACATACCATTGCGTTAAGGGCACAATTTGCTACAACTTTTGTAGTAAAAGTTTTTCTGTACTCTGCTTCCGATACCGTTTTTTTTCAACACTCTTCTATTTTCCACATTTTTGAAAAATTCTCGATATTGATGCATCTGGGAGCAAAAATGTTACAGACCATTGCGTTAAGGGCACAATTTGCTACAACTTTTGTAGTAAAAGTTTTTCTGTACTCTGATTCCGATACCGTTTTTTTTCAACACTCTTCTATTTTCCACATTTTTGAAAAATTCTCGATATTGATGCATCTGGGAGCAAAAATGTTACAGACCATTGCGTTAAGGGCACAATTTGCTACAACTTTTGTAGTAAAAGTTTTTCTGTACTATGCTTCCGATACCGTTTTTTTTCAACGCTCTTCTATTTTTAACATTCTTGAAAAATTTTCGACATTGATGCATCTGGGAGCAAAAATGTTACAGACCATTGCGTTAAGGGCACAATTTGCTGCAACTTTTGTAGTAAAAGTTTTTCTGTACTCTGCTTCCGATACCGTTTTTTTTCAACACTCTTCTATTTTCCACATTTTTGAAAAATTCTCGATATTGATGCATCTGGGAGCAAAAATGTTACAGACCATTGCGTTAAGGGCACAATTTGCTACAACTTTTGTAGTAAAAGTTTTTCTGTACTCTGCTTCTGATACCGTTTTTTTTCAACACTCTTCTATTTTCCACATTTTTGAAAACTTCTCGATATTGATGCATCTGGGAGCAAAAATGTTACAGACCATTGCGTTAAGGGCACAATTTGCTACAACTTTTGTAGTAAAAGTTTTTCTGTACTCTGCTTCTGATACCGTTTTTTTTCAACACTCTTCTATTTTTAACATTCTTGAAAACTTCTCGATATTGATGCATCTGGGAGCAGAAATGTTACAGACCATTGCGTTAAGGGCACAATTTGCTACAACTTTTGTAGTAAAAGTTTTTCTGTACTCTGCTTCCGATACCGTTTTTTTTCAACACTCTTCTATTTTCCACATTTTTGAAAAATTCTCGATATTGATGCATCTGGGAGCAAAAATGTTACAGACCATTGCGTTAAGGGCACAATTTGCTACAACTTTTGTAGTAAAAGTTTTTCTGTACTCTGCTTCTGATACCGTTTTTTTTCAACACTCTTCTATTTTCCACATTTTTGAAAACTTCTCGATATTGATGCATCTGGGAGCAGAAATGTTACAGACCATTGCGTTAAGGGCACAATTTGCTACAACTTTTGTAGTAAAAGTTTTTCTGTACTCTGCTTCTGATACCGTTTTTTTTCAACACTCTTCTATTTTTAATATTCTTGAAAAATTTTCGACATTGATGCATCTGGGAGCAAAAATGTTACAGACCATTGCGTTAAGGGCACAATTTGCTACAACTTTTGTAGTAAAAGTTTTTCTGTACTCTGCTTCTGATACCGTTTTTTTTCAACACTCTTCTATTTTTAACATTCTTGAAAACTTCTCGATATTGATGCATCTGGGAGCAGAAATGTTACAGACCATTGCGTTAAGGGCACAATTTGCTACAACTTTTGTAGTAAAAGTTTTTCTGTACTCTGCTTCCGATACCGTTTTTTTTCAACACTCTTCTATTTTCCACATTTTTGAAAAATTCTCGATATTGATGCATCTGGGAGCAAAAATGTTACAGACCATTGCGTTAAGGGCACAATTTGCTACAACTTTTGTAGTAAAAGTTTTTCTGTACTCTGCTTCTGATACCGTTTTTTTTCAACACTCTTCTATTTTCCACATTTTTGAAAACTTCTCGATATTGATGCATCTGGGAGCAGAAATGTTACAGACCATTGCGTTAAGGGCACAATTTGCTACAACTTTTGTAGTAAAAGTTTTTCTGTACTCTGCTTCTGATACCGTTTTTTTTCAACACTCTTCTATTTTTAATATTCTTGAAAAATTTTCGACATTGATGCATCTGGGAGCAAAAATGTTACAGACCATTGCGTTAAGGGTACAATTTGCTACAACTTTTGTAGTAAAAGTTTTTCTGTACTCTGCTTCCGATACCGTTTTTTTTCAACACTCTTCTATTTTCCACATTTTTGAAAAATTCTCGATATTGATGCATCTGGGAGCAAAAATGTTACAGACCATTGCGTTAAGGGCACAATTTGCTACAACTTTTGTAGTAAAAGTTTTTCTGTACTCTGCTTCCGATACCGTTTTTTTTCAACACTCTTCTATTTTCCACATTTTTGAAAAATTCTCGATATTGATGCATCTGGGAGCAAAAATGTTACAGACCATTGCGTTAAGGGCACAATTTGCTACAACTTTTGTAGTAAAGGTTTTTCTGTACTCTGCTTCCGATACCGTTTTTTTTCAACACTCTTCTATTTTTAACATTCTTGAAAAATTTTCGACATTGATGCATCTGGGAGCAAAAATGTTACAGACCATTGCGTTAAGGGCACAATTTGCTACAACTTTTGTAGTAAAAGTTTTTCTGTACTCTGCTTCTGATACCGTTTTTTTTCAACACTCTTCTATTTTTAACATTCTTGAAAAATTTTCGACATTGATGCATCTGGGAGCAAAAATGTTACATACCATTGCGTTAAGGGCACAATTTGCTACAACTTTTGTAGTAAAAGTTTTTCTGTACTCTGCTTCCGATACCGTTTTTTTTCAACACTCTTCTATTTTCCACATTTTTGAAAAATTCTCGATATTGATGCATCTGGGAGCAAAAATGTTACAGACCATTGCGTTAAGGGCACAATTTGCTACAACTTTTGTAGTAAAAGTTTTTCTGTACTCTGATTCCGATACCGTTTTTTTTCAACACTCTTCTATTTTCCACATTTTTGAAAAATTCTCGATATTGATGCATCTGGGAGCAAAAATGTTACAGACCATTGCGTTAAGGGCACAATTTGCTACAACTTTTGTAGTAAAAGTTTTTCTGTACTCTGATTCCGATACCGTTTTTTTTCAACACTCTTCTATTTTCCACATTTTTGAAAAATTCTCGATATTGATGCATCTGGGAGCAAAAATGTTACAGACCATTGCGTTAAGGGCACAATTTGCTACAACTTTTGTAGTAAAAGTTTTTCTGTACTATGCTTCCGATACCGTTTTTTTCAACGCTCTTCTATTTTTAACATTCTTGAAAAATTTTCGACATTGATGCATCTGGGAGCAAAAATGTTACAGACCATTGCGTTAAGGGCACAATTTGCTGCAACTTTTGTAGTAAAAGTTTTTCTGTACTCTGCTTCCGATACCGTTTTTTTTCAACACTCTTCTATTTTCCACATTTTTGAAAAATTCTCGATATTGATGCATCTGGGAGCAAAAATGTTACAGACCATTGCGTTAAGGGCACAATTTGCTACAACTTTTGTAGTAAAAGTTTTTCTGTACTCTGATTCCGATACCGTTTTTTTTCAACACTCTTCTATTTTTAACATTCTTGAAAAATTTTCGACATTGATGCATCTGGGAGCAAAAATGTTACAGACCATTGCGTTAAGGGCACAATTTGCTACAACTTTTGTAGTAAAAGTTTTTCTGTACTCTGCTTCCGATACCGTTTTTTTTCAACACTCTTCTATTTTCCACATTTTTGAAAAATTCTCGATATTGATGCATCTGGGAGCAAAAATGTTACAGACCATTGCGTTAAGGGCACAATTTGCTACAACTTTTGTAGTAAAGGTTTTTCTGTACTCTGCTTCCGATACCGTTTTTTTTCAACACTCTTCTATTTTTAACATTCTTGAAAAATTTTCGACATTGATGCATCTGGGAGCAAAAATGTTACAGACCATTGCGTTAAGGGCACAATTTGCTACAACTTTTGTAGTAAAAGTTTTTCTGTACTCTGCTTCTGATACCGTTTTTTTTCAACACTCTTCTATTTTTAACATTCTTGAAAAATTTTCGACATTGATGCATCTGGGAACAAAAATGTTACAGACCATTGCGTTAAGGGTACAATTTGCTACAACTTTTGTAGTAAAAGTTTTTCTGTACTCTGCTTCTGATACCGTTTTTTTTTCAACACTCTTCTATTTTTAACATTCTTGAAAAATTTTCGACATTGATGCATCTGGGAGCAAAAATGTTACAGACCATTGCGTTAAGGGCACAATTTGCTACAACTTTTGTAGTAAAAGTTTTTCTGTACTATGCTTCCGATACCGTTTTTTTCAACGCTCTTCTATTTTTAACATTCTTGAAAAATTTTCGACATTGATGCATCTGGGAGCAAAAATGTTACAGACCATTGCGTTAAGGGCACAATTTGCTGCAACTTTTGTAGTAAAAGTTTTTCTGTACTCTGCTTCCGATACCGTTTTTTTTCAACACTCTTCTATTTTCCACATTTTTGAAAAATTCTCGATATTGATGCATCTGGGAGCAAAAATGTTACAGACCATTGCGTTAAGGGCACAATTTGCTACAACTTTTGTAGTAAAAGTTTTTCTGTACTCTGATTCCGATACCGTTTTTTTTCAACACTCTTCTATTTTTAACATTCTTGAAAAATTTTCGACATTGATGCATCTGGGAGCAAAAATGTTACAGACCATTGCGTTAAGGGCACAATTTGCTACAACTTTTGTAGTAAAAGTTTTTCTGTACTCTGCTTCCGATACCGTTTTTTTTCAACACTCTTCTATTTTCCACATTTTTGAAAAATTCTCGATATTGATGCATCTGGGAGCAAAAATGTTACAGACCATTGCGTTAAGGGCACAATTTGCTACAACTTTTGTAGTAAAGGTTTTTCTGTACTCTGCTTCCGATACCGTTTTTTTTCAACACTCTTCTATTTTTAACATTCTTGAAAAATTTTCGACATTGATGCATCTGGGAGCAAAAATGTTACAGACCATTGCGTTAAGGGCACAATTTGCTACAACTTTTGTAGTAAAAGTTTTTCTGTACTCTGCTTCTGATACCGTTTTTTTTCAACACTCTTCTATTTTTAACATTCTTGAAAAATTTTCGACATTGATGCATCTGGGAACAAAAATGTTACAGACCATTGCGTTAAGGGTACAATTTGCTACAACTTTTGTAGTAAAAGTTTTTCTGTACTCTGCTTCTGATACCGTTTTTTTTTCAACACTCTTCTATTTTTAACATTCTTGAAAAATTTTCGACATTGATGCATCTGGGAGCAAAAATGTTACAGACCATTGCGTTAAGGGCACAATTTGCTACAACTTTTGTAGTAAAAGTTTTTCTGTACTCTGCTTCTGATACCGTTTTTTTTCAACACTCTTCTATTTTCCACATTTTTGAAAACTTCTCGATATTGATGCATCTGGGAGCAGAAATGTTACAGACCATTGCGTTAAGGGCACAATTTGCTACAACTTTTGTAGTAAAAGTTTTTCTGTACTCTGCTTCCGATACCGTTTTTTTTTCAACACTCTTCTATTTTCCACATTTTTGAAAAATTCTCGATATTGATGCATCTGGGAGCAAAAATGTTACAGACCATTGCGTTAAGGGTACAATTTGCTACAACTTTTGTAGTAAAAGTTTTTCTGTACTCTGCTTCTGATACCGTTTTTTTTTTCAACACTCTTCTATTTTTAACATTCTTGAAAAATTTTCGACATTGATGCATCTGGGAGCAAAAATGTTACAGACCATTGCGTTAAGGGCACAATTTGCTACAACTTTTGTAGTAAAAGTTTTTCTGTACTCTGCTTCTGATACCGTTTTTTTTCAACACTCTTCTATTTTTAACATTCTTGAAAACTTCTCGATATTGATGCATCTGGGAGCAGAAATGTTACAGACCATTGCGTTAAGGGCACAATTTGCTACAACTTTTGTAGTAAAAGTTTTTCTGTACTCTGCTTCCGATACCGTTTTTTTTCAACACTCTTCTATTTTCCACATTTTTGAAAAATTCTCGATATTGATGCATCTGGGAGCAAAAATGTTACAGACCATTGCGTTAAGGGCACAATTTGCTACAACTTTTGTAGTAAAAGTTTTTCTGTACTCTGCTTCTGATACCGTTTTTTTTCAACACTCTTCTATTTTCCACATTTTTGAAAACTTCTCGATATTGATGCATCTGGGAGCAGAAATGTTACAGACCATTGCGTTAAGGGCACAATTTGCTACAACTTTTGTAGTAAAAGTTTTTCTGTACTCTGCTTCTGATACCGTTTTTTTTCAACACTCTTCTATTTTTAATATTCTTGAAAAATTTTCGACATTGATGCATCTGGGAGCAAAAATGTTACAGACCATTGCGTTAAGGGCACAATTTGCTACAACTTTTGTAGTAAAAGTTTTTCTGTACTCTGCTTCTGATACCGTTTTTTTTCAACACTCTTCTATTTTTAACATTCTTGAAAACTTCTCGATATTGATGCATCTGGGAGCAGAAATGTTACAGACCATTGCGTTAAGGGCACAATTTGCTACAACTTTTGTAGTAAAAGTTTTTCTGTACTCTGCTTCCGATACCGTTTTTTTTCAACACTCTTCTATTTTCCACATTTTTGAAAAATTCTCGATATTGATGCATCTGGGAGCAAAAATGTTACAGACCATTGCGTTAAGGGCACAATTTGCTACAACTTTTGTAGTAAAAGTTTTTCTGTACTCTGCTTCTGATACCGTTTTTTTTCAACACTCTTCTATTTTCCACATTTTTGAAAACTTCTCGATATTGATGCATCTGGGAGCAGAAATGTTACAGACCATTGCGTTAAGGGCACAATTTGCTACAACTTTTGTAGTAAAAGTTTTTCTGTACTCTGCTTCTGATACCGTTTTTTTTCAACACTCTTCTATTTTTAATATTCTTGAAAAATTTTCGACATTGATGCATCTGGGAGCAAAAATGTTACAGACCATTGCGTTAAGGGTACAATTTGCTACAACTTTTGTAGTAAAAGTTTTTCTGTACTCTGCTTCCGATACCGTTTTTTTTCAACACTCTTCTATTTTCCACATTTTTGAAAAATTCTCGATATTGATGCATCTGGGAGCAAAAATGTTACATACCATTGCGTTAAGGGCACAATTTGCTACAACTTTTGTAGTAAAAGTTTTTCTGTACTCTGCTTCCGATACCGTTTTTTTTCAACACTCTTCTATTTTCCACATTTTTGAAAAATTCTCGATATTGATGCATCTGGGAGCAAAAATGTTACAGACCATTGCGTTAAGGGCACAATTTGCTACAACTTTTGTAGTAAAAGTTTTTCTGTACTCTGATTCCGATACCGTTTTTTTTCAACACTCTTCTATTTTCCACATTTTTGAAAAATTCTCGATATTGATGCATCTGGGAGCAAAAATGTTACAGACCATTGCGTTAAGGGCACAATTTGCTACAACTTTTGTAGTAAAAGTTTTTCTGTACTATGCTTCCGATACCGTTTTTTTTCAACGCTCTTCTATTTTTAACATTCTTGAAAAATTTTCGACATTGATGCATCTGGGAGCAAAAATGTTACAGACCATTGCGTTAAGGGCACAATTTGCTGCAACTTTTGTAGTAAAAGTTTTTCTGTACTCTGCTTCCGATACCGTTTTTTTTCAACACTCTTCTATTTTCCACATTTTTGAAAAATTCTCGATATTGATGCATCTGGGAGCAAAAATGTTACAGACCATTGCGTTAAGGGCACAATTTGCTACAACTTTTGTAGTAAAAGTTTTTCTGTACTCTGCTTCTGATACCGTTTTTTTTCAACACTCTTCTATTTTCCACATTTTTGAAAACTTCTCGATATTGATGCATCTGGGAGCAAAAATGTTACAGACCATTGCGTTAAGGGCACAATTTGCTACAACTTTTGTAGTAAAAGTTTTTCTGTACTCTGCTTCTGATACCGTTTTTTTTCAACACTCTTCTATTTTTAACATTCTTGAAAACTTCTCGATATTGATGCATCTGGGAGCAGAAATGTTACAGACCATTGCGTTAAGGGCACAATTTGCTACAACTTTTGTAGTAAAAGTTTTTCTGTACTCTGCTTCCGATACCGTTTTTTTTCAACACTCTTCTATTTTCCACATTTTTGAAAAATTCTCGATATTGATGCATCTGGGAGCAAAAATGTTACAGACCATTGCGTTAAGGGCACAATTTGCTACAACTTTTGTAGTAAAAGTTTTTCTGTACTCTGCTTCTGATACCGTTTTTTTTCAACACTCTTCTATTTTCCACATTTTTGAAAACTTCTCGATATTGATGCATCTGGGAGCAGAAATGTTACAGACCATTGCGTTAAGGGCACAATTTGCTACAACTTTTGTAGTAAAAGTTTTTCTGTACTCTGCTTCTGATACCGTTTTTTTTCAACACTCTTCTATTTTTAATATTCTTGAAAAATTTTCGACATTGATGCATCTGGGAGCAAAAATGTTACAGACCATTGCGTTAAGGGCACAATTTGCTACAACTTTTGTAGTAAAAGTTTTTCTGTACTCTGCTTCTGATACCGTTTTTTTTCAACACTCTTCTATTTTTAACATTCTTGAAAACTTCTCGATATTGATGCATCTGGGAGCAGAAATGTTACAGACCATTGCGTTAAGGGCACAATTTGCTACAACTTTTGTAGTAAAAGTTTTTCTGTACTCTGCTTCCGATACCGTTTTTTTTCAACACTCTTCTATTTTCCACATTTTTGAAAAATTCTCGATATTGATGCATCTGGGAGCAAAAATGTTACAGACCATTGCGTTAAGGGCACAATTTGCTACAACTTTTGTAGTAAAAGTTTTTCTGTACTCTGCTTCTGATACCGTTTTTTTTCAACACTCTTCTATTTTCCACATTTTTGAAAACTTCTCGATATTGATGCATCTGGGAGCAGAAATGTTACAGACCATTGCGTTAAGGGCACAATTTGCTACAACTTTTGTAGTAAAAGTTTTTCTGTACTCTGCTTCTGATACCGTTTTTTTTCAACACTCTTCTATTTTTAATATTCTTGAAAAATTTTCGACATTGATGCATCTGGGAGCAAAAATGTTACAGACCATTGCGTTAAGGGTACAATTTGCTACAACTTTTGTAGTAAAAGTTTTTCTGTACTCTGCTTCCGATACCGTTTTTTTTCAACACTCTTCTATTTTCCACATTTTTGAAAAATTCTCGATATTGATGCATCTGGGAGCAAAAATGTTACATACCATTGCGTTAAGGGCACAATTTGCTACAACTTTTGTAGTAAAAGTTTTTCTGTACTCTGCTTCCGATACCGTTTTTTTTCAACACTCTTCTATTTTCCACATTTTTGAAAAATTCTCGATATTGATGCATCTGGGAGCAAAAATGTTACAGACCATTGCGTTAAGGGCACAATTTGCTACAACTTTTGTAGTAAAAGTTTTTCTGTACTCTGATTCCGATACCGTTTTTTTTCAACACTCTTCTATTTTCCACATTTTTGAAAAATTCTCGATATTGATGCATCTGGGAGCAAAAATGTTACAGACCATTGCGTTAAGGGCACAATTTGCTACAACTTTTGTAGTAAAAGTTTTTCTGTACTATGCTTCCGATACCGTTTTTTTTCAACGCTCTTCTATTTTTAACATTCTTGAAAAATTTTCGACATTGATGCATCTGGGAGCAAAAATGTTACAGACCATTGCGTTAAGGGCACAATTTGCTGCAACTTTTGTAGTAAAAGTTTTTCTGTACTCTGCTTCCGATACCGTTTTTTTTCAACACTCTTCTATTTTCCACATTTTTGAAAAATTCTCGATATTGATGCATCTGGGAGCAAAAATGTTACAGACCATTGCGTTAAGGGCACAATTTGCTACAACTTTTGTAGTAAAAGTTTTTCTGTACTCTGATTCCGATACCGTTTTTTTTCAACACTCTTCTATTTTTAACATTCTTGAAAAATTTTCGACATTGATGCATCTGGGAGCAAAAATGTTACAGACCATTGCGTTAAGGACACAATTTGCTACAACTTTTGTAGTAAAAGTTTTTCTGTACTCTGCTTCCGATACCGTTTTTTTTCAACACTCTTCTATTTTCCACATTTTTGAAAAATTCTCGATATTGATGCATCTGGGAGAAAAAATGTTACAGACCATTGCGTTAAGGGCACAATTTGCTACAACTTTTGTAGTAAAAGTTTTTCTGTACTCTGATTCCGATACCGTTTTTTTTCAACACTCTTCTATTTTCCACATTTTTGAAAAATTTTCGACATTGATGCATCTGGGAGCAAAAATGTTGCAGACCATTGCGTTAAGGGCACAATTTGCTACAACTTTTGTAGTAAAAGTTTTTCTGTACTCTGCTTCTGATACCGTTTTTTTCAACACTCTTCTATTTTTAACATTCTTGAAAAATTTTCGACATTGATGCATCTGGGAGCAAAAATGTTACAGACCATTGCGTTAAGGGTACAATTTGCTACAACTTTTGTAGTAAAAGTTTTTCTGTACTCTGCTTCCGATACCGTTTTTTTTCAACACTCTTCTATTTTCCACATTTTTGAAAAATTCTCGATATTGATGCATCTGGGAGCAAAAATGTTGCAGACCATTGCGTTAAGGGCACAATTTGCTACAACTTTTGTAGTAAAAGTTTTTCTGTACTATGCTTCCGATACCGTTTTTTTTCAACGCTCTTCTATTTTTAACATTCTTGAAAAATTTTCGACATTGATGCATCTGGGAGCAAAAATGTTACAGACCATTGCGTTAAGGGCACAATTTGCTGCAACTTTTGTAGTAAAAGTTTTTCTGTACTCTGCTTCTGATACCGTTTTTTTTCAACACTCTTCTATTTTTAATATTCTTGAAAAATTTTCGACATTGATGCATCTGGGAGCAAAAATGTTACAGACCATTGCGTTAAGGGTACAATTTGCTACAACTTTTGTAGTAAAAGTTTTTCTGTACTCTGCTTCCGATACCGTTTTTTTTCAACACTCTTCTATTTTCCACATTTTTGAAAAATTCTCGATATTGATGCATCTGGGAGCAAAAATGTTACATACCATTGCGTTAAGGGCACAATTTGCTACAACTTTTGTAGTAAAAGTTTTTCTGTACTCTGCTTCCGATACCGTTTTTTTTCAACACTCTTCTATTTTCCACATTTTTGAAAAATTCTCGATATTGATGCATCTGGGAGCAAAAATGTTACAGACCATTGCGTTAAGGGCACAATTTGCTACAACTTTTGTAGTAAAAGTTTTTCTGTACTCTGATTCCGATACCGTTTTTTTTCAACACTCTTCTATTTTCCACATTTTTGAAAAATTCTCGATATTGATGCATCTGGGAGCAAAAATGTTACAGACCATTGCGTTAAGGGCACAATTTGCTACAACTTTTGTAGTAAAAGTTTTTCTGTACTATGCTTCCGATACCGTTTTTTTTCAACGCTCTTCTATTTTTAACATTCTTGAAAAATTTTCGACATTGATGCATCTGGGAGCAAAAATGTTACAGACCATTGCGTTAAGGGCACAATTTGCTGCAACTTTTGTAGTAAAAGTTTTTCTGTACTCTGCTTCCGATACCGTTTTTTTTCAACACTCTTCTATTTTCCACATTTTTGAAAAATTCTCGATATTGATGCATCTGGGAACAAAAATGTTACAGACCATTGCGTTAAGGGCACAATTTGCTACAACTTTTGTAGTAAAAGTTTTTCTGTACTATGCTTCCGATACCGTTTTTTTTCAACGCTCTTCTATTTTTAACATTCTTGAAAAATTTTCGACATTGATGCATCTGGGAGCAAAAATGTTACAGACCATTGCGTTAAGGGCACAATTTGCTGCAACTTTTGTAGTAAAAGTTTTTCTGTACTCTGCTTCCGATACCGTTTTTTTTCAACACTCTTCTATTTTCCACATTTTTGAAAAATTCTCGATATTGATGCATCTGGGAGCAAAAATGTTACAGACCATTGCGTTAAGGGCACAATTTGCTACAACTTTTGTAGTAAAAGTTTTTCTGTACTCTGATTCCGATACCGTTTTTTTTCAACACTCTTCTATTTTTAACATTCTTGAAAAATTTTCGACATTGATGCATCTGGGAGCAAAAATGTTACAGACCATTGCGTTAAGGGCACAATTTGCTACAACTTTTGTAGTAAAAGTTTTTCTGTACTCTGCTTCCGATACCGTTTTTTTTCAACACTCTTCTATTTTCCACATTTTTGAAAAATTCTCGATATTGATGCATCTGGGAGCAAAAATGTTACAGACCATTGCGTTAAGGGCACAATTTGCTACAACTTTTGTAGTAAAAGTTTTTCTGTACTCTGATTCCGATACCGTTTTTTTTCAACACTCTTCTATTTTCCACATTTTTGAAAAATTTTCGACATTGATGCATCTGGGAGCAAAAATGTTGCAGACCATTGCGTTAAGGGCACAATTTGCTACAACTTTTGTAGTAAAAGTTTTTCTGTACTCTGCTTCTGATACCGTTTTTTTCAACACTCTTCTATTTTTAACATTCTTGAAAAATTTTCGACATTGATGCATCTGGGAGCAAAAATGTTACAGACCATTGCGTTAAGGGTACAATTTGCTACAACTTTTGTAGTAAAAGTTTTTCTGTACTCTGCTTCCGATACCGTTTTTTTTCAACACTCTTCTATTTTCCACATTTTTGAAAAATTCTCGATATTGATGCATCTGGGAGCAAAAATGTTGCAGACCATTGCGTTAAGGGCACAATTTGCTACAACTTTTGTAGTAAAAGTTTTTCTGTACTATGCTTCCGATACCGTTTTTTTTCAACGCTCTTCTATTTTTAACATTCTTGAAAAATTTTCGACATTGATGCATCTGGGAGCAAAAATGTTACAGACCATTGCGTTAAGGGCACAATTTGCTGCAACTTTTGTAGTAAAAGTTTTTCTGTACTCTGCTTCTGATACCGTTTTTTTTCAACACTCTTCTATTTTTAATATTCTTGAAAAATTTTCGACATTGATGCATCTGGGAGCAAAAATGTTACAGACCATTGCGTTAAGGGTACAATTTGCTACAACTTTTGTAGTAAAAGTTTTTCTGTACTCTGCTTCCGATACCGTTTTTTTTCAACACTCTTCTATTTTCCACATTTTTGAAAAATTCTCGATATTGATGCATCTGGGAGCAAAAAGTTACATACCATTGCGTTAAGGGCACAATTTGCTACAACTTTTGTAGTAAAAGTTTTTCTGTACTCTGCTTCCGATACCGTTTTTTTTCAACACTCTTCTATTTTCCACATTTTTGAAAAATTCTCGATATTGATGCATCTGGGAGCAAAAATGTTACAGACCATTGCGTTAAGGGCACAATTTGCTACAACTTTTGTAGTAAAAGTTTTTCTGTACTCTGATTCCGATACCGTTTTTTTTCAACACTCTTCTATTTTCCACATTTTTGAAAAATTCTCGATATTGATGCATCTGGGAGCAAAAATGTTACAGACCATTGCGTTAAGGGCACAATTTGCTACAACTTTTGTAGTAAAAGTTTTTCTGTACTATGCTTCCGATACCGTTTTTTTTCAACGCTCTTCTATTTTTAACATTCTTGAAAAATTTTCGACATTGATGCATCTGGGAGCAAAAATGTTACAGACCATTGCGTTAAGGGCACAATTTGCTGCAACTTTTGTAGTAAAAGTTTTTCTGTACTCTGCTTCCGATACCGTTTTTTTTCAACACTCTTCTATTTTCCACATTTTTGAAAAATTCTCGATATTGATGCATCTGGGAGCAAAAATGTTACAGACCATTGCGTTAAGGGCACAATTTGCTACAACTTTTGTAGTAAAAGTTTTTCTGTACTCTGATTCCGATACCGTTTTTTTTCAACACTCTTCTATTTTTAACATTCTTGAAAAATTTTCGACATTGATGCATCTGGGAGCAAAAATGTTACAGACCATTGCGTTAAGGGCACAATTTGCTACAACTTTTGTAGTAAAAGTTTTTCTGTACTCTGCTTCCGATACCGTTTTTTTTCAACACTCTTCTATTTTCCACATTTTTGAAAAATTCTCGATATTGATGCATCTGGGAGCAAAAATGTTACAGACCATTGCGTTAAGGGCACAATTTGCTACAACTTTTGTAGTAAAAGTTTTTCTGTACTCTGATTCCGATACCGTTTTTTTTCAACACTCTTCTATTTTCCACATTTTTGAAAAATTTTCGACATTGATGCATCTGGGAGCAAAAATGTTGCAGACCATTGCGTTAAGGGCACAATTTGCTACAACTTTTGTAGTAAAAGTTTTTCTGTACTCTGCTTCTGATACCGTTTTTTTTCAACACTCTTCTATTTTTAACATTCTTGAAAAATTTTCGACATTGATGCATCTGGGAGCAAAAATGTTACAGACCATTGCGTTAAGGGTACAATTTGCTACAACTTTTGTAGTAAAAGTTTTTCTGTACTCTGCTTCCGATACCGTTTTTTTTCAACACTCTTCTATTTTCCACATTTTTGAAAAATTCTCGATATTGATGCATCTGGGAGCAAAAATGTTACAGACCATTGCGTTAAGGGCACAATTTGCTGCAACTTTTGTAGTAAAAGTTTTTCTGTACTCTGATTCCGATACCGTTTTTTTTCAACACTCTTCTATTTTTAACATTCTTGAAAAATTTTCGACATTGATGCATCTGGGAGCAAAAATGTTACAGACCATTGCGTTAAGGGCACAATTTGCTACAACTTTTGTAGTAAAAGTTTTTCTGTACTCTGCTTCCGATACCGTTTTTTTTCAACACTCTTCTATTTTCCACATTTTTGAAAAATTCTCGATATTGATGCATCTGGGAGCAAAAATGTTACAGACCATTGCGTTAAGGGCACAATTTGCTACAACTTTTGTAGTAAAAGTTTTTCTGTACTCTGATTCCGATACCGTTTTTTTTCAACACTCTTCTATTTTCCACATTTTTGAAAAATTTTCGACATTGATGCATCTGGGAGCAAAAATGTTGCAGACCATTGCGTTAAGGGCACAATTTGCTACAACTTTTGTAGTAAAAGTTTTTCTGTACTCTGCTTCTGATACCGTATTTTTTCAACACTCTTCTATTTTTAACATTCTTGAAAAATTTTCGACATTGATGCATCTGGGAGCAAAAATGTTACAGACCATTGCGTTAAGGGTACAATTTGCTACAACTTTTGTAGTAAAAGTTTTTCTGTACTCTGCTTCCGATACCGTTTTTTTTCAACACTCTTCTATTTTCCACATTTTTGAAAAATTCTCGATATTGATGCATCTGGGAGCAAAAATGTTGCAGACCATTGCGTTAAGGGCACAATTTGCTACAACTTTTGTAGTAAAAGTTTTTCTGTACTCTGATTCCGATACCGTTTTTTTTCAACACTCTTCTATTTTCCACATTTTTGAAAAATTCTCGATATTGATGCATCTGGGAGCAAAAATGTTACAGACCATTGCGTTAAGGGCACAATTTGCTACAACTTTTGTAGTAAAAGTTTTTCTGTACTCTGCTTCTGATACCGTTTTTTTTCAACACTCTTCTATTTTCCACATTTTTGAAAAATTTTCGACATTGATGCATCTGGGAGCAAAAATGTTGCAGACCATTGCGTTAAGGGCACAATTTGCTACAACTTTTGTAGTAAAAGTTTTTCTGTACTCTGCTTCTGATACCGTTTTTTTTCAACACTCTTCTATTTTTAACATTCTTGAAAAATTTTCGACATTGATGCATCTGGGAGCAAAAATGTTACAGACCATTGCGTTAAGGGTACAATTTGCTACAACTTTTGTAGTAAAAGTTTTTCTGTACTCTGCTTCCGATACCGTTTTTTTTCAACACTCTTCTATTTTCCACATTTTTGAAAAATTCTCGATATTGATGCATCTGGGAGCAAAAATGTTGCAGACCATTGCGTTAAGGGCACAATTTGCTACAACTTTTGTAGTAAAAGTTTTTCTGTACTCTGATTCCGATACCGTTTTTTTTCAACACTCTTCTATTTTCCACATTTTTGAAAAATTCTCGATATTGATGCATCTGGGAGCAAAAATGTTACAGACCATTGCGTTAAGGGCACAATTTGCTACAACTTTTGTAGTAAAAGTTTTTCTGTACTCTGCTTCTGATACCGTTTTTTTTCAACACTCTTCTATTTTTAACATTCTTGAAAAATTTTCGACATTGATGCATCTGGGAGCAAAAATGTTACAGACCATTGCGTTAAGGGTACAATTTGCTACAACTTTTGTAGTAAAAGTTTTTCTGTACTCTGCTTCCGATACCGTTTTTTTTCAACACTCTTCTATTTTCCACATTTTTGAAAAATTCTCGATATTGATGCATCTGGGAGCAAAAATGTTACAGACCATTGCGTTAAGGGCACAATTTGCTACAACTTTTGTAGTAAAAGTTTTTCTGTACTCTGATTCCGATACCGTTTTTTTTTCAACACTCTTCTATTTTCCACATTTTTGAAAAATTCTCGATATTGATGCATCTGGGAGCAAAAATGTTACATAGCATTGCGTTAAGGGCACAATTTGCTACAACTTTTGTAGTAAAAGTTTTTCTGTACTCTGATTCCGATACCGTTTTTTTTCAACACTCTTCTATTTTCCACATTTTTGAAAAATTCTCGATATTGATGCATCTGGGAGCAAAAATGTTACAGACCATTGCGTTAAGGGCACAATTTGCTACAACTTTTGTAGTAAAAGTTTTTCTGTACTATGCTTCCGATACCGTTTTTTTTCAACGCTCTTCTATTTTTAACATTCTTGAAAAATTTTCGACATTGATGCATCTGGGAGCAAAAATGTTACAGACCATTGCGTTAAGGGCACAATTTGCTACAACTTTTGTAGTAAAAGTTTTTCTGTACTCTGCTTCTGATACCGTTTTTTTTCAACACTCTTCTATTTTTAACATTCTTGAAAAATTTTCGACATTGATGCATCTGGGAGCAAAAATGTTACAGACCATTGCGTTAAGGGTACAATTTGCTACAACTTTTGTAGTAAAAGTTTTTCTGTACTCTGCTTCCGATACCGTTTTTTTTCAACACTCTTCTATTTTCCACATTTTTGAAAAATTCTCGATATTGATGCATCTGGGAGCAAAAATGTTACATACCATTGCGTTAAGGGCACAATTTGCTACAACTTTTGTAGTAAAAGTTTTTCTGTACTCTGCTTCCGATACCGTTTTTTTTCAACACTCTTCTATTTTCCACATTTTTGAAAAATTCTCGATATTGATGCATCTGGGAGCAAAAATGTTACAGACCATTGCGTTAAGGGCACAATTTGCTACAACTTTTGTAGTAAAAGTTTTTCTGTACTCTGATTCCGATACCGTTTTTTTTCAACACTCTTCTATTTTCCACATTTTTGAAAAATTCTCGATATTGATGCATCTGGGAGCAAAAATGTTACAGACCATTGCGTTAAGGGCACAATTTGCTACAACTTTTGTAGTAAAAGTTTTTCTGTACTATGCTTCCGATACCGTTTTTTTTCAACGCTCTTCTATTTTTAACATTTTTGAAAAATTCTCGATATTGATGCATCTGGGAGCAAAAATGTTACAGACCATTGCGTTAAGGGCACAATTTGTTACAACTTTTGTAGTAAAAGTTTTTCTGTACTCTGATTCCGATACCGTTTTTTTTCAACACTCTTCTATTTTCCACATTTTTGAAAAATTCTCGATATTGATGCATCTGGGAGCAAAAATGTTACATACCATTGCGTTAAGGGCACAATTTGCTACAACTTTTGTAGTAAAAGTTTTTCTGTACTCTGCTTCCGATACCGTTTTTTTTCAACACTCTTCTATTTTCCACATTTATGAAAAATTCTCGATATTGATGCATCTGGGAGCAAAAATGTTACATACCATTGCGTTAAGGGCACAATTTGCTACAACTTTTGTAGTAAAAGTTTTTCTGTACTCTGCTTCCGATACCGTTTTTTTTCAACACTCTTCTATTTTCCACATTTTTGAAAAATTCTCGATATTGATGCATCTGGGAGCAAAAATGTTACAGACCATTGCGTTAAGGGCACAATTTGCTACAACTTTTGTAGTAAAAGTTTTTCTGTACTCTGATTCCGATACCGTTTTTTTTCAACACTCTTCTATTTTCCACATTTTTGAAAAATTCTCGATATTGATGCATCTGGGAGCAAAAATGTTACATAGCATTGCGTTAAGGGCACAATTTGCTACAACTTTTGTAGTAAAAGTTTTTCTGTACTCTGATTCCGATACCGTTTTTTTTCAACACTCTTCTATTTTCCACATTTTTGAAAAATTCTCGATATTGATGCATCTGGGAGCAAAAATGTTACAGACCATTGCGTTAAGGGCACAATTTGCTACAACTTTTGTAGTAAAAGTTTTTCTGTACTATGCTTCCGATACCGTTTTTTTTCAACGCTCTTCTATTTTTAACATTCTTGAAAAATTTTCGACATTGATGCATCTGGGAGCAAAAATGTTACAGACCATTGCGTTAAGGGCACAATTTGCTACAACTTTTGTAGTAAAAGTTTTTCTGTACTCTGCTTCCGATACCGTTTTTTTTCAACACTCTTCTATTTTCCACATTTTTGAAAAATTCTCGATATTGATGCATCTGGGAGCAAAAATGTTACATACCATTGCGTTAAGGGCACAATTTGCTACAACTTTTGTAGTAAAAGTTTTTCTGTACTCTGCTTCCGATACCGTTTTTTTTCAACACTCTTCTATTTTCCACATTTTTGAAAAATTCTCGATATTGATGCATCTGGGAGCAAAAATGTTACATAGCATTGCGTTAAGGGCACAATTTGCTACAACTTTTGTAGTAAAA
This sequence comes from Onthophagus taurus, assembly GCF_036711975.1. Classification (NCBI taxonomy): domain Eukaryota; kingdom Metazoa; phylum Arthropoda; class Insecta; order Coleoptera; family Scarabaeidae; genus Onthophagus; species Onthophagus taurus. Next base: position 7,016,914 of record NW_027248940.1, on the reverse strand, counting down.
GTTTTTCTGTACTCTTATTCCGATACCGTTTTTTTTCAACAATCTTCTATTTTCCACATTTTTGAAAAATTCTCGATATTGATGCATCTGGGAGCAAAAATGTTACAGACCATTGCGTTAAGGGCACAATTTGCTACAACTTTTGTAGTAAAAGTTTTTCTGTACTATGCTTCCGATACCGTTTTTTTTTCAACGCTCTTCTATTTTTAACATTCTTGAAAAATTTTCGACATTGATGCATCTGGGAGCAAAAATGTTACAGACCATTGCGTTAAGGGCACAATTTGCTACAACTTTTGTAGTAAAAGTTTTTCTGTACTCTGCTTCTGATACCGTTTTTTTTCAACACTCTTCTATTTTTAACATTCTTGAAAAATTTTCGACATTGATGCATCTGGGAGCAAAAATGTTACAGACCATTGCGTTAAGGGTACAATTTGCTACAACTTTTGTAGTAAAAGTTTTTCTGTACTCTGCTTCCGATACCGTTTTTTTTCAACACTCTTCTATTTTCCACATTTTTGAAAAATTCTCGATATTGATGCATCTGGGAGCAAAAATGTTACAGACCATTGCGTTAAGGGCACAATTTGCTACAACTTTTGTAGTAAAAGTTTTTCTGTACTATGCTTCCGATACCGTTTTTTTTCAACGCTCTTCTATTTTTAACATTTTTGAAAAATTCTCGATATTGATGCATCTGGGAGCAAAAATGTTACAGACCATTGCGTTAAGGGCACAATTTGTTACAACTTTTGTAGTAAAAGTTTTTCTGTACTCTGATTCCGATACCGTTTTTTTTCAACACTCTTCTATTTTCCACATTTTTGAAAAATTCTCGATATTGATGCATCTGGGAGCAAAAATGTTACATACCATTGCGTTAAGGGCACAATTTGCTACAACTTTTGTAGTAAAAGTTTTTCTGTACTCTGCTTCCGATACCGTTTTTTTTCAACACTCTTCTATTTTCCACATTTATGAAAAATTCTCGATATTGATGCATCTGGGAGCAAAAATGTTACATACCATTGCGTTAAGGGCACAATTTGCTACAACTTTTGTAGTAAAAGTTTTTCTGTACTCTGCTTCCGATACCGTTTTTTTTCAACACTCTTCTATTTTCCACATTTTTGAAAAATTCTCGATATTGATGCATCTGGGAGCAAAAATGTTACAGACCATTGCGTTAAGGGCACAATTTGCTACAACTTTTGTAGTAAAAGTTTTTCTGTACTCTGATTCCGATACCGTTTTTTTTCAACACTCTTCTATTTTCCACATTTTTGAAAAATTCTCGATATTGATGCATCTGGGAGCAAAAATGTTACATAGCATTGCGTTAAGGGCACAATTTGCTACAACTTTTGTAGTAAAAGTTTTTCTGTACTCTGATTCCGATACCGTTTTTTTTCAACACTCTTCTATTTTCCACATTTTTGAAAAATTCTCGATATTGATGCATCTGGGAGCAAAAATGTTACAGACCATTGCGTTAAGGGCACAATTTGCTACAACTTTTGTAGTAAAAGTTTTTCTGTACTATGCTTCCGATACCGTTTTTTTTCAACGCTCTTCTATTTTTAACATTCTTGAAAAATTTTCGACATTGATGCATCTGGGAGCAAAAATGTTACAGACCATTGCGTTAAGGGCACAATTTGCTACAACTTTTGTAGTAAAAGTTTTTCTGTACTCTGCTTCCGATACCGTTTTTTTTCAACACTCTTCTATTTTCCACATTTTTGAAAAATTCTCGATATTGATGCATCTGGGAGCAAAAATGTTACATACCATTGCGTTAAGGGCACAATTTGCTACAACTTTTGTAGTAAAAGTTTTTCTGTACTCTGCTTCCGATACCGTTTTTTTTCAACACTCTTCTATTTTCCACATTTTTGAAAAATTCTCGATATTGATGCATCTGGGAGCAAAAATGTTACATAGCATTGCGTTAAGGGCACAATTTGCTACAACTTTTGTAGTAAAAGTTTTTCTGTACTCTTATTCCGATACCGTTTTTTTTCAACACTCTTCTATTTTCCACATTTTTGAAAAATTCTCGATATTGATGCATCTGGGAGCAAAAATGTTACAGACCATTGCGTTAAGGGCACAATTTGCTACAACTTTTGTAGTAAAAGTTTTTCTGTACTATGCTTCCGATACCGTTTTTTTTTCAACGCTCTTCTATTTTTAACATTCTTGAAAAATTTTCGACATTGATGCATCTGGGAGCAAAAATGTTACAGACCATTGCGTTAAGGGCACAATTTGCTACAACTTTTGTAGTAAAAGTTTTTCTGTACTCTGCTTCTGATACCGTTTTTTTTCAACACTCTTCTATTTTTAACATTCTTGAAAAATTTTCGACATTGATGCATCTGGGAGCAAAAATGTTACAGACCATTGCGTTAAGGGTACAATTTGCTACAACTTTTGTAGTAAAAGTTTTTCTGTACTCTGCTTCCGATACCGTTTTTTTTCAACACTCTTCTATTTTCCACATTTTTGAAAAATTCTCGATATTGATGCATCTGGGAGCAAAAATGTTACAGACCATTGCGTTAAGGGCACAATTTGCTACAACTTTTGTAGTAAAAGTTTTTCTGTACTATGCTTCCGATACCGTTTTTTTTCAACGCTCTTCTATTTTTAACATTTTTGAAAAATTCTCGATATTGATGCATCTGGGAGCAAAAATGTTACAGACCATTGCGTTAAGGGCACAATTTGTTACAACTTTTGTAGTGAAAGTTTTTCTGTACTCTGATTCCGATACCGTTTTTTTTCAACACTCTTCTATTTTCCACATTTTTGAAAAATTCTCGATATTGATGCATCTGGGAGCAAAAATGTTACATACCATTGCGTTAAGGGCACAATTTGCTACAACTTTTGTAGTAAAAGTTTTTCTGTACTCTGCTTCCGATACCGTTTTTTTTCAACACTCTTCTATTTTCCACATTTTTGAAAAATTCTCGATATTGATGCATCTGGGAGCAAAAATGTTACATACCATTGCGTTAAGGGCACAATTTGCTACAACTTTTGTAGTAAAAGTTTTTCTGTACTCTGCTTCCGATACCGTTTTTTTTCAACACTCTTCTATTTTCCACATTTTTGAAAAATTCTCGATATTGATGCATCTGGGAGCAAAAATGTTACATAGCATTGCGTTAAGGGCACAATTTGCTACAACTTTTGTAGTAAAAGTTTTTCTGTACTCTTATTCCGATACCGTTTTTTTTCAACACTCTTCTATTTTCCACATTTTTGAAAAATTCTCGATATTGATGCATCTGGGAGCAAAAATGTTACAGACCATTGCGTTAAGGGCACAATTTGCTACAACTTTTGTAGTAAAAGTTTTTCTGTACTCTGCTTCTGATACCGTTTTTTTTCAACACTCTTCTATTTTTAACATTCTTGAAAAATTTTCGACATTGATGCATCTGGGAGCAAAAATGTTACAGACCATTGCGTTAAGGGTACAATTTGCTACAACTTTTGTAGTAAAAGTTTTTCTGTACTCTGCTTCCGATACCGTTTTTTTTCAACACTCTTCTATTTTCCACATTTTTGAAAAATTCTCGATATTGATGCATCTGGGAGCAAAAATGTCACAGACCATTGCGTTAAGGGCACAATTTGCTACAACTTTTGTAGTAAAAGTTTTTCTGTACTATGCTTCCGATACCGTTTTTTTTCAACGCTCTTCTATTTTTAACATTTTTGAAAAATTCTCGATATTGATGCATCTGGGAGCAAAAATGTTACAGACCATTGCGTTAAGGGCACAATTTGTTACAACTTTTGTAGTAAAAGTTTTTCTGTACTCTGATTCCGATACCGTTTTTTTTCAACACTCTTCTATTTTCCACATTTTTGAAAAATTCTCGATATTGATGCATCTGGGAGCAAAAATGTTGCAGACCATTGCGTTAAGGGCACAATTTGCTACAACTTTTGTAGTAAAAGTTTTTCTGTACTCTGATTCCGATACCGTTTTTTTTCAACACTCTTCTATTTTCCACATTTTTGAAAAATTCTCGATATTGATGCATCTGGGAGCAAAAATGTTACAGACCATTGCGTTAAGGGCACAATTTGCTACAACTTTTGTAGTAAAAGTTTTTCTGTACTCTGCTTCTGATACCGTTTTTTTTCAACACTCTTCTATTTTCCACATTTTTGAAAAATTTTCGACATTGATGCATCTGGGAGCAAAAATGTTGCAGACCATTGCGTTAAGGGCACAATTTGCTACAACTTTTGTAGTAAAAGTTTTTCTGTACTCTGCTTCTGATACCGTTTTTTTTCAACACTCTTCTATTTTTAACATTCTTGAAAAATTTTCGACATTGATGCATCTGGGAGCAAAAATGTTACAGACCATTGCGTTAAGGGTACAATTTGCTACAACTTTTGTAGTAAAAGTTTTTCTGTACTCTGCTTCCGATACCGTTTTTTTTCAACACTCTTCTATTTTCCACATTTTTGAAAAATTCTCGATATTGATGCATCTGGGAGCAAAAATGTTGCAGACCATTGCGTTAAGGGCACAATTTGCTACAACTTTTGTAGTAAAAGTTTTTCTGTACTCTGATTCCGATACCGTTTTTTTTCAACACTCTTCTATTTTCCACATTTTTGAAAAATTCTCGATATTGATGCATCTGGGAGCAAAAATGTTACAGACCATTGCGTTAAGGGCACAATTTGCTACAACTTTTGTAGTAAAAGTTTTTCTGTACTCTGCTTCTGATACCGTTTTTTTTCAACACTCTTCTATTTTTAACATTCTTGAAAAATTTTCGACATTGATGCATCTGGGAGCAAAAATGTTACAGACCATTGCGTTAAGGGTACAATTTGCTACAACTTTTGTAGTAAAAGTTTTTCTGTACTCTGCTTCCGATACCGTTTTTTTTCAACACTCTTCTATTTTCCACATTTTTGAAAAATTCTCGATATTGATGCATCTGGGAGCAAAAATGTTACAGACCATTGCGTTAAGGGCACAATTTGCTACAACTTTTGTAGTAAAAGTTTTTCTGTACTCTGATTCCGATACCGTTTTTTTTCAACACTCTTCTATTTTCCACATTTTTGAAAAATTCTCGATATTGATGCATCTGGGAGCAAAAATGTTGCAGACCATTGCGTTAAGGGCACAATTTGCTACAACTTTTGTAGTAAAAGTTTTTCTGTACTCTGATTCCGATACCGTTTTTTTTCAACACTCTTCTATTTTCCACATTTTTGAAAAATTCTCGATATTGATGCATCTGGGAGCAAAAATGTTACATAGCATTGCGTTAAGGGCACAATTTGCTACAACTTTTGTAGTAAAAGTTTTTCTGTACTCTGATTCCGATACCGTTTTTTTTCAACACTCTTCTATTTTCCACATTTTTGAAAAATTCTCGATATTGATGCATCTGGGAGCAAAAATGTTACATAGCATTGCGTTAAGGGCACAATTTGCTACAACTTTTGTAGTAAAAGTTTTTCTGTACTCTGATTCCGATACCGTTTTTTTTCAACACTCTTCTATTTTCCACATTTTTGAAAAATTCTCGATATTGATGCATCTGGGAGCAAAAATGTTACAGACCATTGCGTTAAGGGCACAATTTGCTACAACTTTTGTAGTAAAAGTTTTTCTGTACTCTGCTTCTGATACCGTTTTTTTTCAACACTCTTCTATTTTTAACATTCTTGAAAAATTTTCGACATTGATGCATCTGGGAGCAAAAATGTTACAGACCATTGCGTTAAGGGTACAATTTGCTACAACTTTTGTAGTAAAAGTTTTTCTGTACTCTGCTTCCGATACCGTTTTTTTTCAACACTCTTCTATTTTCCACATTTTTGAAAAATTCTCGATATTGATGCATCTGGGAGCAAAAATGTTACAGACCATTGCGTTAAGGGCACAATTTGCTACAACTTTTGTAGTAAAAGTTTTTCTGTACTCTGATTCCGATACCGTTTTTTTTCAACACTCTTCTATTTTCCACATTTTTGAAAAATTTTCGACATTGATGCATCTGGGAGCAAAAATGTTGCAGACCATTGCGTTAAGGGCACAATTTGCTACAACTTTTGTAGTAAAAGTTTTTCTGTACTCTGCTTCTGATACCGTTTTTTTTCAACACTCTTCTATTTTTAACATTCTTGAAAAATTTTCGACATTGATGAATCTGGGAGCAAAAATGTTACAGACCATTGCGTTAAGGGTACAATTTGCTACAACTTTTGTAGTAAAAGTTTTTCTGTACTCTGCTTCCGATACCGTTTTTTTTCAACACTCTTCTATTTTCCACATTTTTGAAAAATTCTCGATATTGATGCATCTGGGAGCAAAAATGTTACAGACCATTGCGTTAAGGGCACAATTTGCTACAACTTTTGTAGTAAAAGTTTTTCTGTACTCTGCTTCCGATACCGTTCTTTTTCAACACTCTTCTATTTTCCACATTTTTGAAAAATTCTCGATATTGATGCATCTGGGAGCAAAAATGTTGCAGGCCATTGCGTTAAGGGCACAATTTGCTACAACTTTTGTAGTAAAAGTTTTTCTGTACTCTGATTCCGATACCGTTTTTTTTCAACACTCTTCTATTTTCCACATTTTTGAAAAATTCTCGATATTGATGCATCTGGGAGCAAAAATGTTACATAGCATTGCGTTAAGGGCACAATTTGCTACAACTTTTGTAGTAAAAGTTTTTCTGTACTCTGATTCCGATACCGTTTTTTTTCAACACTCTTCTATTTTCCACATTTTTGAAAAATTCTCGATATTGATGCATCTGGGAGCAAAAATGTTACAGACCATTGCGTTAAGGGCACAATTTGCTACAACTTTTGTAGTAAAAGTTTTTCTGTACTCTGCTTCTGATACCGTTTTTTTTCAACACTCTTCTATTTTTAACATTCTTGAAAAATTTTCGACATTGATGCATCTGGGAGCAAAAATGTTACAGACCATTGCGTTAAGGGTACAATTTGCTACAACTTTTGTAGTAAAAGTTTTTCTGTACTCTGCTTCCGATACCGTTTTTTTTCAACACTCTTCTATTTTCCACATTTTTGAAAAATTCTCGATATTGATGCATCTGGGAGCAAAAATGTTACAGACCATTGCGTTAAGGGCACAATTTGCTACAACTTTTGTAGTAAAAGTTTTTCTGTACTCTGATTCCGATACCGTTTTTTTTCAACACTCTTCTATTTTCCACATTTTTGAAAAATTTTCGACATTGATGCATCTGGGAGCAAAAATGTTGCAGACCATTGCGTTAAGGGCACAATTTGCTACAACTTTTGTAGTAAAAGTTTTTCTGTACTCTGCTTCTGATACCGTTTTTTTTCAACACTCTTCTATTTTTAACATTCTTGAAAAATTTTCGACATTGATGAATCTGGGAGCAAAAATGTTACAGACCATTGCGTTAAGGGTACAATTTGCTACAACTTTTGTAGTAAAAGTTTTTCTGTACTCTGCTTCCGATACCGTTTTTTTTCAACACTCTTCTATTTTCCACATTTTTGAAAAATTCTCGATATTGATGCATCTGGGAGCAAAAATGTTGCAGACCATTGCGTTAAGGGCACAATTTGCTACAACTTTTGTAGTAAAAGTTTTTCTGTACTCTGATTCCGATACCGTTTTTTTTCAACACTCTTCTATTTTCCACATTTTTGAAAAATTCTCGATATTGATGCATCTGGGAGCAAAAATGTTACAGACCATTGCGTTAAGGGCACAATTTGCTACAACTTTTGTAGTAAAAGTTTTTCTGTACTCTGCTTCTGATACCGTTTTTTTTCAACACTCTTCTATTTTTAACATTCTTGAAAAATTTTCGACATTGATGCATCTGGGAGCAAAAATGTTACAGACCATTGCGTTAAGGGTACAATTTGCTACAACTTTTGTAGTAAAAGTTTTTCTGTACTCTGCTTCCGATACCGTTTTTTTTCAACACTCTTCTATTTTCCACATTTTTGAAAAATTCTCGATATTGATGCATCTGGGAGCAAAAATGTTACAGACCATTGCGTTAAGGGCACAATTTGCTACAACTTTTGTAGTAAAAGTTTTTCTGTACTCTGATTCCGATACCGTTTTTTTTTCAACACTCTTCTATTTTCCACATTTTTGAAAAATTCTCGATATTGATGCATCTGGGAGCAAAAATGTTACATAGCATTGCGTTAAGGGCACAATTTGCTACAACTTTTGTAGTAAAAGTTTTTCTGTACTCTGATTCCGATACCGTTTTTTTTCAACACTCTTCTATTTTCCACATTTTTGAAAAATTCTCGATATTGATGCATCTGGGAGCAAAAATGTTACAGACCATTGCGTTAAGGGCACAATTTGCTACAACTTTTGTAGTAAAAGTTTTTCTGTACTATGCTTCCGATACCGTTTTTTTTCAACGCTCTTCTATTTTTAACATTATTGAAAAATTTTCGACATTGATGCATCTGGGAGCAAAAATGTTACAGACCATTGCGTTAAGGGCACAATTTGCTACAACTTTTGTAGTAAAAGTTTTTCTGTACTCTGCTTCCGATACCGTTTTTTTTCAACACTCTTCTATTTTCCACATTTTTGAAAAATTCTCGATATTGATGCATCTGGGAGCAAAAATGTTGCAGACCATTGCGTTAAGGGCACAATTTGCTACAACTTTTGTAGTAAAAGTTTTTCTGTACTCTGATTCCGATACCGTTTTTTTTCAACACTCTTCTATTTTCCACATTTTTGAAAAATTCTCGATATTGATGCATCTGGGAGCAAAAATGTTACATAGCATTGCGTTAAGGGCACAATTTGCTACAACTTTTGTAGTAAAAGTTTTTCTGTACTCTGATTCCGATACCGTTTTTTTTCAACACTCTTCTATTTTCCACATTTTTGAAAAATTCTCGATATTGATGCATCTGGGAGCAAAAATGTTACATAGCATTGCGTTAAGGGCACAATTTGCTACAACTTTTGTAGTAAAAGTTTTTCTGTACTCTGATTCCGATACCGTTTTTTTTCAACACTCTTCTATTTTCCACATTTTTGAAAAATTCTCGATATTGATGCATCTGGGAGCAAAAATGTTACAGACCATTGCGTTAAGGGCACAATTTGCTACAACTTTTGTAGTAAAAGTTTTTCTGTACTATGCTTCCGATACCGTTTTTTTTCAACGCTCTTCTATTTTTAACATTCTTGAAAAATTTTCGACATTGATGCATCTGGGAGCAAAAATGTTACAGACCATTGCGTTAAGGGCACAATTTGCTACAACTTTTGTAGTAAAAGTTTTTCTGTACTCTGCTTCCGATACCGTTTTTTTTCAACACTCTTCTATTTTTAACATTCTTGAAAAATTTTCGACATTGATGCATCTGGGAGCAAAAATGTTACAGACCATTGCGTTAAGGGTACAATTTGCTACAACTTTTGTAGTAAAAGTTTTTCTGTACTCTGCTTCCGATACCGTTTTTTTTCAACACTCTTCTATTTTCCACATTTTTGAAAAATTCTCGATATTGATGCATCTGGGAGCAAAAATGTTACATACCATTGCGTTAAGGGCACAATTTGCTACAACTTTTGTAGTAAAAGTTTTTCTGTACTCTGATTCCGATACCGTTTTTTTTCAACACTCTTCTATTTTCCACATTTTTGAAAAATTCTCGATATTGATGCATCTGGGAGCAAAAATGTTACATAGCATTGCGTTAAGGGCACAATTTGCTACAACTTTTGTAGTAAAAGTTTTTCTGTACTCTGATTCCGATACCGTTTTTTTTCAACACTCTTCTATTTTCCACATTTTTGAAAAATTCTCGATATTGATGCATCTGGGAGCAAAAATGTTACATACCATTGCGTTAAGGGCACAATTTGCTACAACTTTTGTAGTAAAAGTTTTTCTGTACTCTGCTTCCGATACCGTTTTTTTTCAACACTCTTCTATTTTCCACATTTTTGAAAAATTCTCGATATTGATGCATCTGGGAGCAAAAATGTTACAGACCATTGCGTTAAGGGCACAATTTGCTACAACTTTTGTAGTAAAAGTTTTTCTGTACTCTGATTCCGATACCGTTTTTTTTCAACACTCTTCTATTTTCCACATTTTTGAAAAATTCTCGATATTGATGCATCTGGGAGCAAAAATGTTACATAGCATTGCGTTAAGGGCACAATTTGCTACAACTTTTGTAGTAAAAGTTTTTCTGTACTCTGATTCCGATACCGTTTTTTTTCAACACTCTTCTATTTTCCACATTTTTGAAAAATTCTCGATATTGATGCATCTGGGAGCAAAAATGTTACAGACCATTGCGTTAAGGGCACAATTTGTTACAACTTTTGTAGTAAAAGTTTTTCTGTACTCTGATTCCGATACCGTTTTTTTTCAACACTCTTCTATTTTCCACATTTTTGAAAAATTCTCGATATTGATGCATCTGGGAGCAAAAATGTTACATACCATTGCGTTAAGGGCACAATTTGCTACAACTTTTGTAGTAAAAGTTTTTCTGTACTCTGCTTCCGATACCGTTTTTTTTCAACACTCTTCTATTTTCCACATTTATGAAAATTCTCGATATTGATGCATCTGGGAGCAAAAATGTTACATACCATTGCGTTAAGGGCACAATTTGCTACAACTTTTGTAGTAAAAGTTTTTCTGTACTCTGATTCCGATACCGTTTTTTTTCAACACTCTTCTATTTTCCACATTTTTGAAAAATTCTCGATATTGATGCATCTGGGAGCAAAAATGTTACATAGCATTGCGTTAAGGGCACAATTTGCTACAACTTTTGTAGTAAAAGTTTTTCTGTACTCTGATTCCGATACCGTTTTTTTTCAACACTCTTCTATTTTCCACATTTTTGAAAAATTCTCGATATTGATGCATCTGGGAGCAAAAATGTTACAGACCATTGCGTTAAGGGCACAATTTGCTACAACTTTTGTAGTAAAAGTTTTTCTGTACTATGCTTCCGATACCGTTTTTTTTCAACGCTCTTCTATTTTTAACATTCTTGAAAAATTTTCGACATTGATGTATCTGGGAGCAAAAATGTTACAGACCATTGCGTTAAGGGCACAATTTGCTACAACTTTTGTAGTAAAAGTTTTTCTGTACTCTGCTTCCGATACCGTTTTTTTTCAACACTCTTCTATTTTCCACATTTTTGAAAAATTCTCGATATTGATGCATCTGGGAGCAAAAATGTTACATACCATTGCGTTAAGGGCACAATTTGCTACAACTTTTGTAGTAAAAGTTTTTCTGTACTCTGCTTCCGATACCGTTTTTTTTCAACACTCCTCTATTTTCCACATTTTTGAAAAATTCTCGATATTGATGCATCTGGGAGCAAAAATGTTACATAGCATTGCGTTAAGGGCACAATTTGCTACAACTTTTGTAGTAAAAGTTTTTCTGTACTCTGATTCCGATACCGTTTTTTTTCAACACTCTTCTATTTTCCACATTTTTGAAAAATTCTCGATATTGATGCATCTGGGAGCAAAAATGTTACAGACCATTGCGTTAAGGGCACAATTTGCTACAACTTTTGTAGTAAAAGTTTTTCTGTACTATGCTTCCGATACCGTTTTTTTTTCAACGCTCTTCTATTTTTAACATTCTTGAAAAATTTTCGACATTGATGCATCTGGGAGCAAAAATGTTACATAGCATTGCGTTAAGGGCACAATTTGCTACAACTTTTGTAGTAAAAGTTTTTCTGTACTCTGATTCCGATACCGTTTTTTTTCAACACTCTTCTATTTTCCACATTTTTGAAAAATTCTCGATATTGATGCATCTGGGAGCAAAAATGTTACATACCATTGCGTTAAGGGCACAATTTGCTACAACTTTTGTAGTAAAAGTTTTTCTGTACTCTGCTTCCGATACCGTTTTTTTTCAACACTCTTCTATTTTCCACATTTATGAAAATTCTCGATATTGATGCATCTGGGAGCAAAAATGTTACATACCATTGCGTTAAGGGCACAATTTGCTACAACTTTTGTAGTAAAAGTTTTTCTGTACTCTGATTCCGATACCGTTTTTTTTCAACACTCTTCTATTTTCCACATTTTTGAAAAATTCTCGATATTGATGCATCTGGGAGCAAAAATGTTACATAGCATTGCGTTAAGGGCACAATTTGCTACAACTTTTGTAGTAAAAGTTTTTCTGTACTCTGATTCCGATACCGTTTTTTTTCAACACTCTTCTATTTTCCACATTTTTGAAAAATTCTCGATATTGATGCATCTGGGAGCAAAAATGTTACAGACCATTGCGTTAAGGGCACAATTTGCTACAACTTTTGTAGTAAAAGTTTTTCTGTACTATGCTTCCGATACCGTTTTTTTTCAACGCTCTTCTATTTTTAACATTCTTGAAAAATTTTCGACATTGATGTATCTGGGAGCAAAAATGTTACAGACCATTGCGTTAAGGGCACAATTTGCTACAACTTTTGTAGTAAAAGTTTTTCTGTACTCTGCTTCCGATACCGTTTTTTTTCAACACTCTTCTATTTTCCACATTTTTGAAAAATTCTCGATATTGATGCATCTGGGAGCAAAAATGTTACATACCATTGCGTTAAGGGCACAATTTGCTACAACTTTTGTAGTAAAAGTTTTTCTGTACTCTGCTTCCGATACCGTTTTTTTTCAACACTCTTCTATTTTCCACATTTTTGAAAAATTCTCGATATTGATGCATCTGGGAGCAAAAATGTTACATAGCATTGCGTTAAGGGCACAATTTGCTACAACTTTTGTAGTAAAAGTTTTTCTGTACTCTGATTCCGATACCGTTTTTTTTCAACACTCTTCTATTTTCCACATTTTTGAAAAATTCTCGATATTGATGCATCTGGGAGCAAAAATGTTACAGACCATTGCGTTAAGGGCACAATTTGCTACAACTTTTGTAGTAAAAGTTTTTCTGTACTATGCTTCCGATACCGTTTTTTTTTCAACGCTCTTCTATTTTTAACATTCTTGAAAAATTTTCGACATTGATGCATCTGGGAGCAAAAATGTTACAGACCATTGCGTTAAGGGCACAATTTGCTACAACTTTTGTAGTAAAAGTTTTTCTGTACTCTGCTTCTGATACCGTTTTTTTTCAACACTCTTCTATTTTTAACATTCTTGAAAAATTTTCGACATTGATGCATCTGGGAGCAAAAATGTTACAGACCATTGCGTTAAGGGTACAATTTGCTACAACTTTTGTAGTAAAAGTTTTTCTGTACTCTGCTTCCGATACCGTTTTTTTTCAACACTCTTCTATTTTCCACATTTTTGAAAAATTCTCGATATTGATGCATCTGGGAGCAAAAATGTTACACACCATTGCGTTAAGGGCACAATTTGCTACAACTTTTGTAGTAAAAGTTTTTCTGTACTCTGCTTCCGATACCGTTTTTTTTCAACACTCTTCTATTTTCCACATTTTTGAAAAATTCTCGATATTGATGCATCTGGGAGCAAAAATGTTACAGACCATTGCGTTAAGGGCACAATTTGCTACAACTTTTGTAGTAAAAGTTTTTCTGTACTCTGATTCCGATACCGTTTTTTTTCAACACTCTTCTATTTTCCACATTTTTGAAAAATTCTCGATATTGATGCATCTGGGAGCAAAAATGTTACAGACCATTGCGTTAAGGGCACAATTTGCTACAACTTTTGTAGTAAAAGTTTTTCTGTACTATGCTTCCGATACCGTTTTTTTTCAACGCTCTTCTATTTTTAACATTTTTGAAAAATTCTCGATATTGATGCATCTGGGAGCAAAAATGTTACAGACCATTGCGTTAAGGGCACAATTTGTTACAACTTTTGTAGTAAAAGTTTTTCTGTACTCTGATTCCGATACCGTTTTTTTTCAACACTCTTCTATTTTCCACATTTTTGAAAAATTCTCGATATTGATGCATCTGGGAGCAAAAATGTTACATACCATTGCGTTAAGGGCACAATTTGCTACAACTTTTGTAGTAAAAGTTTTTCTGTACTCTGCTTCCGATACCGTTTTTTTTCAACACTCTTCTATTTTCCACATTTATGAAAAATTCTCGATATTGATGCATCTGGGAGCAAAAATGTTACATACCATTGCGTTAAGGGCACAATTTGCTACAACTTTTGTAGTAAAAGTTTTTCTGTACTCTGCTTCCGATACCGTTTTTTTTCAACACTCTTCTATTTTCCACATTTTTGAAAAATTCTCGATATTGATGCATCTGGGAGCAAAAATGTTACAGACCATTGCGTTAAGGGCACAATTTGCTACAACTTTTGTAGTAAAAGTTTTTCTGTACTCTGATTCCGATACCGTTTTTTTTCAACACTCTTCTATTTTCCACATTTTTGAAAAATTCTCGATATTGATGCATCTGGGAGCAAAAATGTTACATAGCATTGCGTTAAGGGCACAATTTGCTACAACTTTTGTAGTAAAAGTTTTTCTGTACTCTGATTCCGATACCGTTTTTTTTCAACACTCTTCTATTTTCCACATTTTTGAAAAATTCTCGATATTGATGCATCTGGGAGCAAAAATGTTACAGACCATTGCGTTAAGGGCACAATTTGCTACAACTTTTGTAGTAAAAGTTTTTCTGTACTATGCTTCCGATACCGTTTTTTTTCAACGCTCTTCTATTTTTAACATTCTTGAAAAATTTTCGACATTGATGCATCTGGGAGCAAAAATGTTACAGACCATTGCGTTAAGGGCACAATTTGCTACAACTTTTGTAGTAAAAGTTTTTCTGTACTCTGCTTCCGATACCGTTTTTTTTCAACACTCTTCTATTTTCCACATTTTTGAAAAATTCTCGATATTGATGCATCTGGGAGCAAAAATGTTACATACCATTGCGTTAAGGGCACAATTTGCTACAACTTTTGTAGTAAAAGTTTTTCTGTACTCTGCTTCCGATACCGTTTTTTTTCAACACTCTTCTATTTTCCACATTTTTGAAAAATTCTCGATATTGATGCATCTGGGAGCAAAAATGTTACATAGCATTGCGTTAAGGGCACAATTTGCTACAACTTTTGTAGTAAAAGTTTTTCTGTACTCTTATTCCGATACCGTTTTTTTTCAACACTCTTCTATTTTCCACATTTTTGAAAAATTCTCGATATTGATGCATCTGGGAGCAAAAATGTTACAGACCATTGCGTTAAGGGCACAATTTGCTACAACTTTTGTAGTAAAAGTTTTTCTGTACTATGCTTCCGATACCGTTTTTTTTTCAACGCTCTTCTATTTTTAACATTCTTGAAAAATTTTCGACATTGATGCATCTGGGAGCAAAAATGTTACAGACCATTGCGTTAAGGGCACAATTTGCTACAACTTTTGTAGTAAAAGTTTTTCTGTACTCTGCTTCTGATACCGTTTTTTTTCAACACTCTTCTATTTTTAACATTCTTGAAAAATTTTCGACATTGATGCATCTGGGAGCAAAAATGTTACAGACCATTGCGTTAAGGGTACAATTTGCTACAACTTTTGTATTAAAAGTTTTTCTGTACTCTGCTTCCGATACCGTTTTTTTTCAACACTCTTCTATTTTCCACATTTTTGAAAAATTCTCGATATTGATGCATCTGGGAGCAAAAATGTTACAGACCATTGCGTTAAGGGCACAATTTGCTACAACTTTTGTAGTAAAAGTTTTTCTGTACTATGCTTCCGATACCGTTTTTTTTCAACGCTCTTCTATTTTTAACATTTTTGAAAAATTCTCGATATTGATGCATCTGGGAGCAAAAATGTTACAGACCATTGCGTTAAGGGCACAATTTGTTACAACTTTTGTAGTAAAAGTTTTTCTGTACTCTGATTCCGATACCGTTTTTTTTCAACACTCTTCTATTTTCCACATTTTTGAAAAATTCTCGATATTGATGCATCTGGGAGCAAAAATGTTACATACCATTGCGTTAAGGGCACAATTTGCTACAACTTTTGTAGTAAAAGTTTTTCTGTACTCTGCTTCCGATACCGTTTTTTTTCAACACTCTTCTATTTTCCACATTTATGAAAAATTCTCGATATTGATGCATCTGGGAGCAAAAATGTTACATACCATTGCGTTAAGGGCACAATTTGCTACAACTTTTGTAGTAAAAGTTTTTCTGTACTCTGCTTCCGATACCGTTTTTTTTCAACACTCTTCTATTTTCCACATTTTTGAAAAATTCTCGATATTGATGCATCTGGGAGCAAAAATGTTACAGACCATTGCGTTAAGGGCACAATTTGCTACAACTTTTGTAGTAAAAGTTTTTCTGTACTCTGATTCCGATACCGTTTTTTTTCAACACTCTTCTATTTTCCACATTTTTGAAAAATTCTCGATATTGATGCATCTGGGAGCAAAAATGTTACATAGCATTGCGTTAAGGGCACAATTTGCTACAACTTTTGTAGTAAAAGTTTTTCTGTACTCTGATTCCGATACCGTTTTTTTTCAACACTCTTCTATTTTCCACATTTTTGAAAAATTCTCGATATTGATGCATCTGGGAGCAAAAATGTTACATAGCATTGCGTTAAGGGCACAATTTGCTACAACTTTTGTAGTAAAAGTTTTTCTGTACTATGCTTCCGATACCGTTTTTTTTCAACGCTCTTCTATTTTTAACATTCTTGAAAAATTTTCGACATTGATGTATCTGGGAGCAAAAATGTTACAGACCATTGCGTTAAGGGCACAATTTGCTACAACTTTTGTAGTAAAAGTTTTTCTGTACTCTGCTTCCGATACCGTTTTTTTTCAACACTCTTCTATTTTCCACATTTTTGAAAAATTCTCGATATTGATGCATCTGGGAGCAAAAATGTTACATACCATTGCGTTAAGGGCACAATTTGCTACAACTTTTGTAGTAAAAGTTTTTCTGTACTCTGCTTCCGATACCGTTTTTTTTCAACACTCTTCTATTTTCCACATTTTTGAAAAATTCTCGATATTGATGCATCTGGGAGCAAAAATGTTACATAGCATTGCGTTAAGGGCACAATTTGCTACAACTTTTGTAGTAAAAGTTTTTCTGTACTCTGATTCCGATACCGTTTTTTTTCAACACTCTTCTATTTTCCACATTTTTGAAAAATTCTCGATATTGATGCATCTGGGAGCAAAAATGTTACAGACCATTGCGTTAAGGGCACAATTTGCTACAACTTTTGTAGTAAAAGTTTTTCTGTACTATGCTTCCGATACCGTTTTTTTTTCAACGCTCTTCTATTTTTAACATTCTTGAAAAATTTTCGACATTGATGCATCTGGGAGCAAAAATGTTACAGACCATTGCGTTAAGGGCACAATTTGCTACAACTTTTGTAGTAAAAGTTTTTCTGTACTCTGCTTCTGATACCGTTTTTTTTCAACACTCTTCTATTTTTAACATTCTTGAAAAATTTTCGACATTGATGCATCTGGGAGCAAAAATGTTACAGACCATTGCGTTAAGGGTACAATTTGCTACAACTTTTGTAGTAAAAGTTTTTCTGTACTCTGCTTCCGATACCGTTTTTTTTCAACACTCTTCTATTTTCCACATTTTTGAAAAATTCTCGATATTGATGCATCTGGGAGCAAAAATGTTACACACCATTGCGTTAAGGGCACAATTTGCTACAACTTTTGTAGTAAAAGTTTTTCTGTACTCTGCTTCCGATACCGTTTTTTTTCAACACTCTTCTATTTTCCACATTTTTGAAAAATTCTCGATATTGATGCATCTGGGAGCAAAAATGTTACAGACCATTGCGTTAAGGGCACAATTTGCTACAACTTTTGTAGTAAAAGTTTTTCTGTACTCTGATTCCGATACCGTTTTTTTTCAACACTCTTCTATTTTCCACATTTTTGAAAAATTCTCGATATTGATGCATCTGGGAGCAAAAATGTTACAGACCATTGCGTTAAGGGCACAATTTGCTACAACTTTTGTAGTAAAAGTTTTTCTGTACTATGCTTCCGATACCGTTTTTTTTCAACGCTCTTCTATTTTTAACATTTTTGAAAAATTCTCGATATTGATGCATCTGGGAGCAAAAATGTTACAGACCATTGCGTTAAGGGCACAATTTGTTACAACTTTTGTAGTAAAAGTTTTTCTGTACTCTGATTCCGATACCGTTTTTTTTCAACACTCTTCTATTTTCCACATTTTTGAAAAATTCTCGATATTGATGCATCTGGGAGCAAAAATGTTACATACCATTGCGTTAAGGGCACAATTTGCTACAACTTTTGTAGTAAAAGTTTTTCTGTACTCTGCTTCCGATACCGTTTTTTTTCAACACTCTTCTATTTTCCACATTTATGAAAAATTCTCGATATTGATGCATCTGGGAGCAAAAATGTTACATACCATTGCGTTAAGGGCACAATTTGCTACAACTTTTGTAGTAAAAGTTTTTCTGTACTCTGCTTCCGATACCGTTTTTTTTCAACACTCTTCTATTTTCCACATTTTTGAAAAATTCTCGATATTGATGCATCTGGGAGCAAAAATGTTACAGACCATTGCGTTAAGGGCACAATTTGCTACAACTTTTGTAGTAAAAGTTTTTCTGTACTCTGATTCCGATACCGTTTTTTTTCAACACTCTTCTATTTTCCACATTTTTGAAAAATTCTCGATATTGATGCATCTGGGAGCAAAAATGTTACATAGCATTGCGTTAAGGGCACAATTTGCTACAACTTTTGTAGTAAAAGTTTTTCTGTACTCTGATTCCGATACCGTTTTTTTTCAACACTCTTCTATTTTCCACATTTTTGAAAAATTCTCGATATTGATGCATCTGGGAGCAAAAATGTTACAGACCATTGCGTTAAGGGCACAATTTGCTACAACTTTTGTAGTAAAAGTTTTTCTGTACTATGCTTCCGATACCGTTTTTTTTCAACGCTCTTCTATTTTTAACATTCTTGAAAAATTTTCGACATTGATGCATCTGGGAGCAAAAATGTTACAGACCATTGCGTTAAGGGCACAATTTGCTACAACTTTTGTAGTAAAAGTTTTTCTGTACTCTGCTTCCGATACCGTTTTTTTTCAACACTCTTCTATTTTCCACATTTTTGAAAAATTCTCGATATTGATGCATCTGGGAGCAAAAATGTTACATACCATTGCGTTAAGGGCACAATTTGCTACAACTTTTGTAGTAAAAGTTTTTCTGTACTCTGCTTCCGATACCGTTTTTTTTCAACACTCTTCTATTTTCCACATTTTTGAAAAATTCTCGATATTGATGCATCTGGGAGCAAAAATGTTACATAGCATTGCGTTAAGGGCACAATTTGCTACAACTTTTGTAGTAAAAGTTTTTCTGTACTCTTATTCCGATACCGTTTTTTTTCAACACTCTTCTATTTTCCACATTTTTGAAAAATTCTCGATATTGATGCATCTGGGAGCAAAAATGTTACATACCATTGCGTTAAGGGCACAATTTGCTACAACTTTTGTAGTAAAAGTTTTTCTGTACTCTGCTTCCGATACCGTTTTTTTTCAACACTCTTCTATTTTCCACATTTATGAAAAATTCTCGATATTGATGCATCTGGGAGCAAAAATGTTACATACCATTGCGTTAAGGGCACAATTTGCTACAACTTTTGTAGTAAAAGTTTTTCTGTACTCTGCTTCCGATACCGTTTTTTTTCAACACTCTTCTATTTTCCACATTTTTGAAAAATTCTCGATATTGATGCATCTGGGAGCAAAAATGTTACAGACCATTGCGTTAAGGGCACAATTTGCTACAACTTTTGTAGTAAAAGTTTTTCTGTACTCTGATTCCGATACCGTTTTTTTTCAACACTCTTCTATTTTCCACATTTTTGAAAAATTCTCGATATTGATGCATCTGGGAGCAAAAATGTTACATAGCATTGCGTTAAGGGCACAATTTGCTACAACTTTTGTAGTAAAAGTTTTTCTGTACTCTGATTCCGATACCGTTTTTTTTCAACACTCTTCTATTTTCCACATTTTTGAAAAATTCTCGATATTGATGCATCTGGGAGCAAAAATGTTACAGACCATTGCGTTAAGGGCACAATTTGCTACAACTTTTGTAGTAAAAGTTTTTCTGTACTATGCTTCCGATACCGTTTTTTTTCAACGCTCTTCTATTTTTAACATTCTTGAAAAATTTTCGACATTGATGCATCTGGGAGCAAAAATGTTACAGACCATTGCGTTAAGGGCACAATTTGCTACAACTTTTGTAGTAAAAGTTTTTCTGTACTCTGCTTCCGATACCGTTTTTTTTCAACACTCTTCTATTTTCCACATTTTTGAAAAATTCTCGATATTGATGCATCTGGGAGCAAAAATGTTACATACCATTGCGTTAAGGGCACAATTTGCTACAACTTTTGTAGTAAAAGTTTTTCTGTACTCTGCTTCCGATACCGTTTTTTTTCAACACTCTTCTATTTTCCACATTTTTGAAAAATTCTCGATATTGATGCATCTGGGAGCAAAAATGTTACATAGCATTGCGTTAAGGGCACAATTTGCTACAACTTTTGTAGTAAAAGTTTTTCTGTACTCTTATTCCGATACCGTTTTTTTTCAACACTCTTCTATTTTCCACATTTTTGAAAAATTCTCGATATTGATGCATCTGGGAGCAAAAATGTTACAGACCATTGCGTTAAGGGCACAATTTGCTACAACTTTTGTAGTAAAAGTTTTTCTGTACTATGCTTCCGATACCGTTTTTTTTTCAACGCTCTTCTATTTTTAACATTCTTGAAAAATTTTCGACATTGATGCATCTGGGAGCAAAAATGTTACAGACCATTGCGTTAAGGGCACAATTTGCTACAACTTTTGTAGTAAAAGTTTTTCTGTACTCTGCTTCTGATACCGTTTTTTTTCAACACTCTTCTATTTTTAACATTCTTGAAAAATTTTCGACATTGATGCATCTGGGAGCAAAAATGTTACAGACCATTGCGTTAAGGGTACAATTTGCTACAACTTTTGTAGTAAAAGTTTTTCTGTACTCTGCTTCCGATACCGTTTTTTTTCAACACTCTTCTATTTTCCACATTTTTGAAAAATTCTCGATATTGATGCATCTGGGAGCAAAAATGTTACAGACCATTGCGTTAAGGGCACAATTTGCTACAACTTTTGTAGTAAAAGTTTTTCTGTACTATGCTTCCGATACCGTTTTTTTTCAACGCTCTTCTATTTTTAACATTTTTGAAAAATTCTCGATATTGATGCATCTGGGAGCAAAAATGTTACAGACCATTGCGTTAAGGGCACAATTTGTTACAACTTTTGTAGTAAAAGTTTTTCTGTACTCTGATTCCGATACCGTTTTTTTTCAACACTCTTCTATTTTCCACATTTTTGAAAAATTCTCGATATTGATGCATCTGGGAGCAAAAATGTTACATACCATTGCGTTAAGGGCACAATTTGCTACAACTTTTGTAGTAAAAGTTTTTCTGTACTCTGCTTCCGATACCGTTTTTTTTCAACACTCTTCTATTTTCCACATTTATGAAAAATTCTCGATATTGATGCATCTGGGAGCAAAAATGTTACATACCATTGCGTTAAGGGCACAATTTGCTACAACTTTTGTAGTAAAAGTTTTTCTGTACTCTGCTTCCGATACCGTTTTTTTTCAACACTCTTCTATTTTCCACATTTTTGAAAAATTCTCGATATTGATGCATCTGGGAGCAAAAATGTTACAGACCATTGCGTTAAGGGCACAATTTGCTACAACTTTTGTAGTAAAAGTTTTTCTGTACTCTGATTCCGATACCGTTTTTTTTCAACACTCTTCTATTTTCCACATTTTTGAAAAATTCTCGATATTGATGCATCTGGGAGCAAAAATGTTACATAGCATTGCGTTAAGGGCACAATTTGCTACAACTTTTGTAGTAAAAGTTTTTCTGTACTCTGATTCCGATACCGTTTTTTTTCAACACTCTTCTATTTTCCACATTTTTGAAAAATTCTCGATATTGATGCATCTGGGAGCAAAAATGTTACAGACCATTGCGTTAAGGGCACAATTTGCTACAACTTTTGTAGTAAAAGTTTTTCTGTACTATGCTTCCGATACCGTTTTTTTTCAACGCTCTTCTATTTTTAACATTCTTGAAAAATTTTCGACATTGATGCATCTGGGAGCAAAAATGTTACAGACCATTGCGTTAAGGGCACAATTTGCTACAACTTTTGTAGTAAAAGTTTTTCTGTACTCTGCTTCCGATACCGTTTTTTTTCAACACTCTTCTATTTTCCACATTTTTGAAAAATTCTCGATATTGATGCATCTGGGAGCAAAAATGTTACATACCATTGCGTTAAGGGCACAATTTGCTACAACTTTTGTAGTAAAAGTTTTTCTGTACTCTGCTTCCGATACCGTTTTTTTTCAACACTCTTCTATTTTCCACATTTTTGAAAAATTCTCGATATTGATGCATCTGGGAGCAAAAATGTTACATAGCATTGCGTTAAGGGCACAATTTGCTACAACTTTTGTAGTAAAAGTTTTTCTGTACTCTTATTCCGATACCGTTTTTTTTCAACACTCTTCTATTTTCCACATTTTTGAAAAATTCTCGATATTGATGCATCTGGGAGCAAAAATGTTACAGACCATTGCGTTAAGGGCACAATTTGCTACAACTTTTGTAGTAAAAGTTTTTCTGTACTATGCTTCCGATACCGTTTTTTTTTCAACGCTCTTCTATTTTTAACATTCTTGAAAAATTTTCGACATTGATGCATCTGGGAGCAAAAATGTTACAGACCATTGCGTTAAGGGCACAATTTGCTACAACTTTTGTAGTAAAAGTTTTTCTGTACTCTGCTTCTGATACCGTTTTTTTTCAACACTCTTCTATTTTTAACATTCTTGAAAAATTTTCGACATTGATGCATCTGGGAGCAAAATTGTTACAGACCATTGCGTTAAGGGTACAATTTGCTACAACTTTTGTAGTAAAAGTTTTTCTGTACTCTGCTTCCGATACCGTTTTTTTTCAACACTCTTCTATTTTCCACATTTTTGAAAAATTCTCGATATTGATGCATCTTGGAGCAAAAATGTTACATACCATTGCGTTAAGGGCACAATTTGCTACAACTTTTGTAGTAAAAGTTTTTCTGTACTCTGCTTCCGATACCGTTTTTTTTCAACACTCTTCTATTTTCCACATTTTTGAAAAATTCTCGATATTGATGCATCTGGGAGCAAAAATGTTACAGACCATTGCGTTAAGGGCACAATTTGCTACAACTTTTGTAGTAAAAGTTTTTCTGTACTCTGATTCCGATACCGTTTTTTTTCAACACTCTTCTATTTTCCACATTTTTGAAAAATTCTCGATATTGATGCATCTGGGAGCAAAAATGTTACATAGCATTGCGTTAAGGGCACAATTTGCTACAACTTTTGTAGTAAAAGTTTTTCTGTACTCTGATTCCGATACCGTTTTTTTTCAACACTCTTCTATTTTCCACATTTTTGAAAAATTCTCGATATTGATGCATCTGGGAGCAAAAATGTTACAGACCATTGCGTTAAGGGCACAATTTGCTACAACTTTTGTAGTAAAAGTTTTTCTGTACTATGCTTCCGATACCGTTTTTTTTCAACGCTCTTCTATTTTTCTCATTCTTGAAAAATTTTCGACATTGATGCATCTGGGAGCAAAAATGTTACAGACCATTGCGTTAAGGGCACAATTTGCTACAACTTTTGTAGTAAAAGTTTTTCTGTACTCTGCTTCCGATACCGTTTTTTTTCAACACTCTTCTATTTTTAACATTCTTGAAAAATTTTCGACATTGATGCATCTGGGAGCAAAAATGTTACAGACCATTGCGTTAAGGGTACAATTTGCTACAACTTTTGTAGTAAAAGTTTTTCTGTACTCTGCTTCCGATACCGTTTTTTTTCAACACTCTTCTATTTTCCACATTTTTGAAAAATTCTCGATATTGATGCATCTGGGAGCAAAAATGTTACATACCATTGCGTTAAGGGCACAATTTGCTACAACTTTTGTAGTAAAAGTTTTTCTGTACTCTGCTTCCGATACCGTTTTTTTTCAACACTCTTCTATTTTCCACATTTTTGAAAAATTCTCGATATTGATGCATCTGGGAGCAAAAATGTTACATAGCATTGCGTTAAGGGCACAATTTGCTACAACTTTTGTAGTAAAAGTTTTTCTGTACTCTGATTCCGATACCGTTTTCTTTCAACACTCTTCTATTTTCCACATTTTTGAAAAATTCTCGATATTGATGCATCTGGGAGCAAAAATGTTACAGACCATTGCGTTAAGGGCACAATTTGCTACAACTTTTGTAGTAAAAGTTTTTCTGTACTCTGCTTCTGATACCGTTTTTTTTCAACACTCTTCTATTTTTAACATTCTTGAAAAATTTTCGACATTGATGCATCTGGGAGCAAAATTGTTACAGACCATTGCGTTAAGGGTACAATTTGCTACAACTTTTGTAGTAAAAGTTTTTCTGTACTCTGCTTCCGATACCGTTTTTTTTCAACACTCTTCTATTTTCCACATTTTTGAAAAATTCTCGATATTGATGCATCTGGGAGCAAAAATGTTACATACCATTGCGTTAAGGGCACAATTTGCTACAACTTTTGTAGTAAAAGTTTTTCTGTACTCTGCTTCCGATACCGTTTTTTTTCAACACTCTTCTATTTTCCACATTTTTGAAAAATTCTCGATATTGATGCATCTGGGAGCAAAAATGTTACAGACCATTGCGTTAAGGGCACAATTTGCTACAACTTTTGTAGTAAAAGTTTTTCTGTACTCTGATTCCGATACCGTTTTTTTTCAACACTCTTCTATTTTCCACATTTTTGAAAAATTCTCGATATTGATGCATCTGGGAGCAAAAATGTTACATAGCATTGCGTTAAGGGCACAATTTGCTACAACTTTTGTAGTAAAAGTTTTTCTGTACTCTGATTCCGATACCGTTTTTTTTCAACACTCTTCTATTTTCCACATTTTTGAAAAATTCTCGATATTGATGCATCTGGGAGCAAAAATGTTACAGACCATTGCGTTAAGGGCACAATTTGCTACAACTTTTGTAGTAAAAGTTTTTCTGTACTATGCTTCCGATACCGTTTTTTTTCAACGCTCTTCTATTTTTCTCATTCTTGAAAAATTTTCGACATTGATGCATCTGGGAGCAAAAATGTTACAGACCATTGCGTTAAGGGCACAATTTGCTACAACTTTTGTAGTAAAAGTTTTTCTGTACTCTGCTTCCGATACCGTTTTTTTTCAACACTCTTCTATTTTTAACATTCTTGAAAAATTTTCGACATTGATGCATCTGGGAGCAAAAATGTTACAGACCATTGCGTTAAGGGTACAATTTGCTACAACTTTTGTAGTAAAAGTTTTTCTGTACTCTGCTTCCGATACCGTTTTTTTTCAACACTCTTCTATTTTCCACATTTTTGAAAAATTCTCGATATTGATGCATCTGGGAGCAAAAATGTTACATACCATTGCGTTAAGGGCACAATTTGCTACAACTTTTGTAGTAAAAGTTTTTCTGTACTCTGCTTCCGATACCGTTTTTTTTCAACACTCTTCTATTTTCCACATTTTTGAAAAATTCTCGATATTGATGCATCTGGGAGCAAAAATGTTACATAGCATTGCGTTAAGGGCACAATTTGCTACAACTTTTGTAGTAAAAGTTTTTCTGTACTCTGATTCCGATACCGTTTTCTTTCAACACTCTTCTATTTTCCACATTTTTGAAAAATTCTCGATATTGATGCATCTGGGAGCAAAAATGTTACAGACCATTGCGTTAAGGGCACAATTTGCTACAACTTTTGTAGTAAAAGTTTTTCTGTACTATGCTTCCGATACCGTTTTTTTTCAACGCTCTTCTATTTTTAACATTCTTGAAAAATTTTCGACATTGATGCATCTGGGAGCAAAAATGTTACAGACCATTGCGTTAAGGGCACAATTTGCTACAACTTTTGTAGTAAAAGTTTTTCTGTACTCTGCTTCTGATACCGTTTTTTTTCAACACTCTTCTATTTTTAACATTCTTGAAAAATTTTCGACATTGATGCATCTGGGAGCAAAAATGTTACAGACCATTGCGTTAAGGGTACAATTTGCTACAACTTTTGTAGTAAAAGTTTTTCTGTACTCTGCTTCCGATACCGTTTTTTTTCAACACTCTTCTATTTTCCACATTTTTGAAAAATTCTCGATATTGATGCATCTGGGAGCAAAAATGTTACATACCATTGCGTTAAGGGCACAATTTGCTACAACTTTTGTAGTAAAAGTTTTTCTGTACTCTGCTTCCGATACCGTTTTTTTTCAACACTCTTCTATTTTCCACATTTTTGAAAAATTCTCGATATTGATGCATCTGGGAGCAAAAATGTTACATACCATTGCGTTAAGGGCACAATTTGCTACAACTTTTGTAGTAAAAGTTTTTCTGTACTCTGCTTCCGATACCGTTTTTTTTCAACACTCTTCTATTTTCCACATTTTTGAAAAATTCTCGATATTGATGCATCTGGGAGCAAAAATGTTACATACCATTGCGTTAAGGGCACAATTTGCTACAACTTTTGTAGTAAAAGTTTTTCTGTACTCTGCTTCCGATACCGTTTTTTTTCAACACTCTTCTATTTTCCACATTTTTGAAAAATTCTCGATATTGATGCATCTGGGAGCAAAAATGTTACATACCATTGCGTTAAGGGCACAATTTGCTACAACTTTTGTAGTAAAAGTTTTTCTGTACTCTGCTTCCGATACCGTTTTTTTTCAACACTCTTCTATTTTCCACATTTTTGAAAAATTCTCGATATTGATGCATCTGGGAGCAAAAATGTTACATAGCATTGCGTTAAGGGCACAATTTGCTACAACTTTTGTAGTAAAAGTTTTTCTGTACTCTGATTCCGATACCGTTTTCTTTCAACAATCTTCTATTTTCCACATTTTTGAAAAATTCTCGATATTGATGCATCTGGGAGCAAAAATGTTACAGACCATTGCGTTAAGGGCACAATTTGCTACAACTTTTGTAGTAAAAGTTTTTCTGTACTATGCTTCCGATACCGTTTTTTTTCAACGCTCTTCTATTTTTAACATTCTTGAAAAATTTTCGACATTGATGCATCTGGGAGCAAAAATGTTACAGACCATTGCGTTAAGGGCACAATTTGCTACAACTTTTGTAGTAAAAGTTTTTCTGTACTCTGCTTCTGATACCGTTTTTTTTCAACACTCTTCTATTTTTAACATTCTTGAAAAATTTTCGACATTGATGCATCTGGGAGCAAAAATGTTACAGACCATTGCGTTAAGGGTACAATTTGCTACAACTTTTGTAGTAAAAGTTTTTCTGTACTCTGCTTCCGATACCGTTTTTTTTCAACACTCTTCTATTTTCCACATTTTTGAAAAATTCTCGATATTGATGCATCTGGGAGCAAAACTGTTACATACCATTGCGTTAAGGGCACAATTTGCTACAACTTTTGTAGTAAAAGTTTTTCTGTACTCTGCTTCCGATACCGTTTTTTTTCAACACTCTTCTATTTTCCACATTTTTGAAAAATTCTCGATATTGATGCATCTGGGAGCAAAAATGTTACATACCATTGCGTTAAGGGCACAATTTGCTACAACTTTTGTAGTAAAAGTTTTTCTGTACTCTGCTTCCGATACCGTTTTTTTTCAACACTCTTCTATTTTCCACATTTTTGAAAAATTCTCGATATTGATGCATCTGGGAGCAAAAATGTTACAGACCATTGCGTTAAGGGCACAATTTGCTACAACTTTTGTAGTAAAAGTTTTTCTGTACTCTGCTTCCGATACCGTTTTTTTTCAACACTCTTCTATTTTCCACATTTTTGAAAAATTCTCGATATTGATGCATCTGGGAGCAAAAATGTTACATAGCATTGCGTTAAGGGCACAATTTGCTACAACTTTTGTAGTAAAAGTTTTTCTGTACTCTGATTCCGATACCGTTTTTTTTCAACACTCTTCTATTTTCCACATTTTTGAAAAATTCTCGATATTGATGCATCTGGGAGCAAAAATGTTACATAGCATTGCGTTAAGGGCACAATTTGCTACAACTTTTGTAGTAAAAGTTTTTCTGTACTCTGATTCCGATACCGTTTTCTTTCAACACTCTTCTATTTTCCACATTTTTGAAAAATTCTCGATATTGATGCATCTGGGAGCAAAAATGTTACAGACCATTGCGTTAAGGGCACAATTTGCTACAACTTTTGTAGTAAAAGTTTTTCTGTACTATGCTTCCGATACCGTTTTTTTTCAACGCTCTTCTATTTTTAACATTCTTGAAAAATTTTCGACATTGATGCATCTGGGAGCAAAAATGTTACAGACCATTGCGTTAAGGGCACAATTTGCTACAACTTTTGTAGTAAAAGTTTTTCTGTACTCTGCTTCTGATACCGTTTTTTTTCAACACTCTTCTATTTTTAACATTCTTGAAAAATTTTCGACATTGATGCATCTGGGAGCAAAAATGTTACAGACCATTGCGTTAAGGGTACAATTTGCTACAACTTTTGTAGTAAAAGTTTTTCTGTACTCTGCTTCCGATACCGTTTTTTTTCAACACTCTTCTATTTTTAACATTCTTGAAAAATTTTCGACATTGATGCATCTGGGAGCAAAAATGTTACAGACCATTGCGTTAAGGGTACAATTTGCTACAACTTTTGTAGTAAAAGTTTTTCTGTACTCTGCTTCCGATACCGTTTTTTTTCAACACTCTTCTATTTTCCACATTTTTGAAAAATTCTCGATATTGATGCATCTGGGAGCAAAAATGTTACATACCATTGCGTTAAGGGCACAATTTGCTACAACTTTTGTAGTAAAAGTTTTTCTGTACTCTGCTTCCGATACCGTTTTTTTTCAACACTCTTCTATTTTCCACATTTTTGAAAAATTCTCGATATTGATGCATCTGGGAGCAAAAATGTTACATAGCATTGCGTTAAGGGCACAATTTGCTACAACTTTTGTAGTAAAAGTTTTTCTGTACTCTGATTCCGATACCGTTTTCTTTCAACACTCTTCTATTTTCCACATTTTTGAAAAATTCTCGATATTGATGCATCTGGGAGCAAAAATGTTACAGACCATTGCGTTAAGGGCACAATTTGCTACAACTTTTGTAGTAAAAGTTTTTCTGTACTATGCTTCCGATACCGTTTTTTTTCAACGCTCTTCTATTTTTAACATTCTTGAAAAATTTTCGACATTGATGCATCTGGGAGCAAAAATGTTACAGACCATTGCGTTAAGGGCACAATTTGCTACAACTTTTGTAGTAAAAGTTTTTCTGTACTCTGCTTCTGATACCGTTTTTTTTCAACACTCTTCTATTTTTAACATTCTTGAAAAATTTTCGACATTGATGCATCTGGGAGCAAAAATGTTACAGACCATTGCGTTAAGGGTACAATTTGCTACAACTTTTGTAGTAAAAGTTTTTCTGTACTCTGCTTCCGATACCGTTTTTTTTCAACACTCTTCTATTTTCCACATTTTTGAAAAATTCTCGATATTGATGCATCTGGGAGCAAAAATGTTACATACCATTGCGTTAAGGGCACAATTTGCTACAACTTTTGTAGTAAAAGTTTTTCTGTACTCTGCTTCCGATACCGTTTTTTTTCAACACTCTTCTATTTTCCACATTTTTGAAAAATTCTCGATATTGATGCATCTGGGAGCAAAAATGTTACATACCATTGCGTTAAGGGCACAATTTGCTACAACTTTTGTAGTAAAAGTTTTTCTGTACTCTGCTTCCGATACCGTTTTTTTTCAACACTCTTCTATTTTCCACATTTTTGAAAAATTCTCGATATTGATGCATCTGGGAGCAAAAATGTTACATACCATTGCGTTAAGGGCACAATTTGCTACAACTTTTGTAGTAAAAGTTTTTCTGTACTCTGCTTCCGATACCGTTTTTTTTCAACACTCTTCTATTTTCCACATTTTTGAAAAATTCTCGATATTGATGCATCTGGGAGCAAAAATGTTACATACCATTGCGTTAAGGGCACAATTTGCTACAACTTTTGTAGTAAAAGTTTTTCTGTACTCTGCTTCCGATACCGTTTTTTTTCAACACTCTTCTATTTTCCACATTTTTGAAAAATTCTCGATATTGATGCATCTGGGAGCAAAAATGTTACATAGCATTGCGTTAAGGGCACAATTTGCTACAACTTTTGTAGTAAAAGTTTTTCTGTACTCTGATTCCGATACCGTTTTCTTTCAACAATCTTCTATTTTCCACATTTTTGAAAAATTCTCGATATTGATGCATCTGGGAGCAAAAATGTTACAGACCATTGCGTTAAGGGCACAATTTGCTACAACTTTTGTAGTAAAAGTTTTTCTGTACTATGCTTCCGATACCGTTTTTTTTCAACGCTCTTCTATTTTTAACATTCTTGAAAAATTTTCGACATTGATGCATCTGGGAGCAAAAATGTTACAGACCATTGCGTTAAGGGCACAATTTGCTACAACTTTTGTAGTAAAAGTTTTTCTGTACTCTGCTTCTGATACCGTTTTTTTTCAACACTCTTCTATTTTTAACATTCTTGAAAAATTTTCGACATTGATGCATCTGGGAGCAAAAATGTTACAGACCATTGCGTTAAGGGTACAATTTGCTACAACTTTTGTAGTAAAAGTTTTTCTGTACTCTGCTTCCGATACCGTTTTTTTTCAACACTCTTCTATTTTCCACATTTTTGAAAAATTCTCGATATTGATGCATCTGGGAGCAAAACTGTTACATACCATTGCGTTAAGGGCACAATTTGCTACAACTTTTGTAGTAAAAGTTTTTCTGTACTCTGCTTCCGATACCGTTTTTTTTCAACACTCTTCTATTTTCCACATTTTTGAAAAATTCTCGATATTGATGCATCTGGGAGCAAAAATGTTACATACCATTGCGTTAAGGGCACAATTTGCTACAACTTTTGTAGTAAAAGTTTTTCTGTACTCTGCTTCCGATACCGTTTTTTTTCAACACTCTTCTATTTTCCACATTTTTGAAAAATTCTCGATATTGATGCATCTGGGAGCAAAAATGTTACAGACCATTGCGTTAAGGGCACAATTTGCTACAACTTTTGTAGTAAAAGTTTTTCTGTACTCTGCTTCCGATACCGTTTTTTTTCAACACTCTTCTATTTTCCACATTTTTGAAAAATTCTCGATATTGATGCATCTGGGAGCAAAAATGTTACATAGCATTGCGTTAAGGGCACAATTTGCTACAACTTTTGTAGTAAAAGTTTTTCTGTACTCTGATTCCGATACCGTTTTTTTTCAACACTCTTCTATTTTCCACATTTTTGAAAAATTCTCGATATTGATGCATCTGGGAGCAAAAATGTTACATAGCATTGCGTTAAGGGCACAATTTGCTACAACTTTTGTAGTAAAAGTTTTTCTGTACTCTGATTCCGATACCGTTTTCTTTCAACACTCTTCTATTTTCCACATTTTTGAAAAATTCTCGATATTGATGCATCTGGGAGCAAAAATGTTACAGACCATTGCGTTAAGGGCACAATTTGCTACAACTTTTGTAGTAAAAGTTTTTCTGTACTATGCTTCCGATACCGTTTTTTTTCAACGCTCTTCTATTTTTAACATTCTTGAAAAATTTTCGACATTGATGCATCTGGGAGCAAAAATGTTACAGACCATTGCGTTAAGGGCACAATTTGCTACAACTTTTGTAGTAAAAGTTTTTCTGTACTCTGCTTCTGATACCGTTTTTTTTCAACACTCTTCTATTTTTAACATTCTTGAAAAATTTTCGACATTGATGCATCTGGGAGCAAAAATGTTACAGACCATTGCGTTAAGGGTACAATTTGCTACAACTTTTGTAGTAAAAGTTTTTCTGTACTCTGCTTCCGATACCGTTTTTTTTCAACACTCTTCTATTTTCCACATTTTTGAAAAATTCTCGATATTGATGCATCTGGGAGCAAAAATGTTACATACCATTGCGTTAAGGGCACAATTTGCTACAACTTTTGTAGTAAAAGTTTTTCTGTACTCTGCTTCCGATACCGTTTTTTTTCAACACTCTTCTATTTTCCACATTTTTGAAAAATTCTCGATATTGATGCATCTGGGAGCAAAAATGTTACATACCATTGCGTTAAGGGCACAATTTGCTACAACTTTTGTAGTAAAAGTTTTTCTGTACTCTGCTTCCGATACCGTTTTTTTTCAACACTCTTCTATTTTCCACATTTTTGAAAAATTCTCGATATTGATGCATCTGGGAGCAAAAATGTTACATACCATTGCGTTAAGGGCACAATTTGCTACAACTTTTGTAGTAAAAGTTTTTCTGTACTCTGCTTCCGATACCGTTTTTTTTCAACACTCTTCTATTTTCCACATTTTTGAAAAATTCTCGATATTGATGCATCTGGGAGCAAAAATGTTACATACCATTGCGTTAAGGGCACAATTTGCTACAACTTTTGTAGTAAAAGTTTTTCTGTACTCTGCTTCCGATACCGTTTTTTTTCAACACTCTTCTATTTTCCACATTTTTGAAAAATTCTCGATATTGATGCATCTGGGAGCAAAAATGTTACATAGCATTGCGTTAAGGGCACAATTTGCTACAACTTTTGTAGTAAAAGTTTTTCTGTACTCTGATTCCGATACCGTTTTCTTTCAACACTCTTCTATTTTCCACATTTTTGAAAAATTCTCGATATTGATGCATCTGGGAGCAAAAATGTTACAGACCATTGCGTTAAGGGCACAATTTGCTACAACTTTTGTAGTAAAAGTTTTTCTGTACTATGCTTCCGATACCGTTTTTTTTCAACGCTCTTCTATTTTTAACATTCTTGAAAAATTTTCGACATTGATGCATCTGGGAGCAAAAATGTTACAGACCATTGCGTTAAGGGCACAATTTGCTACAACTTTTGTAGTAAAAGTTTTTCTGTACTCTGCTTCTGATACCGTTTTTTTTCAACACTCTTCTATTTTTAACATTCTTGAAAAATTTTCGACATTGATGCATCTGGGAGCAAAAATGTTACAGACCATTGCGTTAAGGGTACAATTTGCTACAACTTTTGTAGTAAAAGTTTTTCTGTACTCTGCTTCCGATACCGTTTTTTTTCAACACTCTTCTATTTTCCACATTTTTGAAAAATTCTCGATATTGATGCATCTGGGAGCAAAAATGTTACATACCATTGCGTTAAGGGCACAATTTGCTACAACTTTTGTAGTAAAAGTTTTTCTGTACTCTGCTTCCGATACCGTTTTTTTTCAACACTCTTCTATTTTCCACATTTTTGAAAAATTCTCGATATTGATGCATCTGGGAGCAAAAATGTTACAGACCATTGCGTTAAGGGCACAATTTGCTACAACTTTTGTAGTAAAAGTTTTTCTGTACTCTGATTCCGATACCGTTTTTTTTCAACACTCTTCTATTTTCCACATTTTTGAAAAATTCTCGATATTGATGCATCTGGGAGCAAAAATGTTACATAGTATTGCGTTAAGGGCACAATTTGCTACAACTTTTGTAGTAAAAGTTTTTCTGTACTCTGATTCCGATACCGTTTTTTTTCAACACTCTTCTATTTTCCACATTTTTGAAAAATTCTCGATATTGATGCATCTGGGAGCAAAAATGTTACAGACCATTGCGTTAAGGGCACAATTTGCTACAACTTTTGTAGTAAAAGTTTTTCTGTACTATGCTTCCGATACCGTTTTTTTTCAACGCTCTTCTATTTTTAACATTCTTGAAAAATTTTCGACATTGATGCATCTGGGAGCAAAAATGTTACAGACCATTGCGTTAAGGGCACAATTTGCTACAACTTTTGTAGTAAAAGTTTTTCTGTACTCTGCTTCTGATACCGTTTTTTTTCAACACTCTTCTATTTTTAACATTCTTGAAAAATTTTCGACATTGATGCATCTGGGAGCAAAAATGTTACAGACCATTGCGTTAAGGGTACAATTTGCTACAACTTTTGTAGTAAAAGTTTTTCTGTACTCTGCTTCCGATACCGTTTTTTTTCAACACTCTTCTATTTTCCACATTTTTGAAAAATTCTCGATATTGATGCATCTGGGAGCAAAAATGTTACATACCATTGCGTTAAGGGCACAATTTGCTACAACTTTTGTAGTAAAAGTTTTTCTGTACTCTGCTTCCGATACCGTTTTTTTTCAACACTCTTCTATTTTCCACATTTTTGAAAAATTCTCGATATTGATGCATCTGGGAGCAAAAATGTTACATACCATTGCGTTAAGGGCACAATTTGCTACAACTTTTGTAGTAAAAGTTTTTCTGTACTCTGCTTCCGATACCGTTTTTTTTCAACACTCTTCTATTTTCCACATTTTTGAAAAATTCTCGATATTGATGCATCTGGGAGCAAAAATGTTACAGACCATTGCGTTAAGGGCACAATTTGCTACAACTTTTGTAGTAAAAGTTTTTCTGTACTCTGATTCCGATACCGTTTTTTTTCAACACTCTTCTATTTTCCACATTTTTGAAAAATTCTCGATATTGATGCATCTGGGAGCAAAAATGTTACATAGCATTGCGTTAAGGGCACAATTTGCTACAACTTTTGTAGTAAAAGTTTTTCTGTACTCTGATTCCGATACCGTTTTTTTTCAACACTCTTCTATTTTCCACATTTTTGAAAAATTCTCGATATTGATGCATCTGGGAGCAAAAATGTTACAGACCATTGCGTTAAGGGCACAATTTGCTACAACTTTTGTAGTAAAAGTTTTTCTGTACTATGCTTCCGATACCGTTTTTTTTCAACGCTCTTCTATTTTTAACATTCTTGAAAAATTTTCGACATTGATGCATCTGGGAGCAAAAATGTTACAGACCATTGCGTTAAGGGCACAATTTGCTACAACTTTTGTAGTAAAAGTTTTTCTGTACTCTGCTTCCGATACCGTTTTTTTTCAACACTCTTCTATTTTCCACATTTTTGAAAAATTCTCGATATTGATGCATCTGGGAGCAAAAATGTTACAGACCATTGCGTTAAGGGCACAATTTGTTACAACTTTTGTAGTAAAAGTTTTTCTGTACTCTGATTCCGATACCGTTTTTTTTCAACACTCTTCTATTTTCCACATTTTTGAAAAATTCTCGATATTGATGCATCTGGGAGCAAAAATGTTACAGACCATTGCGTTAAGGGCACAATTTGCTACAACTTTTGTAGTAAAAGTTTTTCTGTACTATGCTTCCGATACCGTTTTTTTTCAACGCTCTTCTATTTTTAACATTCTTGAAAAATTTTCGACATTGATGCATCTGGGAGCAAAAATGTTACAGACCATTGCGTTAAGGGCACAATTTGCTACAACTTTTGTAGTAAAAGTTTTTCTGTATTCTGCTTCTGATACCGTTTTTTTTCAACACTCTTCTATTTTTAACATTCTTGAAAAATTTTCGACATTGATGCATCTGGGAGCAAAAATGTTACAGACCATTGCGTTAAGGGTACAATTTGCTACAACTTTTGTAGTAAAAGTTTTTCTGTACTCTGCTTCCGATACCGTTTTTTTTCAACACTCTTCTATTTTCCACATTTTTGAAAAATTCTCGATATTGATGCATCTGGGAGCAAAAATGTTACATACCATTGCGTTAAGGGCACAATTTGCTACAACTTTTGTAGTAAAAGTTTTTCTGTACTCTGCTTCCGATACCGTTTTTTTTCAACACTCTTCTATTTTCCACATTTTTGAAAAATTCTCGATATTGATGCATCTGGGAGCAAAAATGTTACATACCATTGCGTTAAGGGCACAATTTGCTACAACTTTTGTAGTAAAAGTTTTTCTGTACTCTGCTTCCGATACCGTTTTTTTTCAACACTCTTCTATTTTCCACATTTTTGAAAAATTCTCGATATTGATGCATCTGGGAGCAAAAATGTTACAGACCATTGCGTTAAGGGCACAATTTGCTACAACTTTTGTAGTAAAAGTTTTTCTGTACTCTGATTCCGATACCGTTTTTTTTCAACACTCTTCTATTTTCCACATTTTTGAAAAATTCTCGATATTGATGCATCTGGGAGCAAAAATGTTACATAGCATTGCGTTAAGGGCACAATTTGCTACAACTTTTGTAGTAAAAGTTTTTCTGTACTCTGATTCCGATACCGTTTTTTTTCAACACTCTTCTATTTTCCACATTTTTGAAAAATTCTCGATATTGATGCATCTGGGAGCAAAAATGTTACAGACCATTGCGTTAAGGGCACAATTTGCTACAACTTTTGTAGTAAAAGTTTTTCTGTACTATGCTTCCGATACCGTTTTTTTTCAACGCTCTTCTATTTTTAACATTCTTGAAAAATTTTCGACATTGATGCATCTGGGAGCAAAAATGTTACAGACCATTGCGTTAAGGGCACAATTTGCTACAACTTTTGTAGTAAAAGTTTTTCTGTACTCTGCTTCCGATACCGTTTTTTTTCAACACTCTTCTATTTTCCACATTTTTGAAAAATTCTCGATATTGATGCATCTGGGAGCAAAAATGTTACAGACCATTGCGTTAAGGGCACAATTTGTTACAACTTTTGTAGTAAAAGTTTTTCTGTACTCTGATTCCGATACCGTTTTTTTTCAACACTCTTCTATTTTCCACATTTTTGAAAAATTCTCGATATTGATGCATCTGGGAGCAAAAATGTTACATACCATTGCGTTAAGGGCACAATTTGCTACAACTTTTGTAGTAAAAGTTTTTCTGTACTCTGCTTCCGATACCGTTTTTTTTCAACACTCTTCTATTTTCCACATTTATGAAAAATTCTCGATATTGATGCATCTGGGAGCAAAAATGTTACATACCATTGCGTTAAGGGCACAATTTGCTACAACTTTTGTAGTAAAAGTTTTTCTGTACTCTGCTTCCGATACCGTTTTTTTTCAACACTCTTCTATTTTCCACATTTTTGAAAAATTCTCGATATTGATGCATCTGGGAGCAAAAATGTTACAGACCATTGCGTTAAGGGCACAATTTGCTACAACTTTTGTAGTAAAAGTTTTTCTGTACTCTGATTCCGATACCGTTTTTTTTCAACACTCTTCTATTTTCCACATTTTTGAAAAATTCTCGATATTGATGCATCTGGGAGCAAAAATGTTACATAGCATTGCGTTAAGGGCACAATTTGCTACAACTTTTGTAGTAAAAGTTTTTCTGTACTCTGATTCCGATACCGTTTTTTTTCAACACTCTTCTATTTTCCACATTTTTGAAAAATTCTCGATATTGATGCATCTGGGAGCAAAAATGTTACAGACCATTGCGTTAAGGGCACAATTTGCTACAACTTTTGTAGTAAAAGTTTTTCTGTACTATGCTTCCGATACCGTTTTTTTTCAACGCTCTTCTATTTTTAACATTCTTGAAAAATTTTCGACATTGATGCATCTGGGAGCAAAAATGTTACAGACCATTGCGTTAAGGGCACAATTTGCTACAACTTTTGTAGTAAAAGTTTTTCTGTACTCTGCTTCCGATACCGTTTTTTTCAACACTCTTCTATTTTCCACATTTTTGAAAAATTCTCGATATTGATGCATCTGGGAGCAAAAATGTTACATAGCATTGCGTTAAGGGCACAATTTGCTACAACTTTTGTAGTAAAAGTTTTTCTGTACTCTGATTCCGATACCGTTTTTTTTCAACACTCTTCTATTTTCCACATTTTTGAAAAATTCTCGATATTGATGCATCTGGGAGCAAAAATGTTACAGACCATTGCGTTAAGGGCACAATTTGCTACAACTTTTGTAGTAAAAGTTTTTCTGTACTATGCTTCCGATACCGTTTTTTTTCAACGCTCTTCTATTTTTAACATTCTTGAAAAATTTTCGACATTGATGCATCTGGGAGCAAAAATGTTACAGACCATTGCGTTAAGGGCACAATTTGCTACAACTTTTGTAGTAAAAGTTTTTCTGTACTCTGCTTCCGATACCGTTTTTTTTCAACACTCTTCTATTTTCCACATTTTTGAAAAATTCTCGATATTGATGCATCTGGGAGCAAAAATGTTACAGACCATTGCGTTAAGGGCACAATTTGTTACAACTTTTGTAGTAAAAGTTTTTCTGTACTCTGATTCCGATACCGTTTTTTTTCAACACTCTTCTATTTTCCACATTTTTGAAAAATTCTCGATATTGATGCATCTGGGAGCAAAAATGTTACATACCATTGCGTTAAGGGCACAATTTGCTACAACTTTTGTAGTAAAAGTTTTTCTGTACTCTGCTTCCGATACCGTTTTTTTTCAACACTCTTCTATTTTCCACATTTATGAAAAATTCTCGATATTGATGCATCTGGGAGCAAAATTGTTACATACCATTGCGTTAAGGGCACAATTTGCTACAACTTTTGTAGTAAAAGTTTTTCTGTACTCTGCTTCCGATACCGTTTTTTTTCAACACTCTTCTATTTACCACATTTTTGAAAAATTCTCGATATTGATGCATCTGGGAGCAAAAATGTTACAGACCATTGCGTTAAGGGCACAATTTGCTACAACTTTTGTAGTAAAAGTTTTTCTGTACTCTGATTCCGATACCGTTTTTTTTCAACACTCTTCTATTTTCCACATTTTTGAAAAATTCTCGATATTGATGCATCTGGGAGCAAAAATGTTACATAGCATTGCGTTAAGGGCACAATTTGCTACAACTTTTGTAGTAAAAGTTTTTCTGTACTCTGATTCCGATACCGTTTTTTTTCAACACTCTTCTATTTTCCACATTTTTGAAAAATTCTCGATATTGATGCATCTGGGAGCAAAAATGTTACAGACCATTGCGTTAAGGGCACAATTTGCTACAACTTTTGTAGTAAAAGTTTTTCTGTACTATGCTTCCGATACCGTTTTTTTTCAACGCTCTTCTATTTTTAACATTCTTGAAAAATTTTCGACATTGATGCATCTGGGAGCAAAAATGTTACAGACCATTGCGTTAAGGGCACAATTTGCTACAACTTTTGTAGTAAAAGTTTTTCTGTACTCTGCTTCCGATACCGTTTTTTTTCAACACTCTTCTATTTTCCACATTTTTGAAAAATTCTCGATATTGATGCATCTGGGAGCAAAAATGTTACATACCATTGCGTTAAGGGCACAATTTGCTACAACTTTTGTAGTAAAAGTTTTTCTGTACTCTGCTTCCGATACCGTTTTTTTTCAACACTCTTCTATTTTCCACATTTTTGAAAAATTCTCGATATTGATGCATCTGGGAGCAAAAATGTTACATAGCATTGCGTTAAGGGCACAATTTGCTACAACTTTTGTAGTAAAAGTTTTTCTGTACTCTGATTCCGATACCGTTTTTTTTCAACACTCTTCTATTTTCCACATTTTTGAAAAATTCTCGATATTGATGCATCTGGGAGCAAAAATGTTACAGACCATTGCGTTAAGGGCACAATTTGCTACAACTTTTGTAGTAAAAGTTTTTCTGTACTATGCTTCCGATACCGTTTTTTTTCAACGCTCTTCTATTTTTAACATTCTTGAAAAATTTTCGACATTGATGCATCTGGGAGCAAAAATGTTACAGACCATTGCGTTAAGGGCACAATTTGCTACAACTTTTGTAGTAAAAGTTTTTCTGTACTCTGCTTCCGATACCGTTTTTTTTCAACACTCTTCTATTTTCCACATTTTTGAAAAATTCTCGATATTGATGCATCTGGGAGCAAAAATGTTACATACCATTGCGTTAAGGGCACAATTTGCTACAACTTTTGTAGTAAAAGTTTTTCTGTACTCTGCTTCCGATACCGTTTTTTTTCAACACTCTTCTATTTTCCACATTTTTGAAAAATTCTCGATATTGATGCATCTGGGAGCAAAAATGTTACATAGCATTGCGTTAAGGGCACAATTTGCTACAACTTTTGTAGTAAAAGTTTTTCTGTACTCTGATTCCGATACCGTTTTTTTTCAACACTCTTCTATTTTCCACATTTTTGAAAAATTCTCGATATTGATGCATCTGGGAGCAAAAATGTTACAGACCATTGCGTTAAGGGCACAATTTGCTACAACTTTTGTAGTAAAAGTTTTTCTGTACTATGCTTCCGATACCGTTTTTTTTCAACGCTCTTCTATTTTTAACATTCTTGAAAAATTTTCGACATTGATGCATCTGGGAGCAAAAATGTTACAGACCATTGCGTTAAGGGCACAATTTGCTACAACTTTTGTAGTAAAAGTTTTTCTGTACTCTGCTTCTGATACCGTTTTTTTTCAACACTCTTCTATTTTTAACATTCTTGAAAAATTTTCGACATTGATGCATCTGGGAGCAAAAATGTTACAGACCATTGCGTTAAGGGTACAATTTGCTACAACTTTTGTAGTAAAAGTTTTTCTGTACTCTGCTTCCGATACCGTTTTTTTTCAACACTCTTCTATTTTCCACATTTTTGAAAAATTCTCGATATTGATGCATCTGGGAGCAAAAATGTTACATACCATTGCGTTAAGGGCACAATTTGCTACAACTTTTGTAGTAAAAGTTTTTCTGTACTCTGCTTCCGATACCGTTTTTTTTCAACACTCTTCTATTTTCCACATTTTTGAAAAATTCTCGATATTGATGCATCTGGGAGCAAAAATGTTACAGACCATTGCGTTAAGGGCACAATTTGCTACAACTTTTGTAGTAAAAGTTTTTCTGTACTCTGATTCCGATACCGTTTTTTTTCAACACTCTTCTATTTTCCACATTTTTGAAAAATTCTCGATATTGATGCATCTGGGAGCAAAAATGTTACATAGCATTGCGTTAAGGGCACAATTTGCTACAACTTTTGTAGTAAAAGTTTTTCTGTACTCTGATTCCGATACCGTTTTTTTTCAACACTCTTCTATTTTCCACATTTTTGAAAAATTCTCGATATTGATGCATCTGGGAGCAAAAATGTTACAGACCATTGCGTTAAGGGCACAATTTGCTACAACTTTTGTAGTAAAAGTTTTTCTGTACTATGCTTCCGATACCGTTTTTTTTCAACGCTCTTCTATTTTTAACATTCTTGAAAAATTTTCGACATTGATGCATCTGGGAGCAAAAATGTTACAGACCATTGCGTTAAGGGCACAATTTGCTACAACTTTTGTAGTAAAAGTTTTTCTGTACTCTGCTTCTGATACCGTTTTTTTTCAACACTCTTCTATTTTTAACATTCTTGAAAAATTTTCGACATTGATGCATCTGGGAGCAAAAATGTTACAGACCATTGCGTTAAGGGTACAATTTGCTACAACTTTTGTAGTAAAAGTTTTTCTGTACTCTGCTTCCGATACCGTTTTTTTTCAACACTCTTCTATTTTCCACATTTTTGAAAAATTCTCGATATTGATGCATCTGGGAGCAAAAATGTTACATACCATTGCGTTAAGGGCACAATTTGCTACAACTTTTGTAGTAAAAGTTTTTCTGTACTCTGCTTCCGATACCGTTTTTTTTCAACACTCTTCTATTTTCCACATTTTTGAAAAATTCTCGATATTG
This sequence comes from Onthophagus taurus, assembly GCF_036711975.1. Taxonomy (NCBI): domain Eukaryota; kingdom Metazoa; phylum Arthropoda; class Insecta; order Coleoptera; family Scarabaeidae; genus Onthophagus; species Onthophagus taurus. The sequence goes on along the minus strand of NW_027248940.1, from coordinate 6,975,058 downwards.
ATGCATCTGGGAGCAAAAATGTTACAGACCATTGCGTTAAGGGCACAATTTGCTACAACTTTTGTAGTAAAAGTTTTTCTGTACTCTGATTCCGATACCGTTTTTTTTCAACACTCTTCTATTTTCCACATTTTTGAAAAATTCTCGATATTGATGCATCTGGGAGCAAAAATGTTACATAGCATTGCGTTAAGGGCACAATTTGCTACAACTTTTGTAGTAAAAGTTTTTCTGTACTCTGATTCCGATACCGTTTTTTTTCAACACTCTTCTATTTTCCACATTTTTGAAAAATTCTCGATATTGATGCATCTGGGAGCAAAAATGTTACAGACCATTGCGTTAAGGGCACAATTTGCTACAACTTTTGTAGTAAAAGTTTTTCTGTACTATGCTTCCGATACCGTTTTTTTTCAACGCTCTTCTATTTTTAACATTCTTGAAAAATTTTCGACATTGATGCATCTGGGAGCAAAAATGTTACAGACCATTGCGTTAAGGGCACAATTTGCGACAACTTTTGTAGTAAAAGTTTTTCTGTACTCTGCTTCCGATACCGTTTTTTTTCAACACTCTTCTATTTTCCACATTTTTGAAAAATTCTCGATATTGATGCATCTGGGAGCAAAAATGTTACAGACCATTGCGTTAAGGGCACAATTTGTTACAACTTTTGTAGTAAAAGTTTTTCTGTACTCTGATTCCGATACCGTTTTTTTTCAACACTCTTCTATTTTCCACATTTTTGAAAAATTCTCGATATTGATGCATCTGGGAGCAAAAATGTTACATAGCATTGCGTTAAGGGCACAATTTGCTACAACTTTTGTAGTAAAAGTTTTTCTGTACTCTGATTCCGATACCGTTTTTTTTCAACACTCTTCTATTTTCCACATTTTTGAAAAATTCTCGATATTGATGCATCTGGGAGCAAAAATGTTACATAGCATTGCGTTAAGGGCACAATTTGCTACAACTTTTGTAGTAAAAGTTTTTCTGTACTCTGATTCCGATACCGTTTTTTTTCAACACTCTTCTATTTTCCACATTTTTGAAAAATTCTCGATATTGATGCATCTGGGAGCAAAAATGTTACAGACCATTGCGTTAAGGGCACAATTTGCTACAACTTTTGTAGTAAAAGTTTTTCTGTACTATGCTTCCGATACCGTTTTTTTTCAACACTCTTCTATTTTCCACATTTTTGAAAAATTCTCGATATTGATGCATCTGGGAGCAAAAATGTTACATAGCATTGCGTTAAGGGCACAATTTGCTACAACTTTTGTAGTAAAAGTTTTTCTGTACTCTGATTCCGATACCGTTTTTTTTCAACACTCTTCTATTTTCCACATTTTTGAAAAATTCTCGATATTGATGCATCTGGGAGCAAAAATGTTACAGACCATTGCGTTAAGGGCACAATTTGCTACAACTTTTGTAGTAAAAGTTTTTCTGTACTCTGCTTCTGATACCGTTTTTTTTCAACACTCTTCTATTTTTAACATTCTTGAAAAATTTTCGACATTGATGCATCTGGGAGCAAAAATGTTACAGACCATTGCGTTAAGGGTACAATTTGCTACAACTTTTGTAGTAAAAGTTTTTCTGTACTCTGCTTCCGATACCGTTTTTTTTCAACACTCTTCTATTTTCCACATTTTTGAAAAATTCTCGATATTGATGCATCTGGGAGCAAAAATGTTACATACCATTGCGTTAAGGGCACAATTTGCTACAACTTTTGTAGTAAAAGTTTTTCTGTACTCTGCTTCCGATACCGTTTTTTTTCAACACTCTTCTATTTTCCACATTTTTGAAAAATTCTCGATATTGATGCATCTGGGAGCAAAAATGTTACATACCATTGCGTTAAGGGCACAATTTGCTACAACTTTTGTAGTAAAAGTTTTTCTGTACTCTGCTTCCGATACCGTTTTTTTTCAACACTCTTCTATTTTCCACATTTTTGAAAAATTCTCGATATTGATGCATCTGGGAGCAAAAATGTTACAGACCATTGCGTTAAGGGCACAATTTGCTACAACTTTTGTAGTAAAAGTTTTTCTGTACTATGCTTCCGATACCGTTTTTTTTCAACGCTCTTCTATTTTTAACATTCTTGAAAAATTTTCGACATTGATGCATCTGGGAGCAAAAATGTTACAGACCATTGCGTTAAGGGCACAATTTGCTACAACTTTTGTAGTAAAAGTTTTTCTGTACTCTGCTTCTGATACCGTTTTTTTTCAACACTCTTCTATTTTTAACATTCTTGAAAAATTTTCGACATTGATGCATCTGGGAGCAAGAATGTTACAGACCATTGCGTTAAGGGTACAATTTGCTACAACTTTTGTAGTAAAAGTTTTTCTGTACTCTGCTTCCGATACCGTTTTTTTTCAACACTCTTCTATTTTCCACATTTTTGAAAAATTCTCGATATTGATGCATCTGGGAGCAAAAATGTTACATACCATTGCGTTAAGGGCACAATTTGCTACAACTTTTGTAGTAAAAGTTTTTCTGTACTCTGCTTCCGATACCGTTTTTTTTCAACACTCTTCTATTTTCCACATTTTTGAAAAATTCTCGATATTGATGCATCTGGGAGCAAAAATGTTACATAGCATTGCGTTAAGGGCACAATTTGCTACAACTTTTGTAGTAAAAGTTTTTCTGTACTCTGATTCCGATACCGTTTTTTTTCAACACTCTTCTATTTTCCACATTTTTGAAAAATTCTCGATATTGATGCATCTGGGAGCAAAAATGTTACAGACCATTGCGTTAAGGGCACAATTTGCTACAACTTTTGTAGTAAAAGTTTTTCTGTACTATGCTTCCGATACCGTTTTTTTTCAACGCTCTTCTGTTTTTAACATTCTTGAAAAATTTTCGACATTGATGCATCTGGGAGCAAAAATGTTACAGACCATTGCGTTAAGGGCACAATTTGCTACAACTTTTGTAGTAAAAGTTTTTCTGTACTCTGCTTCCGATACCGTTTTTTTTCAACACTCTTCTATTTTCCACATTTTTGAAAAATTCTCGATATTGATGCATCTGGGAGCAAAAATGTTACATACCATTGCGTTAAGGGCACAATTTGCTACAACTTTTGTAGTAAAAGTTTTTCTGTACTCTGCTTCCGATACCGTTTTTTTTCAACACTCTTCTATTTTCCACATTTTTGAAAAATTCTCGATATTGATGCATCTGGGAGCAAAAATGTTACATAGCATTGCGTTAAGGGCACAATTTGCTACAACTTTTGTAGTAAAAGTTTTTCTGTACTCTGATTCCGATACCGTTTTTTTTCAACACTCTTCTATTTTCCACATTTTTGAAAAATTCTCGATATTGATGCATCTGGGAGCAAAAATGTTACAGACCATTGCGTTAAGGGCACAATTTGCTACAACTTTTGTAGTAAAAGTTTTTCTGTACTATGCTTCCGATACCGTTTTTTTTCAACGCTCTTCTATTTTTAACATTCTTGAAAAATTTTCGACATTGATGCATCTGGGAGCAAAAATGTTACAGACCATTGCGTTAAGGGCACAATTTGCTACAACTTTTGTAGTAAAAGTTTTTCTGTACTCTGCTTCTGATACCGTTTTTTTTCAACACTCTTCTATTTTTAACATTCTTGAAAAATTTTCGACATTGATGCATCTGGGAGCAAAAATGTTACAGACCATTGCGTTAAGGGTACAATTTGCTACAACTTTTGTAGTAAAAGTTTTTCTGTACTCTGCTTCCGATACCGTTTTTTTTCAACACTCTTCTATTTTCCACATTTTTGAAAAATTCTCGATATTGATGCATCTGGGAGCAAAAATGTTACATACCATTGCGTTAAGGGCACAATTTGCTACAACTTTTGTAGTAAAAGTTTTTCTGTACTCTGCTTCCGATACCGTTTTTTTTCAACACTCTTCTATTTTCCACATTTTTGAAAAATTCTCGATATTGATGCATCTGGGAGCAAAAATGTTACAGACCATTGCGTTAAGGGCACAATTTGCTACAACTTTTGTAGTAAAAGTTTTTCTGTACTCTGATTCCGATACCGTTTTTTTTCAACACTCTTCTATTTTCCACATTTTTGAAAAATTCTCGATATTGATGCATCTGGGAGCAAAAATGTTACATAGCATTGCGTTAAGGGCACAATTTGCTACAACTTTTGTAGTAAAAGTTTTTCTGTACTCTGATTCCGATACCGTTTTTTTTCAACACTCTTCTATTTTCCACATTTTTGAAAAATTCTCGATATTGATGCATCTGGGAGCAAAAATGTTACAGACCATTGCGTTAAGGGCACAATTTGCTACAACTTTTGTAGTAAAAGTTTTTCTGTACTCTGCTTCTGATACCGTTTTTTTTCAACACTCTTCTATTTTTAACATTCTTGAAAAATTTTCGACATTGATGCATCTGGGAGCAAAAATGTTACAGACCATTGCGTTAAGGGTACAATTTGCTACAACTTTTGTAGTAAAAGTTTTTCTGTACTCTGCTTCCGATACCGTTTTTTTTCAACACTCTTCTATTTTCCACATTTTTGAAAAATTCTCGATATTGATGCATCTGGGAGCAAAAATGTTACATACCATTGCGTTAAGGGCACAATTTGCTACAACTTTTGTAGTAAAAGTTTTTCTGTACTCTGCTTCCGATACCGTTTTTTTTCAACACTCTTCTATTTTCCACATTTTTGAAAAATTCTCGATATTGATGCATCTGGGAGCAAAAATGTTACATAGCATTGCGTTAAGGGCACAATTTGCTACAACTTTTGTAGTAAAAGTTTTTCTGTACTCTGATTCCGATACCGTTTTTTTTCAACACTCTTCTATTTTCCACATTTTTGAAAAATTCTCGATATTGATGCATCTGGGAGCAAAAATGTTACAGACCATTGCGTTAAGGGTACAATTTGCTACAACTTTTGTAGTAAAAGTTTTTCTGTACTCTGCTTCCGATACCGTTTTTTTTCAACACTCTTCTATTTTCCACATTTTTGAAAAATTCTCGATATTGATGCATCTGGGAGCAAAAATGTTACATACCATTGCGTTAAGGGCACAATTTGCTACAACTTTTGTAGTAAAAGTTTTTCTGTACTCTGCTTCCGATACCGTTTTTTTTCAACACTCTTCTATTTTCCACATTTTTGAAAAATTCTCGATATTGATGCATCTGGGAGCAAAAATGTTACAGACCATTGCGTTAAGGGCACAATTTGCTACAACTTTTGTAGTAAAAGTTTTTCTGTACTCTGATTCCGATACCGTTTTTTTTCAACACTCTTCTATTTTCCACATTTTTGAAAAATTCTCGATATTGATGCATCTGGGAGCAAAAATGTTACATAGCATTGCGTTAAGGGCACAATTTGCTACAACTTTTGTAGTAAAAGTTTTTCTGTACTCTGATTCCGATACCGTTTTTTTTCAACACTCTTCTATTTTCCACATTTTTGAAAAATTCTCGATATTGATGCATTTGGGAGCAAAAATGTTACAGACCATTGCGTTAAGGGCACAATTTGCTACAACTTTTGTAGTAAAAGTTTTTCTGTACTATGCTTCCGATACCGTTTTTTTTCAACGCTCTTCTATTTTTAACATTCTTGAAAAATTTTCGACATTGATGCATCTGGGAGCAAAAATGTTACAGACCATTGCGTTAAGGGCACAATTTGCTACAACTTTTGTAGTAAAAGTTTTTCTGTACTCTGCTTCCGATACCGTTTTTTTTCAACACTCTTCTATTTTCCACATTTTTGAAAAATTCTCGATATTGATGCATCTGGGAGCAAAAATGTTACATACCATTGCGTTAAGGGCACAATTTGCTACAACTTTTGTAGTAAAAGTTTTTCTGTACTCTGCTTCCGATACCGTTTTTTTTCAACACTCTTCTATTTTCCACATTTTTGAAAAATTCTCGATATTGATGCATCTGGGAGCAAAAATGTTACATAGCATTGCGTTAAGGGCACAATTTGCTACAACTTTTGTAGTAAAAGTTTTTCTGTACTCTGATTCCGATACCGTTTTTTTTCAACACTCTTCTATTTTCCACATTTTTGAAAAATTCTCGATATTGATGCATCTGGGAGCAAAAATGTTACAGACCATTGCGTTAAGGGCACAATTTGCTACAACTTTTGTAGTAAAAGTTTTTCTGTACTATGCTTCCGATACCGTTTTTTTTCAACGCTCTTCTATTTTTAACATTCTTGAAAAATTTTCGACATTGATGCATCTGGGAGCAAAAATGTTACAGACCATTGCGTTAAGGGCACAATTTGCTACAACTTTTGTAGTAAAAGTTTTTCTGTACTCTGCTTCCGATACCGTTTTTTTTCAACACTCTTCTATTTTCCACATTTTTGAAAAATTCTCGATATTGATGCATCTGGGAGCAAAAATGTTACATACCATTGCGTTAAGGGCACAATTTGCTACAACTTTTGTAGTAAAAGTTTTTCTGTACTCTGCTTCCGATACCGTTTTTTTTCAACACTCTTCTATTTTCCACATTTTTGAAAAATTCTCGATATTGATGCATCTGGGAGCAAAAATGTTACATAGCATTGCGTTAAGGGCACAATTTGCTACAACTTTTGTAGTAAAAGTTTTTCTGTACTCTGATTCCGATACCGTTTTTTTTCAACACTCTTCTATTTTCCACATTTTTGAAAAATTCTCGATATTGATGCATCTGGGAGCAAAAATGTTACAGACCATTGCGTTAAGGGCACAATTTGCTACAACTTTTGTAGTAAAAGTTTTTCTGTACTATGCTTCCGATACCGTTTTTTTTCAACGCTCTTCTATTTTTAACATTCTTGAAAAATTTTCGACATTGATGCATCTGGGAGCAAAAATGTTACAGACCATTGCGTTAAGGGCACAATTTGCTACAACTTTTGTAGTAAAAGTTTTTCTGTACTCTGCTTCTGATACCGTTTTTTTTCAACACTCTTCTATTTTTAACATTCTTGAAAAATTTTCGACATTGATGCATCTGGGAGCAAAAATGTTACAGACCATTGCGTTAAGGGTACAATTTGCTACAACTTTTGTAGTAAAAGTTTTTCTGTACTCTGCTTCTGATACCGTTTTTTTTCAACACTCTTCTATTTTTAACATTCTTGAAAAATTTTCGACATTGATGCATCTGGGAGCAAAAATGTTACAGACCATTGCGTTAAGGGTACAATTTGCTACAACTTTTGTAGTAAAAGTTTTTCTGTACTCTGCTTCCGATACCGTTTTTTTTCAACACTCTTCTATTTTCCACATTTTTGAAAAATTCTCGATATTGATGCATCTGGGAGCAAAAATGTTACATACCATTGCGTTAAGGGCACAATTTGCTACAACTTTTGTAGTAAAAGTTTTTCTGTACTCTGCTTCCGATACCGTTTTTTTTCAACACTCTTCTATTTTCCACATTTTTGAAAAATTCTCGATATTGATGCATCTGGGAGCAAAAATGTTACATAGCATTGCGTTAAGGGCACAATTTGCTACAACTTTTGTAGTAAAAGTTTTTCTGTACTCTGATTCCGATACCGTTTTTTTTCAACACTCTTCTATTTTCCACATTTTTGAAAAATTCTCGATATTGATGCATCTGGGAGCAAAAATGTTACAGACCATTGCGTTAAGGGCACAATTTGCTACAACTTTTGTAGTAAAAGTTTTTCTGTACTATGCTTCCGATACCGTTTTTTTTCAACGCTCTTCTATTTTTAACATTCTTGAAAAATTTTCGACATTGATGCATCTGGGAGCAAAAATGTTACAGACCATTGCGTTAAGGGCACAATTTGCTACAACTTTTGTAGTAAAAGTTTTTCTGTACTCTGCTTCCGATACCGTTTTTTTTCAACACTCTTCTATTTTCCACATTTTTGAAAAATTCTCGATATTGATGCATCTGGGAGCAAAAATGTTACATACCATTGCGTTAAGGGCACAATTTGCTACAACTTTTGTAGTAAAAGTTTTTCTGTACTCTGCTTCCGATACCGTTTTTTTTCAACACTCTTCTATTTTCCACATTTTTGAAAAATTCTCGATATTGATGCATCTGGGAGCAAAAATGTTACATAGCATTGCGTTAAGGGCACAATTTGCTACAACTTTTGTAGTAAAAGTTTTTCTGTACTCTGATTCCGATACCGTTTTTTTTCAACACTCTTCTATTTTCCACATTTTTGAAAAATTCTCGATATTGATGCATCTGGGAGCAAAAATGTTACAGACCATTGCGTTAAGGGCACAATTTGCTACAACTTTTGTAGTAAAAGTTTTTCTGTACTATGCTTCCGATACCGTTTTTTTTCAACGCTCTTCTATTTTTAACATTCTTGAAAAATTTTCGACATTGATGCATCTGGGAGCAAAAATGTTACAGACCATTGCGTTAAGGGCACAATTTGCTACAACTTTTGTAGTAAAAGTTTTTCTGTACTCTGCTTCTGATACCGTTTTTTTTCAACACTCTTCTATTTTTAACATTCTTGAAAAATTTTCGACATTGATGCATCTGGGAGCAAAAATGTTACAGACCATTGCGTTAAGGGTACAATTTGCTACAACTTTTGTAGTAAAAGTTTTTCTGTACTCTGCTTCCGATACCGTTTTTTTTCAACACTCTTCTATTTTCCACATTTTTGAAAAATTCTCGATATTGATGCATCTGGGAGCAAAAATGTTACATACCATTGCGTTAAGGGCACAATTTGCTACAACTTTTGTAGTAAAAGTTTTTCTGTACTCTGCTTCCGATACCGTTTTTTTTCAACACTCTTCTATTTTCCACATTTTTGAAAAATTCTCGATATTGATGCATCTGGGAGCAAAAATGTTACATACCATTGCGTTAAGGGCACAATTTGCTACAACTTTTGTAGTAAAAGTTTTTCTGTACTCTGCTTCCGATACCGTTTTTTTTCAACACTCTTCTATTTTCCACATTTTTGAAAAATTCTCGATATTGATGCATCTGGGAGCAAAAATGTTACATAGCATTGCGTTAAGGGCACAATTTGCTACAACTTTTGTAGTAAAAGTTTTTCTGTACTCTGATTCCGATACCGTTTTTTTTCAACACTCTTCTATTTTCCACATTTTTGAAAAATTCTCGATATTGATGCATCTGGGAGCAAAAATGTTACAGACCATTGCGTTAAGGGCACAATTTGCTACAACTTTTGTAGTAAAAGTTTTTCTGTACTATGCTTCCGATACCGTTTTTTTTCAACGCTCTTCTATTTTTAACATTCTTGAAAAATTTTCGACATTGATGCATCTGGGAGCAAAAATGTTACAGACCATTGCGTTAAGGGCACAATTTGCTACAACTTTTGTAGTAAAAGTTTTTCTGTACTCTGCTTCTGATACCGTTTTTTTTCAACACTCTTCTATTTTTAACATTCTTGAAAAATTTTCGACATTGATGCATCTGGGAGCAAAAATGTTACAGACCATTGCGTTAAGGGTACAATTTGCTACAACTTTTGTAGTAAAAGTTTTTCTGTACTCTGCTTCCGATACCGTTTTTTTTCAACACTCTTCTATTTTCCACATTTTTGAAAAATTCTCGATATTGATGCATCTGGGAGCAAAAATGTTACATACCATTGCGTTAAGGGCACAATTTGCTACAACTTTTGTAGTAAAAGTTTTTCTGTACTCTGCTTCCGATACCGTTTTTTTTCAACACTCTTCTATTTTCCACATTTTTGAAAAATTCTCGATATTGATGCATCTGGGAGCAAAAATGTTACAGACCATTGCGTTAAGGGCACAATTTGCTACAACTTTTGTAGTAAAAGTTTTTCTGTACTCTGATTCCGATACCGTTTTTTTTCAACACTCTTCTATTTTCCACATTTTTGAAAAATTCTCGATATTGATGCATCTGGGAGCAAAAATGTTACATAGCATTGCGTTAAGGGCACAATTTGCTACAACTTTTGTAGTAAAAGTTTTTCTGTACTCTGATTCCGATACCGTTTTTTTTCAACACTCTTCTATTTTCCACATTTTTGAAAAATTCTCGATATTGATGCATCTGGGAGCAAAAATGTTACAGACCATTGCGTTAAGGGCACAATTTGCTACAACTTTTGTAGTAAAAGTTTTTCTGTACTATGCTTCCGATACCGTTTTTTTTCAACGCTCTTCTATTTTTAACATTCTTGAAAAATTTTCGACATTGATGCATCTGGGAGCAAAAATGTTACAGACCATTGCGTTAAGGGCACAATTTGCGACAACTTTTGTAGTAAAAGTTTTTCTGTACTCTGCTTCCGATACCGTTTTTTTTCAACACTCTTCTATTTTCCACATTTTTGAAAAATTCTCGATATTGATGCATCTGGGAGCAAAAATGTTACAGACCATTGCGTTAAGGGCACAATTTGTTACAACTTTTGTAGTAAAAGTTTTTCTGTACTCTGATTCCGATACCGTTTTTTTTCAACACTCTTCTATTTTCCACATTTTTGAAAAATTCTCGATATTGATGCATCTGGGAGCAAAAATGTTACATAGCATTGCGTTAAGGGCACAATTTGCTACAACTTTTGTAGTAAAAGTTTTTCTGTACTCTGATTCCGATACCGTTTTTTTTCAACACTCTTCTATTTTCCACATTTTTGAAAAATTCTCGATATTGATGCATCTGGGAGCAAAAATGTTACATAGCATTGCGTTAAGGGCACAATTTGCTACAACTTTTGTAGTAAAAGTTTTTCTGTACTCTGATTCCGATACCGTTTTTTTTCAACACTCTTCTATTTTCCACATTTTTGAAAAATTCTCGATATTGATGCATCTGGGAGCAAAAATGTTACAGACCATTGCGTTAAGGGCACAATTTGCTACAACTTTTGTAGTAAAAGTTTTTCTGTACTATGCTTCCGATACCGTTTTTTTTCAACACTCTTCTATTTTCCACATTTTTGAAAAATTCTCGATATTGATGCATCTGGGAGCAAAAATGTTACATAGCATTGCGTTAAGGGCACAATTTGCTACAACTTTCGTAGTAAAAGTTTTTCTGTACTCTGATTCCGATACCGTTTTTTTTCAACACTCTTCTATTTTCCACATTTTTGAAAAATTCTCGATATTGATGCATCTGGGAGCAAAAATGTTACAGACCATTGCGTTAAGGGCACAATTTGCTACAACTTTTGTAGTAAAAGTTTTTCTGTACTCTGCTTCTGATACCGTTTTTTTTCAACACTCTTCTATTTTTAACATTCTTGAAAAATTTTCGACATTGATGCATCTGGGAGCAAAAATGTTACAGACCATTGCGTTAAGGGTACAATTTGCTACAACTTTTGTAGTAAAAGTTTTTCTGTACTCTGCTTCCGATACCGTTTTTTTTCAACACTCTTCTATTTTCCACATTTTTGAAAAATTCTCGATATTGATGCATCTGGGAGCAAAAATGTTACATACCATTGCGTTAAGGGCACAATTTGCTACAACTTTTGTAGTAAAAGTTTTTCTGTACTCTGCTTCCGATACCGTTTTTTTTCAACACTCTTCTATTTTCCACATTTTTGAAAAATTCTCGATATTGATGCATCTGGGAGCAAAAATGTTACAGACCATTGCGTTAAGGGCACAATTTGCTACAACTTTTGTAGTAAAAGTTTTTCTGTACTCTGCTTCTGATACCGTTTTTTTTCAACACTCTTCTATTTTTAACATTCTTGAAAAATTTTCGACATTGATGCATCTGGGAGCAAAAATGTTACAGACCATTGCGTTAAGGGTACAATTTGCTACAACTTTTGTAGTAAAAGTTTTTCTGTACTCTGCTTCCGATACCGTTTTTTTTCAACACTCTTCTATTTTCCACATTTTTGAAAAATTCTCGATATTGATGCATCTGGGAGCAAAAATGTTACAGACCATTGCGTTAAGGGCACAATTTGCTACAACTTTTGTAGTAAAAGTTTTTCTGTACTCTGATTCCGATACCGTTTTTTTTCAACACTCTTCTATTTTCCACATTTTTGAAAAATTCTCGATATTGATGCATCTGGGAGCAAAAATGTTACATAGCATTGCGTTAAGGGCACAATTTGCTACAACTTTTGTAGTAAAAGTTTTTCTGTACTCTGATTCCGATACCGTTTTTTTTCAACACTCTTCTATTTTCCACATTTTTGAAAAATTCTCGATATTGATGCATCTGGGAGCAAAAATGTTACAGACCATTGCGTTAAGGGCACAATTTGCTACAACTTTTGTAGTAAAAGTTTTTCTGTACTATGCTTCCGATACCGTTTTTTTTCAACGCTCTTCTATTTTTAACATTCTTGAAAAATTTTCGACATTGATGCATCTGGGAGCAAAAATGTTACAGACCATTGCGTTAAGGGCACAATTTGCGACAACTTTTGTAGTAAAAGTTTTTCTGTACTCTGCTTCCGATACCGTTTTTTTTCAACACTCTTCTATTTTCCACATTTTTGAAAAATTCTCGATATTGATGCATCTGGGAGCAAAAATGTTACAGACCATTGCGTTAAGGGCACAATTTGTTACAACTTTTGTAGTAAAAGTTTTTCTGTACTCTGATTCCGATACCGTTTTTTTTCAACACTCTTCTATTTTCCACATTTTTGAAAAATTCTCGATATTGATGCATCTGGGAGCAAAAATGTTACATAGCATTGCGTTAAGGGCACAATTTGCTACAACTTTTGTAGTAAAAGTTTTTCTGTACTCTGATTCCGATACCGTTTTTTTTCAACACTCTTCTATTTTCCACATTTTTGAAAAATTCTCGATATTGATGCATCTGGGAGCAAAAATGTTACATAGCATTGCGTTAAGGGCACAATTTGCTACAACTTTTGTAGTAAAAGTTTTTCTGTACTCTGATTCCGATACCGTTTTTTTTCAACACTCTTCTATTTTCCACATTTTTGAAAAATTCTCGATATTGATGCATCTGGGAGCAAAAATGTTACAGACCATTGCGTTAAGGGCACAATTTGCTACAACTTTTGTAGTAAAAGTTTTTCTGTACTATGCTTCCGATACCGTTTTTTTTCAACACTCTTCTATTTTCCACATTTTTGAAAAATTCTCGATATTGATGCATCTGGGAGCAAAAATGTTACATAGCATTGCGTTAAGGGCACAATTTGCTACAACTTTTGTAGTAAAAGTTTTTCTGTACTCTGATTCCGATACCGTTTTTTTTCAACACTCTTCTATTTTCCACATTTTTGAAAAATTCTCGATATTGATGCATCTGGGAGCAAAAATGTTACAGACCATTGCGTTAAGGGCACAATTTGCTACAACTTTTGTAGTAAAAGTTTTTCTGTACTCTGCTTCTGATACCGTTTTTTTTCAACACTCTTCTATTTTTAACATTCTTGAAAAATTTTCGACATTGATGCATCTGGGAGCAAAAATGTTACAGACCATTGCGTTAAGGGTACAATTTGCTACAACTTTTGTAGTAAAAGTTTTTCTGTACTCTGCTTCCGATACCGTTTTTTTTCAACACTCTTCTATTTTCCACATTTTTGAAAAATTCTCGATATTGATGCATCTGGGAGCAAAAATGTTACATACCATTGCGTTAAGGGCACAATTTGCTACAACTTTTGTAGTAAAAGTTTTTCTGTACTCTGCTTCCGATACCGTTTTTTTTCAACACTCTTCTATTTTCCACATTTTTGAAAAATTCTCGATATTGATGCATCTGGGAGCAAAAATGTTACAGACCATTGCGTTAAGGGCACAATTTGCTACAACTTTTGTAGTAAAAGTTTTTCTGTACTCTGCTTCTGATACCGTTTTTTTTCAACACTCTTCTATTTTTAACATTCTTGAAAAATTTTCGACATTGATGCATCTGGGAGCAAAAATGCTACAGACCATTGCGTTAAGGGTACAATTTGCTACAACTTTTGTAGTAAAAGTTTTTCTGTACTCTGCTTCCGATACCGTTTTTTTTCAACACTCTTCTATTTTCCACATTTTTGAAAAATTCTCGATATTGATGCATCTGGGAGCAAAAATGTTACATACCATTGCGTTAAGGGCACAATTTGCTACAACTTTTGTAGTAAAAGTTTTTCTGTACTCTGCTTCCGATACCGTTTTTTTTCAACACTCTTCTATTTTCCACATTTTTGAAAAATTCTCGATATTGATGCATCTGGGAGCAAAAATGTTACAGACCATTGCGTTAAGGGCACAATTTGCTACAACTTTTGTAGTAAAAGTTTTTCTGTACTCTGATTCCGATACCGTTTTTTTTCAACACTCTTCTATTTTCCACATTTTTGAAAAATTCTCGATATTGATGCATCTGGGAGCAAAAATGTTACATAGCATTGCGTTAAGGGCACAATTTGCTACAACTTTTGTAGTAAAAGTTTTTCTGTACTCTGATTCCGATACCGTTTTTTTTCAACACTCTTCTATTTTCCACATTTTTGAAAAATTCTCGATATTGATGCATCTGGGAGCAAAAATGTTACAGACCATTGCGTTAAGGGCACAATTTGCTACAACTTTTGTAGTAAAAGTTTTTCTGTACTATGCTTCCGATACCGTTTTTTTTCAACGCTCTTCTATTTTTAACATTCTTGAAAAATTTTCGACATTGATGCATCTGGGAGCAAAAATGTTACAGACCATTGCGTTAAGGGCACAATTTGCGACAACTTTTGTAGTAAAAGTTTTTCTGTACTCTGCTTCCGATACCGTTTTTTTTCAACACTCTTCTATTTTCCACATTTTTGAAAAATTCTCGATATTGATGCATCTGGGAGCAAAAATGTTACAGACCATTGCGTTAAGGGCACAATTTGTTACAACTTTTGTAGTAAAAGTTTTTCTGTACTCTGATTCCGATACCGTTTTTTTTCAACACTCTTCTATTTTCCACATTTTTGAAAAATTCTCGATATTGATGCATCTGGGAGCAAAAATGTTACATAGCATTGCGTTAAGGGCACAATTTGCTACAACTTTTGTAGTAAAAGTTTTTCTGTACTCTGATTCCGATACCGTTTTTTTTCAACACTCTTCTATTTTCCACATTTTTGAAAAATTCTCGATATTGATGCATCTGGGAGCAAAAATGTTACATAGCATTGCGTTAAGGGCACAATTTGCTACAACTTTTGTAGTAAAAGTTTTTCTGTACTCTGCTTCCGATACCGTTTTTTTTCAACACTCTTCTATTTTCCACATTTTTGAAAAATTCTCGATATTGATGCATCTGGGAGCAAAAATGTTACAGACCATTGCGTTAAGGGCACAATTTGCTACAACTTTTGTAGTAAAAGTTTTTCTGTACTCTGATTCCGATACCGTTTTTTTTCAACACTCTTCTATTTTCCACATTTTTGAAAAATTCTCGATATTGATGCATCTGGGAGCAAAAATGTTACATAGCATTGCGTTAAGGGCACAATTTGCTACAACTTTTGTAGTAAAAGTTTTTCTGTACTCTGATTCCGATACCGTTTTTTTTCAACACTCTTCTATTTTCCACATTTTTGAAAAATTCTCGATATTGATGCATCTGGGAGCAAAAATGTTACAGACCATTGCGTTAAGGGCACAATTTGCTACAACTTTTGTAGTAAAAGTTTTTCTGTACTATGCTTCCGATACCGTTTTTTTTCAACGCTCTTCTATTTTTAACATTCTTGAAAAATTTTCGACATTGATGCATCTGGGAGCAAAAATGTTACAGACCATTGCGTTAAGGGCACAATTTGCGACAACTTTTGTAGTAAAAGTTTTTCTGTACTCTGCTTCCGATACCGTTTTTTTTCAACACTCTTCTATTTTCCACATTTTTGAAAAATTCTCGATATTGATGCATCTGGGAGCAAAAATGTTACAGACCATTGCGTTAAGGGCACAATTTGTTACAACTTTTGTAGTAAAAGTTTTTCTGTACTCTGATTCCGATACCGTTTTTTTTCAACACTCTTCTATTTTCCACATTTTTGAAAAATTCTCGATATTGATGCATCTGGGAGCAAAAATGTTACATAGCATTGCGTTAAGGGCACAATTTGCTACAACTTTTGTAGTAAAAGTTTTTCTGTACTCTGATTCCGATACCGTTTTTTTTCAACACTCTTCTATTTTCCACATTTTTGAAAAATTCTCGATATTGATGCATCTGGGAGCAAAAATGTTACATAGCATTGCGTTAAGGGCACAATTTGCTACAACTTTTGTAGTAAAAGTTTTTCTGTACTCTGATTCCGATACCGTTTTTTTTCAACACTCTTCTATTTTCCACATTTTTGAAAAATTCTCGATATTGATGCATCTGGGAGCAAAAATGTTACATAGCATTGCGTTAAGGGCACAATTTGCTACAACTTTTGTAGTAAAAGTTTTTCTGTACTCTGATTCCGATACCGTTTTTTTTCAACACTCTTCTATTTTCCACATTTTTGAAAAATTCTCGATATTGATGCATCTGGGAGCAAAAATGTTACAGACCATTGCGTTAAGGGCACAATTTGCTACAACTTTTGTAGTAAAAGTTTTTCTGTACTATGCTTCCGATACCGTTTTTTTTCAACGCTCTTCTATTTTTAACATTCTTGAAAAATTTTCGACATTGATGCATCTGGGAGCAAAAATGTTACAGACCATTGCGTTAAGGGCACAATTTGCGACAACTTTTGTAGTAAAAGTTTTTCTGTACTCTGCTTCCGATACCGTTTTTTTTCAACACTCTTCTATTTTCCACATTTTTGAAAAATTCTCGATATTGATGCATCTGGGAGCAAAAATGTTACAGACCATTGCGTTAAGGGCACAATTTGTTACAACTTTTGTAGTAAAAGTTTTTCTGTACTCTGATTCCGATACCGTTTTTTTTCAACACTCTTCTATTTTCCACATTTTTGAAAAATTCTCGATATTGATGCATCTGGGAGCAAAAATGTTACATAGCATTGCGTTAAGGGCACAATTTGCTACAACTTTTGTAGTAAAAGTTTTTCTGTACTCTGATTCCGATACCGTTTTTTTTCAACACTCTTCTATTTTCCACATTTTTGAAAAATTCTCGATATTGATGCATCTGGGAGCAAAAATGTTACATAGCATTGCGTTAAGGGCACAATTTGCTACAACTTTTGTAGTAAAAGTTTTTCTGTACTCTGCTTCCGATACCGTTTTTTTTCAACACTCTTCTATTTTCCACATTTTTGAAAAATTCTCGATATTGATGCATCTGGGAGCAAAAATGTTACAGACCATTGCGTTAAGGGCACAATTTGCTACAACTTTTGTAGTAAAAGTTTTTCTGTACTCTGATTCCGATACCGTTTTTTTTCAACACTCTTCTATTTTCCACATTTTTGAAAAATTCTCGATATTGATGCATCTGGGAGCAAAAATGTTACATAGCATTGCGTTAAGGGCACAATTTGCTACAACTTTTGTAGTAAAAGTTTTTCTGTACTCTGATTCCGATACCGTTTTTTTTCAACACTCTTCTATTTTCCACATTTTTGAAAAATTCTCGATATTGATGCATCTGGGAGCAAAAATGTTACAGACCATTGCGTTAAGGGCACAATTTGCTACAACTTTTGTAGTAAAAGTTTTTCTGTACTATGCTTCCGATACCGTTTTTTTTCAACGCTCTTCTATTTTTAACATTCTTGAAAAATTTTCGACATTGATGCATCTGGGAGCAAAAATGTTACAGACCATTGCGTTAAGGGCACAATTTGCGACAACTTTTGTAGTAAAAGTTTTTCTGTACTCTGCTTCCGATACCGTTTTTTTTCAACACTCTTCTATTTTCCACATTTTTGAAAAATTCTCGATATTGATGCATCTGGGAGCAAAAATGTTACAGACCATTGCGTTAAGGGCACAATTTGTTACAACTTTTGTAGTAAAAGTTTTTCTGTACTCTGATTCCGATACCGTTTTTTTTCAACACTCTTCTATTTTCCACATTTTTGAAAAATTCTCGATATTGATGCATCTGGGAGCAAAAATGTTACATAGCATTGCGTTAAGGGCACAATTTGCTACAACTTTTGTAGTAAAAGTTTTTCTGTACTCTGATTCCGATACCGTTTTTTTTCAACACTCTTCTATTTTCCACATTTTTGAAAAATTCTCGATATTGATGCATCTGGGAGCAAAAATGTTACATAGCATTGCGTTAAGGGCACAATTTGCTACAACTTTTGTAGTAAAAGTTTTTCTGTACTCTGATTCCGATACCGTTTTTTTTCAACACTCTTCTATTTTCCACATTTTTGAAAAATTCTCGATATTGATGCATCTGGGAGCAAAAATGTTACAGACCATTGCGTTAAGGGCACAATTTGCTACAACTTTTGTAGTAAAAGTTTTTCTGTACTATGCTTCCGATACCGTTTTTTTTCAACACTCTTCTATTTTCCACATTTTTGAAAAATTCTCGATATTGATGCATCTGGGAGCAAAAATGTTACATAGCATTGCGTTAAGGGCACAATTTGCTACAACTTTTGTAGTAAAAGTTTTTCTGTACTCTGATTCCGATACCGTTTTTTTTCAACACTCTTCTATTTTCCACATTTTTGAAAAATTCTCGATATTGATGCATCTGGGAGCAAAAATGTTACAGACCATTGCGTTAAGGGCACAATTTGCTACAACTTTTGTAGTAAAAGTTTTTCTGTACTCTGCTTCTGATACCGTTTTTTTTCAACACTCTTCTATTTTTAACATTCTTGAAAAATTTTCGACATTGATGCATCTGGGAGCAAAAATGTTACAGACCATTGCGTTAAGGGCACAATTTGCGACAACTTTTGTAGTAAAAGTTTTTCTGTACTATGCTTCCGATACCGTTTTTTTTCAACGCTCTTCTATTTTTAACATTCTTGAAAAATTTTCGACATTGATGCATCTGGGAGCAAAAATGTTACAGACCATTGCGTTAAGGGCACAATTTGCGACAACTTTTGTAGTAAAAGTTTTTCTGTACTCTGCTTCCGATACCGTTTTTTTTCAACACTCTTCTATTTTCCACATTTTTGAAAAATTCTCGATATTGATGCATCTGGGAGCAAAAATGTTACAGACCATTGCGTTAAGGGCACAATTTGTTACAACTTTTGTAGTAAAAGTTTTTCTGTACTCTGATTCCGATACCGTTTTTTTTCAACACTCTTCTATTTTCCACATTTTTGAAAAATTCTCGATATTGATGCATCTGGGAGCAAAAATGTTACATAGCATTGCGTTAAGGGCACAATTTGTTACAACTTTTGTAGTAAAAGTTTTTCTGTACTCTGCTTCCGATACCGTTTTTTTTCAACACTCTTCTATTTTCCACATTTTTGAAAAATTCTCGATATTGATGCATCTGGGAGCAAAAATGTTACAGACCATTGCGTTAAGGGCACAATTTGTTACAACTTTTGTAGTAAAAGTTTTTCTGTACTCTGATTCCGATACCGTTTTTTTTCAACACTCTTCTATTTTCCACATTTTTGAAAAATTCTCGATATTGATGCATCTGGGAGCAAAAATGTTACATAGCATTGCGTTAAGGGCACAATTTGCTACAACTTTTGTAGTAAAAGTTTTTCTGTACTCTGATTCCGATACCGTTTTTTTTCAACACTCTTCTATTTTCCACATTTTTGAAAAATTCTCGATATTGATGCATCTGGGAGCAAAAATGTTACATAGCATTGCGTTAAGGGCACAATTTGCTACAACTTTTGTAGTAAAAGTTTTTCTGTACTCTGATTCCGATACCGTTTTTTTTCAACACTCTTCTATTTTCCACATTTTTGAAAAATTCTCGATATTGATGCATCTGGGAGCAAAAATGTTACAGACCATTGCGTTAAGGGCACAATTTGCTACAACTTTTGTAGTAAAAGTTTTTCTGTACTATGCTTCCGATACCGTTTTTTTTCAACACTCTTCTATTTTCCACATTTTTGAAAAATTCTCGATATTGATGCATCTGGGAGCAAAAATGTTACATAGCATTGCGTTAAGGGCACAATTTGCTACAACTTTTGTAGTAAAAGTTTTTCTGTACTCTGATTCCGATACCGTTTTTTTTCAACACTCTTCTATTTTCCACATTTTTGAAAAATTCTCGATATTGATGCATCTGGGAGCAAAAATGTTACAGACCATTGCGTTAAGGGCACAATTTGCTACAACTTTTGTAGTAAAAGTTTTTCTGTACTCTGCTTCTGATACCGTTTTTTTTCAACACTCTTCTATTTTTAACATTCTTGAAAAATTTTCGACATTGATGCATCTGGGAGCAAAAATGTTACAGACCATTGCGTTAAGGGTACAATTTGCTACAACTTTTGTAGTAAAAGTTTTTCTGTACTCTGCTTCCGATACCGTTTTTTTTCAACACTCTTCTATTTTCCACATTTTTGAAAAATTCTCGATATTGATGCATCTGGGAGCAAAAATGTTACATACCATTGCGTTAAGGGCACAATTTGCTACAACTTTTGTAGTAAAAGTTTTTCTGTACTCTGCTTCCGATACCGTTTTTTTTCAACACTCTTCTATTTTCCACATTTTTGAAAAATTCTCGATATTGATGCATCTGGGAGCAAAAATGTTACATACCATTGCGTTAAGGGCACAATTTGCTACAACTTTTGTAGTAAAAGTTTTTCTGTACTCTGCTTCCGATACCGTTTTTTTTCAACACTCTTCTATTTTCCACATTTTTGAAAAATTCTCGATATTGATGCATCTGGGAGCAAAAATGTTACAGACCATTGCGTTAAGGGCACAATTTGCTACAACTTTTGTAGTAAAAGTTTTTCTGTACTCTGATTCCGATACCGTTTTTTTTCAACACTCTTCTATTTTCCACATTTTTGAAAAATTCTCGATATTGATGCATCTGGGAGCAAAAATGTTACATAGCATTGCGTTAAGGGCACAATTTGCTACAACTTTTGTAGTAAAAGTTTTTCTGTACTCTGATTCCGATACCGTTTTTTTTCAACACTCTTCTATTTTCCACATTTTTGAAAAATTCTCGATATTGATGCATCTGGGAGCAAAAATGTTACAGACCATTGCGTTAAGGGCACAATTTGCTACAACTTTTGTACTAAAAGTTTTTCTGTACTCTGCTTCCGATACCGTTTTTTTTCAACGCTCTTCTATTTTTAACATTCTTGAAAAATTTTCGACATTGATGCATCTGGGAGCAAAAATGTTACAGACCATTGCGTTAAGGGCACAATTTGCTACAACTTTTGTAGTAAAAGTTTTTCTGTACTCTGCTTCCGATACCGTTTTTTTTCAACACTCTTCTATTTTCCACATTTTTGAAAAATTCTCGATATTGATGCATCTGGGAGCAAAAATGTTACATACCATTGCGTTAAGGGCACAATTTGCTACAACTTTTGTAGTAAAAGTTTTTCTGTACTCTGCTTCCGATACCGTTTTTTTTCAACACTCTTCTATTTTCCACATTTTTGAAAAATTTTCGACATTGATGCATCTGGGAGCAAAAATGTTACATAGCATTGCGTTAAGGGCACAATTTGCTACAACTTTTGTAGTAAAAGTTTTTCTGTACTCTGCTTCTGATACCGTTTTTTTTCAACACTCTTCTATTTTTAACATTCTTGAAAAATTTTCGACATTGATGCATCTGGGAGCAAAAATGTTACAGACCATTGCGTTAAGGGCACAATTTGCTACAACTTTTGTAGTAAAAGTTTTTCTGTACTATGCTTCCGATACCGTTTTTTTTCAACGCTCTTCTATTTTTAACATTCTTGAAAAATTTTCGACATTGATGCATCTGGGAGCAAAAATGTTACAGACCATTGCGTTAAGGGCACAATTTGCTACAACTTTTGTAGTAAAAGTTTTTCTGTACTCTGCTTCTGATACCGTTTTTTTTCAACACTCTTCTATTTTTAACATTCTTGAAAAATTTTCGACATTGATGCATCTGGGAGCAAAAATGTTACAGACCATTGCGTTAAGGGTACAATTTGCTACAACTTTTGTAGTAAAAGTTTTTCTGTACTCTGCTTCCGATACCGTTTTTTTTCAACACTCTTCTATTTTCCACATTTTTGAAAAATTCTCGATATTGATGCATCTGGGAGCAAAAATGTTACATACCATTGCGTTAAGGGCACAATTTGCTACAACTTTTGTAGTAAAAGTTTTTCTGTACTCTGCTTCCGATACCGTTTTTTTTCAACACTCTTCTATTTTCCACATTTTTGAAAAATTCTCGATATTGATGCATCTGGGAGCAAAAATGTTACATACCATTGCGTTAAGGGCACAATTTGCTACAACTTTTGTAGTAAAAGTTTTTCTGTACTCTGCTTCCGATACCGTTTTTTTTCAACACTCTTCTATTTTCCACATTTTTGAAAAATTCTCGATATTGATGCATCTGGGAGCAAAAATGTTACATAGCATTGCGTTAAGGGCACAATTTGCTACAACTTTTGTAGTAAAAGTTTTTCTGTACTCTGCTTCCGATACCGTTTTTTTTCAACACTCTTCTATTTTCCACATTTTTGAAAAATTCTCGATATTGATGCATCTGGGAGCAAAAATGTTACAGACCATTGCGTTAAGGGCACAATTTGCTACAACTTTTGTAGTAAAAGTTTTTCTGTACTCTGATTCCGATACCGTTTTTTTTCAACACTCTTCTATTTTCCACATTTTTGAAAAATTCTCGATATTGATGCATCTGGGAGCAAAAATGTTACATAGCATTGCGTTAAGGGCACAATTTGCTACAACTTTTGTAGTAAAAGTTTTTCTGTACTCTGATTCCGATACCGTTTTTTTTCAACACTCTTCTATTTTCCACATTTTTGAAAAATTCTCGATATTGATGCATCTGGGAGCAAAAATGTTACAGACCATTGCGTTAAGGGCACAATTTGCTACAACTTTTGTACTAAAAGTTTTTCTGTACTCTGCTTCCGATACCGTTTTTTTTCAACGCTCTTCTATTTTTAACATTCTTGAAAAATTTTCGACATTGATGCATCTGGGAGCAAAAATGTTACAGACCATTGCGTTAAGGGCACAATTTGCTACAACTTTTGTAGTAAAAGTTTTTCTGTACTCTGCTTCCGATACCGTTTTTTTTCAACACTCTTCTATTTTCCACATTTTTGAAAAATTCTCGATATTGATGCATCTGGGAGCAAAAATGTTACATACCATTGCGTTAAGGGCACAATTTGCTACAACTTTTGTAGTAAAAGTTTTTCTGTACTCTGCTTCCGATACCGTTTTTTTTCAACACTCTTCTATTTTCCACATTTTTGAAAAATTTTCGACATTGATGCATCTGGGAGCAAAAATGTTACATAGCATTGCGTTAAGGGCACAATTTGCTACAACTTTTGTAGTAAAAGTTTTTCTGTACTCTGCTTCTGATACCGTTTTTTTTCAACACTCTTCTATTTTTAACATTCTTGAAAAATTTTCGACATTGATGCATCTGGGAGCAAAAATGTTACAGACCATTGCGTTAAGGGCACAATTTGCTACAACTTTTGTAGTAAAAGTTTTTCTGTACTATGCTTCCGATACCGTTTTTTTTCAACGCTCTTCTATTTTTAACATTCTTGAAAAATTTTCGACATTGATGCATCTGGGAGCAAAAATGTTACAGACCATTGCGTTAAGGGCACAATTTGCTACAACTTTTGTAGTAAAAGTTTTTCTGTACTCTGCTTCTGATACCGTTTTTTTTCAACACTCTTCTATTTTTAACATTCTTGAAAAATTTTCGACATTGATGCATCTGGGAGCAAAAATGTTACAGACCATTGCGTTAAGGGTACAATTTGCTACAACTTTTGTAGTAAAAGTTTTTCTGTACTCTGCTTCCGATACCGTTTTTTTTCAACACTCTTCTATTTTCCACATTTTTGAAAAATTCTCGATATTGATGCATCTGGGAGCAAAAATGTTACATACCATTGCGTTAAGGGCACAATTTGCTACAACTTTTGTAGTAAAAGTTTTTCTGTACTCTGCTTCCGATACCGTTTTTTTTCAACACTCTTCTATTTTCCACATTTTTGAAAAATTCTCGATATTGATGCATCTGGGAGCAAAAATGTTACATACCATTGCGTTAAGGGCACAATTTGCTACAACTTTTGTAGTAAAAGTTTTTCTGTACTCTGCTTCCGATACCGTTTTTTTTCAACACTCTTCTATTTTCCACATTTTTGAAAAATTCTCGATATTGATGCATCTGGGAGCAAAAATGTTACATAGCATTGCGTTAAGGGCACAATTTGCTACAACTTTTGTAGTAAAAGTTTTTCTGTACTCTGATTCCGATACCGTTTTTTTTCAACACTCTTCTATTTTCCACATTTTTGAAAAATTCTCGATATTGATGCATCTGGGAGCAAAAATGTTACAGACCATTGCGTTAAGGGCACAATTTGCTACAACTTTTGTAGTAAAAGTTTTTCTGTACTATGCTTCCGATACCGTTTTTTTTCAACGCTCTTCTATTTTTAACATTCTTGAAAAATTTTCGACATTGATGCATCTGGGAGCAAAAATGTTACAGACCATTGCGTTAAGGGCACAATTTGCTACAACTTTTGTAGTAAAAGTTTTTCTGTACTCTGCTTCCGATACCGTTTTTTTTCAACACTCTTCTATTTTCCACATTTTTGAAAAATTCTCGATATTGATGCATCTGGGAGCAAAAATGTTACAGACCATTGCGTTAAGGGCACAATTTGCTACAACTTTTGTACTAAAAGTTTTTCTGTACTCTGCTTCCGATACCGTTTTTTTTCAACGCTCTTCTATTTTTAACATTCTTGAAAAATTTTCGACATTGATGCATCTGGGAGCAAAAATGTTACAGACCATTGCGTTAAGGGCACAATTTGCTACAACTTTTGTAGTAAAAGTTTTTCTGTACTCTGCTTCCGATACCGTTTTTTTTCAACACTCTTCTATTTTCCACATTTTTGAAAAATTCTCGATATTGATGCATCTGGGAGCAAAAATGTTACATACCATTGCGTTAAGGGCACAATTTGCTACAACTTTTGTAGTAAAAGTTTTTCTGTACTCTGCTTCCGATACCGTTTTTTTTCAACACTCTTCTATTTTCCACATTTTTGAAAAATTTTCGACATTGATGCATCTGGGAGCAAAAATGTTACATAGCATTGCGTTAAGGGCACAATTTGCTACAACTTTTGTAGTAAAAGTTTTTCTGTACTCTGCTTCTGATACCGTTTTTTTTCAACACTCTTCTATTTTTAACATTCTTGAAAAATTTTCGACATTGATGCATCTGGGAGCAAAAATGTTACAGACCATTGCGTTAAGGGCACAATTTGCTACAACTTTTGTAGTAAAAGTTTTTCTGTACTATGCTTCCGATACCGTTTTTTTTCAACGCTCTTCTATTTTTAACATTCTTGAAAAATTTTCGACATTGATGCATCTGGGAGCAAAAATGTTACAGACCATTGCGTTAAGGGCACAATTTGCTACAACTTTTGTAGTAAAAGTTTTTCTGTACTCTGCTTCTGATACCGTTTTTTTTCAACACTCTTCTATTTTTAACATTCTTGAAAAATTTTCGACATTGATGCATCTGGGAGCAAAAATGTTACAGACCATTGCGTTAAGGGTACAATTTGCTACAACTTTTGTAGTAAAAGTTTTTCTGTACTCTGCTTCCGATACCGTTTTTTTTCAACACTCTTCTATTTTCCACATTTTTGAAAAATTCTCGATATTGATGCATCTGGGAGCAAAAATGTTACATACCATTGCGTTAAGGGCACAATTTGCTACAACTTTTGTAGTAAAAGTTTTTCTGTACTCTGCTTCCGATACCGTTTTTTTTCAACACTCTTCTATTTTCCACATTTTTGAAAAATTCTCGATATTGATGCATCTGGGAGCAAAAATGTTACATACCATTGCGTTAAGGGCACAATTTGCTACAACTTTTGTAGTAAAAGTTTTTCTGTACTCTGCTTCCGATACCGTTTTTTTTCAACACTCTTCTATTTTCCACATTTTTGAAAAATTCTCGATATTGATGCATCTGGGAGCAAAAATGTTACATAGCATTGCGTTAAGGGCACAATTTGCTACAACTTTTGTAGTAAAAGTTTTTCTGTACTCTGATTCCGATACCGTTTTTTTTCAACACTCTTCTATATTCCACATTTTTGAAAAATTCTCGATATTGATGCATCTGGGAGCAAAAATGTTACAGACCATTGCGTTAAGGGCAAAATTTGCTACAACTTTTGTAGTAAAAGTTTTTCTGTACTATGCTTCCGATACCGTTTTTTTTCAACGCTCTTCTATTTTTAACATTCTTGAAAAATTTTCGACATTGATGCATCTGGGAGCAAAAATGTTACAGACCATTGCGTTAAGGGCACAATTTGCTACAACTTTTGTAGTAAAAGTTTTTCTGTACTCTGCTTCCGATACCGTTTTTTTTCAACACTCTTCTATTTTCCACATTTTTGAAAAATTCTCGATATTGATGCATCTGGGAGCAAAAATGTTACATACCATTGCGTTAAGGGCACAATTTGCTACAACTTTTGTAGTAAAAGTTTTTCTGTACTCTGCTTCCGATACCGTTTTTTTTCAACACTCTTCTATTTTCTACATTTTTGAAAAATTTTCGACATTGATGCATCTGGGAGCAAAAATGTTACATAGCATTGCGTTAAGGGCACAATTTGCTACAACTTTTGTAGTAAAAGTTTTTCTGTACTCTGCTTCTGATACCGTTTTTTTTCAACACTCTTCTATTTTTAACATTCTTGAAAAATTTTCGACATTGATGCATCTGGGAGCAAAAATGTTACAGACCATTGCGTTAAGGGCACAATTTGCTACAACTTTTGTAGTAAAAGTTTTTCTGTACTATGCTTCCGATACCGTTTTTTTTCAACGCTCTTCTATTTTTAACATTCTTGAAAAATTTTCGACATTGATGCATCTGGGAGCAAAAATGTTACAGACCATTGCGTTAAGGGCACAATTTGCTACAACTTTTGTAGTAAAAGTTTTTCTGTACTCTGCTTCTGATACCGTTTTTTTTCAACACTCTTCTATTTTCCACATTTTTGAAAAATTCTCGATATTGATGCATCTGGGAGCAAAAATGTTACAGACCATTGCGTTAAGGGCACAATTTGCTACAACTTTTGTAGTAAAAGTTTTTCTGTACTATGCTTCCGATACCGTTTTTTTTCAACGCTCTTCTATTTTTAACATTCTTGAAAAATTTTCGACATTGATGCATCTGGGAGCAAAAATGTTACAGACCATTGCGTTAAGGGCACAATTTGCTACAACTTTTGTAGTAAAAGTTTTTCTGTACTCTGCTTCCGATACCGTTTTTTTTCAACACTCTTCTATTTTCCACATTTATGAAAAATTCTCGATATTGATGCATCTGGGAGCAAAAATGTTACATACCATTGCGTTAAGGGCACAATTTGCTACAACTTTTGTAGTAAAAGTTTTTCTGTACTCTGCTTCCGATACCGTTTTTTTTCAACACTCTTCTATTTTCCACATTTTTGAAAAATTCTCGATATTGATGCATCTGGGAGCAAAAATGTTACAGACCATTGCGTTAAGGGCACAATTTGCTACAACTTTTGTAGTAAAAGTTTTTCTGTACTCTGATTCCGATACCGTTTTTTTTCAACACTCTTCTATTTTCCACATTTTTGAAAAATTCTCGATATTGATGCATCTGGGAGCAAAAATGTTACATAGCATTGCGTTAAGGGCACAATTTGCTACAACTTTTGTAGTAAAAGTTTTTCTGTACTCTGATTCCGATACCGTTTTTTTTCAACACTCTTCTATTTTCCACATTTTTGAAAAATTCTCGATATTGATGCATCTGGGAGCAAAAATGTTACAGACCATTGCGTTAAGGGCACAATTTGCTACAACTTTTGTAGTAAAAGTTTTTCTGTACTATGCTTCCGATACCGTTTTTTTTCAACGCTCTTCTATTTTTAACATTCTTGAAAAATTTTCGACATTGATGCATCTGGGAGCAAAAATGTTACAGACCATTGCGTTAAGGGCACAATTTGCTACAACTTTTGTAGTAAAAGTTTTTCTGTACTCTGCTTCCGATACCGTTTTTTTTCAACACTCTTCTATTTTCCACATTTTTGAAAAATTCTCGATATTGATGCATCTGGGAGCAAAAATGTTACATAGCATTGCGTTAAGGGCACAATTTGCTACAACTTTTGTAGTAAAAGTTTTTCTGTACTCTGATTCCGATACCGTTTTTTTTCAACACTCTTCTATTTTCCACATTTTTGAAAAATTCTCGATATTGATGCATCTGGGAGCAAAAATGTTACAGACCATTGCGTTAAGGGCACAATTTGCTACAACTTTTGTAGTAAAAGTTTTTCTGTACTCTGCTTCTGATACCGTTTTTTTCAACACTCTTCTATTTTTAACATTCTTGAAAAATTTTCGACATTGATGCATCTGGGAGCAAAAATGTTACAGACCATTGCGTTAAGGGGACAATTTGCTACAACTTTTGTAGTAAAAGTTTTTCTGTACTCTGCTTCCGATACCGTTTTTTTTCAACACTCTTCTATTTTCCACATTTTTGAAAAATTCTCGATATTGATGCATCTGGGAGCAAAAATGTTACATACCATTGCGTTAAGGGCACAATTTGCTACAACTTTTGTAGTAAAAGTTTTTCTGTACTCTGCTTCCGATACCGTTTTTTTTCAACACTCTTCTATTTTCCACATTTTTGAAAAATTCTCGATATTGATGCATCTGGGAGCAAAAATGTTACAGACCATTGCGTTAAGGGCACAATTTGTTACAACTTTTGTAGTAAAAGTTTTTCTGTACTCTGATTCCGATACCGTTTTTTTTCAACACTCTTCTATTTTCCACATTTTTGAAAAATTCTCGATATTGATGCATCTGGGAGCAAAAATGTTACAGACCATTGCGTTAAGGGCACAATTTGCTACAACTTTTGTAGTAAAAGTTTTTCTGTACTCTGCTTCTGATACCGTTTTTTTTCAACACTCTTCTATTTTTAACATTCTTGAAAAATTTTCGACATTGATGCATCTGGAAGCAAAAATGTTACAGACCATTGCGTTAAGGGTACAATTTGCTACAACTTTTGTAGTAAAAGTTTTTCTGTACTCTGCTTCCGATACCGTTTTTTTTCAACACTCTTCTATTTTCCACATTTTTGAAAAATTCTCGATATTGATGCATCTGGGAGCAAAAATGTTACATACCATTGCGTTAAGGGCACAATTTGCTACAACTTTTGTAGTAAAAGTTTTTCTGTACTCTGCTTCCGATACCGTTTTTTTTCAACACTCTTCTATTTTCCACATTTTTGAAAAATTCTCGATATTGATGCATCTGGGAGCAAAAATGTTACAGACCATTGCGTTAAGGGCACAATTTGTTACAACTTTTGTAGTAAAAGTTTTTCTGTACTCTGATTCCGATACCGTTTTTTTTCAACACTCTTCTATTTTCCACATTTTTGAAAAATTCTCGATATTGATGCATCTGGGAGCAAAAATGTTACATAGCATTGCGTTAAGGGCACAATTTGCTACAACTTTTGTAGTAAAAGTTTTTCTGTACTCTGATTCCGATACCGTTTTTTTTCAACACTCTTCTATTTTCCACATTTTTGAAAAATTCTCGATATTGATGCATCTGGGAGCAAAAATGTTACATAGCATTGCGTTAAGGGCACAATTTGCTACAACTTTTGTAGTAAAAGTTTTTCTGTACTCTGATTCCGATACCGTTTTTTTTCAACACTCTTCTATTTTCCACATTTTTGAAAAATTCTCGATATTGATGCATCTGGGAGCAAAAATGTTACAGACCATTGCGTTAAGGGCACAATTTGCTACAACTTTTGTAGTAAAAGTTTTTCTGTACTATGCTTCCGATACCGTTTTTTTTCAACACTCTTCTATTTTCCACATTTTTGAAAAATTCTCGATATTGATGCATCTGGGAGCAAAAATGTTACATAGCATTGCGTTAAGGGCACAATTTGCTACAACTTTTGTAGTAAAAGTTTTTCTGTACTCTGATTCCGATACCGTTTTTTTTCAACACTCTTCTATTTTCCACATTTTTGAAAAATTCTCGATATTGATGCATCTGGGAGCAAAAATGTTACAGACCATTGCGTTAAGGGCACAATTTGTTACAACTTTTGTAGTAAAAGTTTTTCTGTACTCTGATTCCGATACCGTTTTTTTTCAACACTCTTCTATTTTCCACATTTTTGAAAAATTCTCGATATTGATGCATCTGGGAGCAAAAATGTTACATAGCATTGCGTTAAGGGCACAATTTGCTACAACTTTTGTAGTAAAAGTTTTTCTGTACTCTGATTCCGATACCGTTTTTTTTCAACACTCTTCTATTTTCCACATTTTTGAAAAATTCTCGATATTGATGCATCTGGGAGCAAAAATGTTACATAGCATTGCGTTAAGGGCACAATTTGCTACAACTTTTGTAGTAAAAGTTTTTCTGTACTCTGATTCCGATACCGTTTTTTTTCAACACTCTTCTATTTTCCACATTTTTGAAAAATTCTCGATATTGATGCATCTGGGAGCAAAAATGTTACAGACCATTGCGTTAAGGGCACAATTTGCTACAACTTTTGTAGTAAAAGTTTTTCTGTACTATGCTTCCGATACCGTTTTTTTTCAACACTCTTCTATTTTCCACATTTTTGAAAAATTCTCGATATTGATGCATCTGGGAGCAAAAATGTTACATAGCATTGCGTTAAGGGCACAATTTGCTACAACTTTTGTAGTAAAAGTTTTTCTGTACTCTGATTCCGATACCGTTTTTTTTCAACACTCTTCTATTTTCCACATTTTTGAAAAATTCTCGATATTGATGCATCTGGGAGCAAAAATGTTACAGACCATTGCGTTAAGGGCACAATTTGCTACAACTTTTGTAGTAAAAGTTTTTCTGTACTCTGCTTCTGATACCGTTTTTTTTCAACACTCTTCTATTTTTAACATTCTTGAAAAATTTTCGACATTGATGCATCTGGGAGCAAAAATGTTACAGACCATTGCGTTAAGGGTACAATTTGCTACAACTTTTGTAGTAAAAGTTTTTCTGTACTCTGCTTCCGATACCGTTTTTTTTCAACACTCTTCTATTTTCCACATTTTTGAAAAATTCTCGATATTGATGCATCTGGGAGCAAAAATGTTACATACCATTGCGTTAAGGGCACAATTTGCTACAACTTTTGTAGTAAAAGTTTTTCTGTACTCTGCTTCCGATACCGTTTTTTTTCAACACTCTTCTATTTTCCACATTTTTGAAAAATTCTCGATATTGATGCATCTGGGAGCAAAAATGTTACATACCATTGCGTTAAGGGCACAATTTGCTACAACTTTTGTAGTAAAAGTTTTTCTGTACTCTGCTTCCGATACCGTTTTTTTTCAACACTCTTCTATTTTCCACATTTTTGAAAAATTCTCGATATTGATGCATCTGGGAGCAAAAATGTTACAGACCATTGCGTTAAGGGCACAATTTGCTACAACTTTTGTAGTAAAAGTTTTTCTGTACTCTGATTCCGATACCGTTTTTTTTCAACACTCTTCTATTTTCCACATTTTTGAAAAATTCTCGATATTGATGCATCTGGGAGCAAAAATGTTACATAGCATTGCGTTAAGGGCACAATTTGCTACAACTTTTGTAGTAAAAGTTTTTCTGTACTCTAATTCCGATACCGTTTTTTTTCAACACTCTTCTATTTTCCACATTTTTGAAAAATTCTCGATATTGATGCAACTGGGAGCAAAAATGTTACAGACCATTGCGTTAAGGGCACAATTTGCTACAACTTTTGTAGTAAAAGTTTTTCTGTACTATGCTTCCGATACCGTTTTTTTTCAACGCTCTTCTATTTTTAACATTCTTGAAAAATTTTCGACATTGATGCATCTGGGAGCAAAAATGTTACAGACCATTGCGTTAAGGGCACAATTTGCTACAACTTTTGTAGTAAAAGTTTTTCTGTACTCTGCTTCCGATACCGTTTTTTTTCAACACTCTTCTATTTTCCACATTTTTGAAAAATTCTCGATATTGATGCATCTGGGAGCAAAAATGTTACATAGCATTGCGTTAAGGGCACAATTTGCTACAACTTTTGTAGTAAAAGTTTTTCTGTACTCTGATTCCGATACCGTTTTTTTTCAACACTCTTCTATTTTCCACATTTTTGAAAAATTCTCGATATTGATGCATCTGGGAGCAAAAATGTTACAGACCATTGCGTTAAGGGCACAATTTGCTACAACTTTTGTAGTAAAAGTTTTTCTGTACTCTGCTTCTGATACCGTTTTTTTTCAACACTCTTCTATTTTTAACATTCTTGAAAAATTTTCGACATTGATGCATCTGGGAGCAAAAATGTTACAGACCATTGCGTTAAGGGTACAATTTGCTACAACTTTTGTAGTAAAAGTTTTTCTGTACTCTGCTTCCGATACCGTTTTTTTTCAACACTCTTCTATTTTCCACATTTTTGAAAAATTCTCGATATTGATGCATCTGGGAGCAAAAATGTTACATACCATTGCGTTAAGGGCACAATTTGCTACAACTTTTGTAGTAAAAGTTTTTCTGTACTCTGCTTCCGATACCGTTTTTTTTTCAACACTCTTCTATTTTCCACATTTTTGAAAAATTCTCGATATTGATGCATCTGGGAGCAAAAATGTTACATAGCATTGCGTTAAGGGCACAATTTGCTACAACTTTTGTAGTAAAAGTTTTTCTGTACTCTGATTCCGATACCGTTTTTTTTCAACACTCTTCTATTTTCCACATTTTTGAAAAATTCTCGATATTGATGCATCTGGGAGCAAAAATGTTACAGACCATTGCGTTAAGGGCACAATTTGCTACAACTTTTGTAGTAAAAGTTTTTCTGTACTCTGATTCCGATACCGTTTTTTTTTAACACTCTTCTATTTTCCACATTTTTGAAAAATTCTCGATATTGATGCATCTGGGAGCAAAAATGTTACATAGCATTGCGTTAAGGCCACAATTTGCTACAACTTTTGTAGTAAAAGTTTTTCTGTACTCTGATTCCGATACCGTTTTTTTTCAACACTCTTCTATTTTCCACATTTTTGAAAAATTCTCGATATTGATGCATCTGGGAGCAAAAATGTTACAGACCATTGCGTTAAGGGCACAATTTGCTACAACTTTTGTAGTAAAAGTTTTTCTGTACTCTGATTCCGATACCGTTTTTTTTCAACACTCTTCTATTTTCCACATTTTTGAAAAATTCTCGATATTGATGCATCTGGGAGCAAAAATGTTACATAGCA
Organism: Onthophagus taurus; assembly: GCF_036711975.1. Classification (NCBI taxonomy): domain Eukaryota; kingdom Metazoa; phylum Arthropoda; class Insecta; order Coleoptera; family Scarabaeidae; genus Onthophagus; species Onthophagus taurus. The sequence goes on along the minus strand of NW_027248940.1, from coordinate 6,941,520 downwards.
TTGCGTTAAGGGCACAATTTGCTACAACTTTTGTAGTAAAAGTTTTTCTGTACTCTGATTCCGATACCGTTTTTTTTCAACACTCTTCTATTTTCCACATTTTTGAAAAATTCTCGATATTGATGCATCTGGGAGCAAAAATGTTACATAGCATTGCGTTAAGGGCACAATTTGCTACAACTTTTGTAGTAAAAGTTTTTCTGTACTCTGATTCCGATACCGTTTTTTTTCAACACTCTTCTATTTTCCACATTTTTGAAAAATTCTCGATATTGATGCATCTGGGAGCAAAAATGTTACAGACCATTGCGTTAAGGGCACAATTTGCTACAACTTTTGTAGTAAAAGTTTTTCTGTACTCTGCTTCTGATACCGTTTTTTTTCAACACTCTTCTATTTTTAACATTCTTGAAAAATTTTCGACATTGATGCATCTGGGAGCAAAAATGTTACAGACCATTGCGTTAAGGGTACAATTTGCTACAACTTTTGTAGTAAAAGTTTTTCTGTACTCTGCTTCCGATACCGTTTTTTTTCAACACTCTTCTATTTTCCACATTTTTGAAAAATTCTCGATATTGATGCATCTGGGAGCAAAAATGTTACATACCATTGCGTTAAGGGCACAATTTGCTACAACTTTTGTAGTAAAAGTTTTTCTGTACTCTGCTTCCGATACCGTTTTTTTTTCAACACTCTTCTATTTTCCACATTTTTGAAAAATTCTCGATATTGATGCATCTGGGAGCAAAAATGTTACATAGCATTGCGTTAAGGGCACAATTTGCTACAACTTTTGTAGTAAAAGTTTTTCTGTACTCTGATTCCGATACCGTTTTTTTTCAACACTCTTCTATTTTCCACATTTTTGAAAAATTCTCGATATTGATGCATCTGGGAGCAAAAATGTTACAGACCATTGCGTTAAGGGCACAATTTGCTACAACTTTTGTAGTAAAAGTTTTTCTGTACTCTGATTCCGATACCGTTTTTTTTTAACACTCTTCTATTTTCCACATTTTTGAAAAATTCTCGATATTGATGCATCTGGGAGCAAAAATGTTACATAGCATTGCGTTAAGGCCACAATTTGCTACAACTTTTGTAGTAAAAGTTTTTCTGTACTCTGATTCCGATACCGTTTTTTTTCAACACTCTTCTATTTTCCACATTTTTGAAAAATTCTCGATATTGATGCATCTGGGAGCAAAAATGTTACAGACCATTGCGTTAAGGGCACAATTTGCTACAACTTTTGTAGTAAAAGTTTTTCTGTACTCTGATTCCGATACCGTTTTTTTTCAACACTCTTCTATTTTCCACATTTTTGAAAAATTCTCGATATTGATGCATCTGGGAGCAAAAATGTTACATAGCATTGCGTTAAGGGCACAATTTGCTACAACTTTTGTAGTAAAAGTTTTTCTGTACTCTGATTCCGATACCGTTTTTTTTCAACACTCTTCTATTTTCCACATTTTTGAAAAATTCTCGATATTGATGCATCTGGGAGCAAAAATGTTACATAGCATTGCGTTAAGGGCACAATTTGCTACAACTTTTGTAGTAAAAGTTTTTCTGTACTCTGATTCCGATACCGTTTTTTTTCAACACTCTTCTATTTTCCACATTTTTGAAAAATTCTCGATATTGATGCATCTGGGAGCAAAAATGTTACAGACCATTGCGTTAAGGGCACAATTTGCTACAACTTTTGTAGTAAAAGTTTTTCTGTACTATGCTTCCGATACCGTTTTTTTTCAACACTCTTCTATTTTCCACATTTTTGAAAAATTCTCGATATTGATGCATCTGGGAGCAAAAATGTTACATAGCATTGCGTTAAGGGCACAATTTGCTACAACTTTTGTAGTAAAAGTTTTTCTGTACTCTGATTCCGATACCGTTTTTTTTCAACACTCTTCTATTTTCCACATTTTTGAAAAATTCTCGATATTGATGCATCTGGGAGCAAAAATGTTACAGACCATTGCGTTAAGGGCACAATTTGCTACAACTTTTGTAGTAAAAGTTTTTCTGTACTCTGATTCCGATACCGTTTTTTTTCAACACTCTTCTATTTTCCACATTTTTGAAAAATTCTCGATATTGATGCATCTGGGAGCAAAAATGTTACATAGCATTACGTTAAGGGCACAATTTGCTACAACTTTTGTAGTAAAAGTTTTTCTGTACTCTGATTCCGATACCGTTTTTTTTCAACACTTCTATTTTCCACATTTTTGAAAAATTCTCGATATTGATGCATCTGGGAGCAAAAATGTTACATAGCATTGCGTTAAGGGCACAATTTGCTACAACTTTTGTAGTAAAAGTTTTTCTGTACTCTGATTCCGATACCGTTTTTTTTCAACACTCTTCTATTTTCCACATTTTTGAAAAATTCTCGATATTGATGCATCTGGGAGCAAAAATGTTACAGACCATTGCGTTAAGGGCACAATTTGTTACAACTTTTGTAGTAAAAGTTTTTCTGTACTCTGATTCCGATACCGTTTTTTTTCAACACTCTTCTATTTTCCACATTTTTGAAAAATTCTCGATATTGATGCATCTGGGAGCAAAAATGTTACATAGCATTGCGTTAAGGGCACAATTTGCTACAACTTTTGTAGTAAAAGTTTTTCTGTACTCTGATTCCGATACCGTTTTTTTTCAACACTCTTCTATTTTCCACATTTTTGAAAAATTCTCGATATTGATGCATCTGGGAGCAAAAATGTTACATAGCATTGCGTTAAGGGCACAATTTGCTACAACTTTTGTAGTAAAAGTTTTTCTGTACTCTGATTCCGATACCGTTTTTTTTCAACACTCTTCTATTTTCCACATTTTTGAAAAATTCTCGATATTGATGCATCTGGGAGCAAAAATGTTACAGACCATTGCGTTAAGGGCACAATTTGCTACAACTTTTGTAGTAAAAGTTTTTCTGTACTATGCTTCCGATACCGTTTTTTTTCAACACTCTTCTATTTTCCACATTTTTGAAAAATTCTCGATATTGATGCATCTGGGAGCAAAAATGTTACATAGCATTGCGTTAAGGGCACAATTTGCTACAACTTTTGTAGTAAAAGTTTTTCTGTACTCTGATTCCGATACCGTTTTTTTTCAACACTCTTCTATTTTCCACATTTTTGAAAAATTCTCGATATTGATGCATCTGGGAGCAAAAATGTTACAGACCATTGCGTTAAGGGCACAATTTGCTACAACTTTTGTAGTAAAAGTTTTTCTGTACTCTGCTTCTGATACCGTTTTTTTTCAACACTCTTCTATTTTTAACATTCTTGAAAAATTTTCGACATTGATGCATCTGGGAGCAAAAATGTTACAGACCATTGCGTTAAGGGTACAATTTGCTACAACTTTTGTAGTAAAAGTTTTTCTGTACTCTGCTTCCGATACCGTTTTTTTTCAACACTCTTCTATTTTCCACATTTTTGAAAAATTCTCGATATTGATGCATCTGGGAGCAAAAATGTTACATACCATTGCGTTAAGGGCACAATTTGCTACAACTTTTGTAGTAAAAGTTTTTCTGTACTCTGCTTCCGATACCGTTTTTTTTCAACACTCTTCTATTTTCCACATTTTTGAAAAATTCTCGATATTGATGCATCTGGGAGCAAAAATGTTACATACCATTGCGTTAAGGGCACAATTTGCTACAACTTTTGTAGTAAAAGTTTTTCTGTACTCTGCTTCCGATACCGTTTTTTTTCAACACTCTTCTATTTTCCACATTTTTGAAAAATTCTCGATATTGATGCATCTGGGAGCAAAAATGTTACAGACCATTGCGTTAAGGGCACAATTTGCTACAACTTTTGTAGTAAAAGTTTTTCTGTACTCTGATTCCGATACCGTTTTTTTTCAACACTCTTCTATTTTCCACATTTTTGAAAAATTCTCGATATTGATGCATCTGGGAGCAAAAATGTTACATAGCATTGCGTTAAGGGCACAATTTGCTACAACTTTTGTAGTAAAAGTTTTTCTGTACTCTAATTCCGATACCGTTTTTTTTCAACACTCTTCTATTTTCCACATTTTTGAAAAATTCTCGATATTGATGCAACTGGGAGCAAAAATGTTACAGACCATTGCGTTAAGGGCACAATTTGCTACAACTTTTGTAGTAAAAGTTTTTCTGTACTATGCTTCCGATACCGTTTTTTTTCAACGCTCTTCTATTTTTAACATTCTTGAAAAATTTTCGACATTGATGCATCTGGGAGCAAAAATGTTACAGACCATTGCGTTAAGGGCACAATTTGCTACAACTTTTGTAGTAAAAGTTTTTCTGTACTCTGCTTCCGATACCGTTTTTTTTCAACACTCTTCTATTTTCCACATTTTTGAAAAATTCTCGATATTGATGCATCTGGGAGCAAAAATGTTACATAGCATTGCGTTAAGGGCACAATTTGCTACAACTTTTGTAGTAAAAGTTTTTCTGTACTCTGATTCCGATACCGTTTTTTTTCAACACTCTTCTATTTTCCACATTTTTGAAAAATTCTCGATATTGATGCATCTGGGAGCAAAAATGTTACAGACCATTGCGTTAAGGGCACAATTTGCTACAACTTTTGTAGTAAAAGTTTTTCTGTACTCTGCTTCTGATACCGTTTTTTTTCAACACTCTTCTATTTTTAACATTCTTGAAAAATTTTCGACATTGATGCATCTGGGAGCAAAAATGTTACAGACCATTGCGTTAAGGGTACAATTTGCTACAACTTTTGTAGTAAAAGTTTTTCTGTACTCTGCTTCCGATACCGTTTTTTTTCAACACTCTTCTATTTTCCACATTTTTGAAAAATTCTCGATATTGATGCATCTGGGAGCAAAAATGTTACATACCATTGCGTTAAGGGCACAATTTGCTACAACTTTTGTAGTAAAAGTTTTTCTGTACTCTGCTTCCGATACCGTTTTTTTTTCAACACTCTTCTATTTTCCACATTTTTGAAAAATTCTCGATATTGATGCATCTGGGAGCAAAAATGTTACATAGCATTGCGTTAAGGGCACAATTTGCTACAACTTTTGTAGTAAAAGTTTTTCTGTACTCTGATTCCGATACCGTTTTTTTTCAACACTCTTCTATTTTCCACATTTTTGAAAAATTCTCGATATTGATGCATCTGGGAGCAAAAATGTTACAGACCATTGCGTTAAGGGCACAATTTGCTGCAACTTTTGTAGTAAAAGTTTTTCTGTACTCTGATTCCGATACCGTTTTTTTTTAACACTCTTCTATTTTCCACATTTTTGAAAAATTCTCGATATTGATGCATCTGGGAGCAAAAATGTTACATAGCATTGCGTTAAGGCCACAATTTGCTACAACTTTTGTAGTAAAAGTTTTTCTGTACTCTGATTCCGATACCGTTTTTTTTCAACACTCTTCTATTTTCCACATTTTTGAAAAATTCTCGATATTGATGCATCTGGGAGCAAAAATGTTACAGACCATTGCGTTAAGGGCACAATTTGCTACAACTTTTGTAGTAAAAGTTTTTCTGTACTCTGATTCCGATACCGTTTTTTTTCAACACTCTTCTATTTTCCACATTTTTGAAAAATTCTCGATATTGATGCATCTGGGAGCAAAAATGTTACATAGCATTGCGTTAAGGGCACAATTTGCTACAACTTTTGTAGTAAAAGTTTTTCTGTACTCTGATTCCGATACCGTTTTTTTTCAACACTCTTCTATTTTCCACATTTTTGAAAAATTCTCGATATTGATGCATCTGGGAGCAAAAATGTTACATAGCATTGCGTTAAGGGCACAATTTGCTACAACTTTTGTAGTAAAAGTTTTTCTGTACTCTGATTCCGATACCGTTTTTTTTCAACACTCTTCTATTTTCCACATTTTTGAAAAATTCTCGATATTGATGCATCTGGGAGCAAAAATGTTACAGACCATTGCGTTAAGGGCACAATTTGCTACAACTTTTGTAGTAAAAGTTTTTCTGTACTATGCTTCCGATACCGTTTTTTTTCAACACTCTTCTATTTTCCACATTTTTGAAAAATTCTCGATATTGATGCATCTGGGAGCAAAAATGTTACATAGCATTGCGTTAAGGGCACAATTTGCTACAACTTTTGTAGTAAAAGTTTTTCTGTACTCTGATTCCGATACCGTTTTTTTTCAACACTCTTCTATTTTCCACATTTTTGAAAAATTCTCGATATTGATGCATCTGGGAGCAAAAATGTTACAGACCATTGCGTTAAGGGCACAATTTGCTACAACTTTTGTAGTAAAAGTTTTTCTGTACTCTGATTCCGATACCGTTTTTTTTCAACACTCTTCTATTTTCCACATTTTTGAAAAATTCTCGATATTGATGCATCTGGGAGCAAAAATGTTACATAGCATTACGTTAAGGGCACAATTTGCTACAACTTTTGTAGTAAAAGTTTTTCTGTACTCTGATTCCGATACCGTTTTTTTTCAACACTTCTATTTTCCACATTTTTGAAAAATTCTCGATATTGATGCATCTGGGAGCAAAAATGTTACAGACCATTGCGTTAAGGGCACAATTTGCTACAACTTTTGTAGTAAAAGTTTTTCTGTACTCTGCTTCTGATACCGTTTTTTTTCAACACTCTTCTATTTTTAACATTCTTGAAAAATTTTCGACATTGATGCATCTGGGAGCAAAAATGTTACAGACCATTGCGTTAAGGGTACAATTTGCTACAACTTTTGTAGTAAAAGTTTTTCTGTACTCTGCTTCCGATACCGTTTTTTTTCAACACTCTTCTATTTTCCACATTTTTGAAAAATTCTCGATATTGATGCATCTGGGAGCAAAAATGTTACATACCATTGCGTTAAGGGCACAATTTGCTACAACTTTTGTAGTAAAAGTTTTTCTGTACTCTGCTTCCGATACCGTTTTTTTTTCAACACTCTTCTATTTTCCACATTTTTGAAAAATTCTCGATATTGATGCATCTGGGAGCAAAAATGTTACATAGCATTGCGTTAAGGGCACAATTTGCTACAACTTTTGTAGTAAAAGTTTTTCTGTACTCTGATTCCGATACCGTTTTTTTTCAACACTCTTCTATTTTCCACATTTTTGAAAAATTCTCGATATTGATGCATCTGGGAGCAAAAATGTTACAGACCATTGCGTTAAGGGCACAATTTGCTACAACTTTTGTAGTAAAAGTTTTTCTGTACTATGCTTCCGATACCGTTTTTTTTCAACACTCTTCTATTTTCCACATTTTTGAAAAATTCTCGATATTGATGCATCTGGGAGCAAAAATGTTACATAGCATTGCGTTAAGGGCACAATTTGCTACAACTTTTGTAGTAAAAGTTTTTCTGTACTCTGATTCCGATACCGTTTTTTTTCAACACTCTTCTATTTTCCACATTTTTGAAAAATTCTCGATATTGATGCATCTGGGAGCAAAAATGTTACAGACCATTGCGTTAAGGGCACAATTTGCTACAACTTTTGTAGTAAAAGTTTTTCTGTACTCTGATTCCGATACCGTTTTTTTTCAACACTCTTCTATTTTCCACATTTTTGAAAAATTCTCGATATTGATGCATCTGGGAGCAAAAATGTTACATAGCATTACGTTAAGGGCACAATTTGCTACAACTTTTGTAGTAAAAGTTTTTCTGTACTCTGATTCCGATACCGTTTTTTTTCAACACTTCTATTTTCCACATTTTTGAAAAATTCTCGATATTGATGCATCTGGGAGCAAAAATGTTACAGACCATTGCGTTAAGGGCACAATTTGCTACAACTTTTGTAGTAAAAGTTTTTCTGTACTCTGCTTCTGATACCGTTTTTTTTCAACACTCTTCTATTTTTAACATTCTTGAAAAATTTTCGACATTGATGCATCTGGGAGCAAAAATGTTACAGACCATTGCGTTAAGGGTACAATTTGCTACAACTTTTGTAGTAAAAGTTTTTCTGTACTCTGCTTCCGATACCGTTTTTTTTCAACACTCTTCTATTTTCCACATTTTTGAAAAATTCTCGATATTGATGCATCTGGGAGCAAAAATGTTACATACCATTGCGTTAAGGGCACAATTTGCTACAACTTTTGTAGTAAAAGTTTTTCTGTACTCTGCTTCCGATACCGTTTTTTTTTCAACACTCTTCTATTTTCCACATTTTTGAAAAATTCTCGATATTGATGCATCTGGGAGCAAAAATGTTACATAGCATTGCGTTAAGGGCACAATTTGCTACAACTTTTGTAGTAAAAGTTTTTCTGTACTCTGATTCCGATACCGTTTTTTTTCAACACTCTTCTATTTTCCACATTTTTGAAAAATTCTCGATATTGATGCATCTGGGAGCAAAAATGTTACAGACCATTGCGTTAAGGGCACAATTTGCTACAACTTTTGTAGTAAAAGTTTTTCTGTACTATGCTTCCGATACCGTTTTTTTTCAACGCTCTTCTATTTTTAACATTCTTAAAAAATTTTCGACATTGATGCATCTGGGAGCAAAAATGTTACAGACCATTGCGTTAAGGGCACAATTTGCTACAACTTTTGTAGTAAAAGTTTTTCTGTACTCTGCTTCCGATACCGTTTTTTTTCAACACTCTTCTATTTTCCACATTTTTGAAAAATTCTCGATATTGATGCATCTGGGAGCAAAAATGTTACATAGCATTGCGTTAAGGGCACAATTTGCTACAACTTTTGTAGTAAAAGTTTTTCTGTACTCTGATTCCGATACCGTTTTTTTTCAACACTCTTCTATTTTCCACATTTTTGAAAAATTCTCGATATTGATGCATCTGGGAGCAAAAATGTTACAGACCATTGCGTTAAGGGCACAATTTGCTACAACTTTTGTAGTAAAAGTTTTTCTGTACTATGCTTCCGATACCGTTTTTTTTCAACGCTCTTCTATTTTTAACATTCTTGAAAAATTTTCGACATTGATGCATCTGGGAGCAAAAATGTTACAGACCATTGCGTTAAGGGCACAATTTGCTACAACTTTTGTAGTAAAAGTTTTTCTGTACTCTGCTTCTGATACCGTTTTTTTTCAACACTCTTCTATTTTTAACATTCTTGAAAAATTTTCGACATTGATGCATCTGGGAGCAAAAATGTTACAGACCATTGCGTTAAGGGTACAATTTGCTACAACTTTTGTAGTAAAAGTTTTTCTGTACTCTGCTTCCGATACCGTTTTTTTTCAACACTCTTCTATTTTCCACATTTTTGAAAAATTCTCGATATTGATGCATCTGGGAGCAAAAATGTTACATACCATTGCGTTAAGGGCACAATTTGCTACAACTTTTGTAGTAAAAGTTTTTCTGTACTCTGCTTCCGATACCGTTTTTTTTCAACACTCTTCTATTTTCCACATTTTTGAAAAATTCTCGATATTGATGCATCTGGGAGCAAAAATGTTACATAGCATTGCGTTAAGGGCACAATTTGCTACAACTTTTGTAGTAAAAGTTTTTCTGTACTCTGCTTCCGATACCGTTTTTTTTCAACACTCTTCTATTTTCCACATTTTTGAAAAATTCTCGATATTGATGCATCTGGGAGCAAAAATGTTACATAGCATTGCGTTAAGGGCACAATTTGCTACAACTTTTGTAGTAAAAGTTTTTCTGTACTCTGATTCCGATACCGTTTTTTTTCAACACTCTTCTATTTTCCATATTTTTGAAAAATTCTCGATATTGATGCATCTGGGAGCAAAAATGTTACATAGCATTGCGTTAAGGGCACAATTTGCTACAACTTTTGTAGTAAAAGTTTTTCTGTACTATGCTTCCGATACCGTTTTTTTTTCAACGCTCTTCTATTTTTAACATTCTTGAAAAATTTTCGACATTGATGCATCTGGGAGCAAAAATGTTACAGACCATTGCGTTAAGGGCACAATTTGCTACAACTTTTGTAGTAAAAGTTTTTCTGTACTCTGCTTCTGATACCGTTTTTTTTTCAACACTCTTCTATTTTTAACATTCTTGAAAAATTTTCGACATTGATGCATCTGGGAGCAAAAATGTTACAGACCATTGCGTTAAGGGCACAATTTGTTACAACTTTTGTAGTAAAAGTTTTTCTGTACTCTGATTCCGATACCGTTTTTTTTCAACACTCTTCTATTTTCCACATTTTTGAAAAATTCTCGATATTGATGCATCTGGGAGCAAAAATGTTACATAGCATTGCGTTAAGGGCACAATTTGCTACAACTTTTGTAGTAAAAGTTTTTCTGTACTCTGATTCCGATACCGTTTTTTTTCAACACTCTTCTATTTTCCACATTTTTGAAAAATTCTCGATATTGATGCATCTGGGAGCAAAAATGTTACATAGCATTGCGTTAAGGGCACAATTTGCTACAACTTTTGTAGTAAAAGTTTTTCTGTACTCTGATTCCGATACCGTTTTTTTTCAACACTCTTCTATTTTCCACATTTTTGAAAAATTCTCGATATTGATGCATCTGGGAGCAAAAATGTTACAGACCATTGCGTTAAGGGCACAATTTGCTACAACTTTTGTAGTAAAAGTTTTTCTGTACTATGCTTCCGATACCGTTTTTTTTCAACACTCTTCTATTTTCCACATTTTTGAAAAATTCTCGATATTGATGCATCTGGGAGCAAAAATGTTACATAGCATTGCGTTAAGGGCACAATTTGCTACAACTTTTGTAGTAAAAGTTTTTCTGTACTCTGATTCCGATACCGTTTTTTTTCAACACTCTTCTATTTTCCACATTTTTGAAAAATTCTCGATATTGATGCATCTGGGAGCAAAAATGTTACAGACCATTGCGTTAAGGGCACAATTTGCTACAACTTTTGTAGTAAAAGTTTTTCTGTACTCTGCTTCTGATACCGTTTTTTTTCAACACTCTTCTATTTTTAACATTCTTGAAAAATTTTCGACATTGATGCATCTGGGAGCAAAAATGTTACAGACCATTGCGTTAAGGGTACAATTTGCTACAACTTTTGTAGTAAAAGTTTTTCTGTACTCTGCTTCCGATACCGTTTTTTTTCAACACTCTTCTATTTTCCACATTTTTGAAAAATTCTCGATATTGATGCATCTGGGAGCAAAAATGTTACATACCATTGCGTTAAGGGCACAATTTGCTACAACTTTTGTAGTAAAAGTTTTTCTGTACTCTGCTTCCGATACCGTTTTTTTTCAACACTCTTCTATTTTCCACATTTTTGAAAAATTCTCGATATTGATGCATCTGGGAGCAAAAATGTTACATACCATTGCGTTAAGGGCACAATTTGCTACAACTTTTGTAGTAAAAGTTTTTCTGTACTCTGCTTCCGATACCGTTTTTTTTCAACACTCTTCTATTTTCCACATTTTTGAAAAATTCTCGATATTGATGCATCTGGGAGCAAAAATGTTACAGACCATTGCGTTAAGGGCACAATTTGCTACAACTTTTGTAGTAAAAGTTTTTCTGTACTCTGATTCCGATACCGTTTTTTTTCAACACTCTTCTATTTTCCACATTTTTGAAAAATTCTCGATATTGATGCATCTGGGAGCAAAAATGTTACATAGCATTGCGTTAAGGGCACAATTTGCTACAACTTTTGTAGTAAAAGTTTTTCTGTACTCTAATTCCGATACCGTTTTTTTTCAACACTCTTCTATTTTCCACATTTTTGAAAAATTCTCGATATTGATGCAACTGGGAGCAAAAATGTTACAGACCATTGCGTTAAGGGCACAATTTGCTACAACTTTTGTAGTAAAAGTTTTTCTGTACTATGCTTCCGATACCGTTTTTTTTCAACGCTCTTCTATTTTTAACATTCTTGAAAAATTTTCGACATTGATGCATCTGGGAGCAAAAATGTTACAGACCATTGCGTTAAGGGCACAATTTGCTACAACTTTTGTAGTAAAAGTTTTTCTGTACTCTGCTTCCGATACCGTTTTTTTTCAACACTCTTCTATTTTCCACATTTTTGAAAAATTCTCGATATTGATGCATCTGGGAGCAAAAATGTTACATAGCATTGCGTTAAGGGCACAATTTGCTACAACTTTTGTAGTAAAAGTTTTTCTGTACTCTGATTCCGATACCGTTTTTTTTCAACACTCTTCTATTTTCCACATTTTTGAAAAATTCTCGATATTGATGCATCTGGGAGCAAAAATGTTACAGACCATTGCGTTAAGGGCACAATTTGCTACAACTTTTGTAGTAAAAGTTTTTCTGTACTCTGCTTCTGATACCGTTTTTTTTCAACACTCTTCTATTTTTAACATTCTTGAAAAATTTTCGACATTGATGCATCTGGGAGCAAAAATGTTACAGACCATTGCGTTAAGGGTACAATTTGCTACAACTTTTGTAGTAAAAGTTTTTCTGTACTCTGCTTCCGATACCGTTTTTTTTCAACACTCTTCTATTTTCCACATTTTTGAAAAATTCTCGATATTGATGCATCTGGGAGCAAAAATGTTACATACCATTGCGTTAAGGGCACAATTTGCTACAACTTTTGTAGTAAAAGTTTTTCTGTACTCTGCTTCCGATACCGTTTTTTTTTCAACACTCTTCTATTTTCCACATTTTTGAAAAATTCTCGATATTGATGCATCTGGGAGCAAAAATGTTACATAGCATTGCGTTAAGGGCACAATTTGCTACAACTTTTGTAGTAAAAGTTTTTCTGTACTCTGATTCCGATACCGTTTTTTTTCAACACTCTTCTATTTTCCACATTTTTGAAAAATTCTCGATATTGATGCATCTGGGAGCAAAAATGTTACAGACCATTGCGTTAAGGGCACAATTTGCTACAACTTTTGTAGTAAAAGTTTTTCTGTACTCTGATTCCGATACCGTTTTTTTTCAACACTCTTCTATTTTCCACATTTTTGAAAAATTCTCGATATTGATGCATCTGGGAGCAAAAATGTTACAGACCATTGCGTTAAGGGCACAATTTGCTACAACTTTTGTAGTAAAAGTTTTTCTGTACTCTGCTTCTGATACCGTTTTTTTTCAACACTCTTCTATTTTTAACATTCTTGAAAAATTTTCGATATTGATGCATCTGGGAGCAAAAATGTTACAGACCATTGCGTTAAGGGTACAATTTGCTACAACTTTTGTAGTAAAAGTTTTTCTGTACTCTGCTTCCGATACCGTTTTTTTTCAACACTCTTCTATTTTCCACATTTTTGAAAAATTCTCGATATTGATGCATCTGGGAGCAAAAATGTTACATACCATTGCGTTAAGGGCACAATTTGCTACAACTTTTGTAGTAAAAGTTTTTCTGTACTCTGCTTCCGATACCGTTTTTTTTTCAACACTCTTCTATTTTCCACATTTTTGAAAAATTCTCGATATTGATGCATCTGGGAGCAAAAATGTTACATAGCATTGCGTTAAGGGCACAATTTGCTACAACTTTTGTAGTAAAAGTTTTTCTGTACTCTGATTCCGATACCGTTTTTTTTCAACACTCTTCTATTTTCCACATTTTTGAAAAATTCTCGATATTGATGCATCTGGGAGCAAAAATGTTACAGACCATTGCGTTAAGGGCACAATTTGCTACAACTTTTGTAGTAAAAGTTTTTCTGTACTCTGATTCCGATACCGTTTTTTTTTAACACTCTTCTATTTTCCACATTTTTGAAAAATTCTCGATATTGATGCATCTGGGAGCAAAAATGTTACATAGCATTGCGTTAAGGCCACAATTTGCTACAACTTTTGTAGTAAAAGTTTTTCTGTACTCTGATTCCGATACCGTTTTTTTTCAACACTCTTCTATTTTCCACATTTTTGAAAAATTCTCGATATTGATGCATCTGGGAGCAAAAATGTTACAGACCATTGCGTTAAGGGCACAATTTGCTACAACTTTTGTAGTAAAAGTTTTTCTGTACTCTGATTCCGATACCGTTTTTTTTCAACACTCTTCTATTTTCCACATTTTTGAAAAATTCTCGATATTGATGCATCTGGGAGCAAAAATGTTACATAGCATTGCGTTAAGGGCACAATTTGCTACAACTTTTGTAGTAAAAGTTTTTCTGTACTCTGATTCCGATACCGTTTTTTTTCAACACTCTTCTATTTTCCACATTTTTGAAAAATTCTCGATATTGATGCATCTGGGAGCAAAAATGTTACATAGCATTGCGTTAAGGGCACAATTTGCTACAACTTTTGTAGTAAAAGTTTTTCTGTACTCTGATTCCGATACCGTTTTTTTTCAACACTCTTCTATTTTCCACATTTTTGAAAAATTCTCGATATTGATGCATCTGGGAGCAAAAATGTTACAGACCATTGCGTTAAGGGCACAATTTGCTACAACTTTTGTAGTAAAAGTTTTTCTGTACTATGCTTCCGATACCGTTTTTTTTCAACACTCTTCTATTTTCCACATTTTTGAAAAATTCTCGATATTGATGCATCTGGGAGCAAAAATGTTACATAGCATTGCGTTAAGGGCACAATTTGCTACAACTTTTGTAGTAAAAGTTTTTCTGTACTCTGATTCCGATACCGTTTTTTTTCAACACTCTTCTATTTTCCACATTTTTGAAAAATTCTCGATATTGATGCATCTGGGAGCAAAAATGTTACATAGCATTGCGTTAAGGGCACAATTTGCTACAACTTTTGTAGTAAAAGTTTTTCTGTACTCTGCTTCTGATACCGTTTTTTTTCAACACTCTTCTATTTTTAACATTCTTGAAAAATTTTCGACATTGATGCATCTGGGAGCAAAAATGTTACAGACCATTGCGTTAAGGGTACAATTTGCTACAACTTTTGTAGTAAAAGTTTTTCTGTACTCTGCTTCCGATACCGTTTTTTTTCAACACTCTTCTATTTTCCACATTTTTGAAAAATTCTCGATATTGATGCATCTGGGAGCAAAAATGTTACATACCATTGCGTTAAGGGCACAATTTGCTACAACTTTTGTAGTAAAAGTTTTTCTGTACTCTGCTTCCGATACCGTTTTTTTTTCAACACTCTTCTATTTTCCACATTTTTGAAAAATTCTCGATATTGATGCATCTGGGAGCAAAAATGTTACATAGCATTGCGTTAAGGGCACAATTTGCTACAACTTTTGTAGTAAAAGTTTTTCTGTACTCTGATTCCGATACCGTTTTTTTTCAACACTCTTCTATTTTCCACATTTTTGAAAAATTCTCGATATTGATGCATCTGGGAGCAAAAATGTTACAGACCATTGCGTTAAGGGCACAATTTGCTACAACTTTTGTAGTAAAAGTTTTTCTGTACTCTGATTCCGATACCGTTTTTTTTTAACACTCTTCTATTTTCCACATTTTTGAAAAATTCTCGATATTGATGCATCTGGGAGCAAAAATGTTACATAGCATTGCGTTAAGGCCACAATTTGCTACAACTTTTGTAGTAAAAGTTTTTCTGTACTCTGATTCCGATACCGTTTTTTTTCAACACTCTTCTATTTTCCACATTTTTGAAAAATTCTCGATATTGATGCATCTGGGAGCAAAAATGTTACAGACCATTGCGTTAAGGGCACAATTTGCTACAACTTTTGTAGTAAAAGTTTTTCTGTACTCTGATTCCGATACCGTTTTTTTTCAACACTCTTCTATTTTCCACATTTTTGAAAAATTCTCGATATTGATGCATCTGGGAGCAAAAATGTTACATAGCATTGCGTTAAGGGCACAATTTGCTACAACTTTTGTAGTAAAAGTTTTTCTGTACTCTGATTCCGATACCGTTTTTTTTCAACACTCTTCTATTTTCCACATTTTTGAAAAATTCTCGATATTGATGCATCTGGGAGCAAAAATGTTACATAGCATTGCGTTAAGGGCACAATTTGCTACAACTTTTGTAGTAAAAGTTTTTCTGTACTCTGATTCCGATACCGTTTTTTTTCAACACTCTTCTATTTTCCACATTTTTGAAAAATTCTCGATATTGATGCATCTGGGAGCAAAAATGTTACAGACCATTGCGTTAAGGGCACAATTTGCTACAACTTTTGTAGTAAAAGTTTTTCTGTACTATGCTTCCGATACCGTTTTTTTTCAACACTCTTCTATTTTCCACATTTTTGAAAAATTCTCGATATTGATGCATCTGGGAGCAAAAATGTTACATAGCATTGCGTTAAGGGCACAATTTGCTACAACTTTTGTAGTAAAAGTTTTTCTGTACTCTGATTCCGATACCGTTTTTTTTCAACACTCTTCTATTTTCCACATTTTTGAAAAATTCTCGATATTGATGCATCTGGGAGCAAAAATGTTACAGACCATTGCGTTAAGGGCACAATTTGCTACAACTTTTGTAGTAAAAGTTTTTCTGTACTCTGATTCCGATACCGTTTTTTTTCAACACTCTTCTATTTTCCACATTTTTGAAAAATTCTCGATATTGATGCATCTGGGAGCAAAAATGTTACATAGCATTACGTTAAGGGCACAATTTGCTACAACTTTTGTAGTAAAAGTTTTTCTGTACTCTGATTCCGATACCGTTTTTTTTCAACACTTCTATTTTCCACATTTTTGAAAAATTCTCGATATTGATGCATCTGGGAGCAAAAATGTTACAGACCATTGCGTTAAGGGCACAATTTGCTACAACTTTTGTAGTAAAAGTTTTTCTGTACTCTGCTTCTGATACCGTTTTTTTTCAACACTCTTCTATTTTTAACATTCTTGAAAAATTTTCGACATTGATGCATCTGGGAGCAAAAATGTTACAGACCATTGCGTTAAGGGTACAATTTGCTACAACTTTTGTAGTAAAAGTTTTTCTGTACTCTGCTTCCGATACCGTTTTTTTTCAACACTCTTCTATTTTCCACATTTTTGAAAAATTCTCGATATTGATGCATCTGGGAGCAAAAATGTTACATACCATTGCGTTAAGGGCACAATTTGCTACAACTTTTGTAGTAAAAGTTTTTCTGTACTCTGCTTCCGATACCGTTTTTTTTTCAACACTCTTCTATTTTCCACATTTTTGAAAAATTCTCGATATTGATGCATCTGGGAGCAAAAATGTTACATAGCATTGCGTTAAGGGCACAATTTGCTACAACTTTTGTAGTAAAAGTTTTTCTGTACTCTGATTCCGATACCGTTTTTTTTCAACACTCTTCTATTTTCCACATTTTTGAAAAATTCTCGATATTGATGCATCTGGGAGCAAAAATGTTACAGACCATTGCGTTAAGGGCACAATTTGCTACAACTTTTGTAGTAAAAGTTTTTCTGTACTATGCTTCCGATACCGTTTTTTTTCAACACTCTTCTATTTTCCACATTTTTGAAAAATTCTCGATATTGATGCATCTGGGAGCAAAAATGTTACATAGCATTGCGTTAAGGGCACAATTTGCTACAACTTTTGTAGTAAAAGTTTTTCTGTACTCTGATTCCGATACCGTTTTTTTTCAACACTCTTCTATTTTCCACATTTTTGAAAAATTCTCGATATTGATGCATCTGGGAGCAAAAATGTTACAGACCATTGCGTTAAGGGCACAATTTGCTACAACTTTTGTAGTAAAAGTTTTTCTGTACTCTGATTCCGATACCGTTTTTTTTCAACACTCTTCTATTTTCCACATTTTTGAAAAATTCTCGATATTGATGCATCTGGGAGCAAAAATGTTACATAGCATTACGTTAAGGGCACAATTTGCTACAACTTTTGTAGTAAAAGTTTTTCTGTACTCTGATTCCGATACCGTTTTTTTTCAACACTTCTATTTTCCACATTTTTGAAAAATTCTCGATATTGATGCATCTGGGAGCAAAAATGTTACAGACCATTGCGTTAAGGGCACAATTTGCTACAACTTTTGTAGTAAAAGTTTTTCTGTACTCTGCTTCTGATACCGTTTTTTTTCAACACTCTTCTATTTTTAACATTCTTGAAAAATTTTCGACATTGATGCATCTGGGAGCAAAAATGTTACAGACCATTGCGTTAAGGGTACAATTTGCTACAACTTTTGTAGTAAAAGTTTTTCTGTACTCTGCTTCCGATACCGTTTTTTTTCAACACTCTTCTATTTTCCACATTTTTGAAAAATTCTCGATATTGATGCATCTGGGAGCAAAAATGTTACATACCATTGCGTTAAGGGCACAATTTGCTACAACTTTTGTAGTAAAAGTTTTTCTGTACTCTGCTTCCGATACCGTTTTTTTTTCAACACTCTTCTATTTTCCACATTTTTGAAAAATTCTCGATATTGATGCATCTGGGAGCAAAAATGTTACATAGCATTGCGTTAAGGGCACAATTTGCTACAACTTTTGTAGTAAAAGTTTTTCTGTACTCTGATTCCGATACCGTTTTTTTTCAACACTCTTCTATTTTCCACATTTTTGAAAAATTCTCGATATTGATGCATCTGGGAGCAAAAATGTTACAGACCATTGCGTTAAGGGCACAATTTGCTACAACTTTTGTAGTAAAAGTTTTTCTGTACTATGCTTCCGATACCGTTTTTTTTCAACGCTCTTCTATTTTTAACATTCTTAAAAAATTTTCGACATTGATGCATCTGGGAGCAAAAATGTTACAGACCATTGCGTTAAGGGCACAATTTGCTACAACTTTTGTAGTAAAAGTTTTTCTGTACTCTGCTTCCGATACCGTTTTTTTTCAACACTCTTCTATTTTCCACATTTTTGAAAAATTCTCGATATTGATGCATCTGGGAGCAAAAATGTTACATAGCATTGCGTTAAGGGCACAATTTGCTACAACTTTTGTAGTAAAAGTTTTTCTGTACTCTGATTCCGATACCGTTTTTTTTCAACACTCTTCTATTTTCCACATTTTTGAAAAATTCTCGATATTGATGCATCTGGGAGCAAAAATGTTACAGACCATTGCGTTAAGGGCACAATTTGCTACAACTTTTGTAGTAAAAGTTTTTCTGTACTATGCTTCCGATACCGTTTTTTTTCAACGCTCTTCTATTTTTAACATTCTTGAAAAATTTTCGACATTGATGCATCTGGGAGCAAAAATGTTACAGACCATTGCGTTAAGGGCACAATTTGCTACAACTTTTGTAGTAAAAGTTTTTCTGTACTCTGCTTCTGATACCGTTTTTTTTCAACACTCTTCTATTTTTAACATTCTTGAAAAATTTTCGACATTGATGCATCTGGGAGCAAAAATGTTACAGACCATTGCGTTAAGGGTACAATTTGCTACAACTTTTGTAGTAAAAGTTTTTCTGTACTCTGCTTCCGATACCGTTTTTTTTCAACACTCTTCTATTTTCCACATTTTTGAAAAATTCTCGATATTGATGCATCTGGGAGCAAAAATGTTACATACCATTGCGTTAAGGGCACAATTTGCTACAACTTTTGTAGTAAAAGTTTTTCTGTACTCTGCTTCCGATACCGTTTTTTTTCAACACTCTTCTATTTTCCACATTTTTGAAAAATTCTCGATATTGATGCATCTGGGAGCAAAAATGTTACATAGCATTGCGTTAAGGGCACAATTTGCTACAACTTTTGTAGTAAAAGTTTTTCTGTACTCTGCTTCCGATACCGTTTTTTTTCAACACTCTTCTATTTTCCACATTTTTGAAAAATTCTCGATATTGATGCATCTGGGAGCAAAAATGTTACATAGCATTGCGTTAAGGGCACAATTTGCTACAACTTTTGTAGTAAAAGTTTTTCTGTACTCTGATTCCGATACCGTTTTTTTTCAACACTCTTCTATTTTCCATATTTTTGAAAAATTCTCGATATTGATGCATCTGGGAGCAAAAATGTTACATAGCATTGCGTTAAGGGCACAATTTGCTACAACTTTTGTAGTAAAAGTTTTTCTGTACTATGCTTCCGATACCGTTTTTTTTTCAACGCTCTTCTATTTTTAACATTCTTGAAAAATTTTCGACATTGATGCATCTGGGAGCAAAAATGTTACAGACCATTGCGTTAAGGGCACAATTTGCTACAACTTTTGTAGTAAAAGTTTTTCTGTACTCTGCTTCTGATACCGTTTTTTTTTCAACACTCTTCTATTTTTAACATTCTTGAAAAATTTTCGACATTGATGCATCTGGGAGCAAAAATGTTACAGACCATTGCGTTAAGGGTACAATTTGCTACAACTTTTGTAGTAAAAGTTTTTCTGTACTCTGCTTCCGATACCGTTTTTTTTCAACACTCTTCTATTTTCCACATTTTTGAAAAATTCTCGATATTGATGCATCTGGGAGCAAAAATGTTACATACCATTGCGTTAAGGGCACAATTTGCTACAACTTTTGTAGTAAAAGTTTTTCTGTACTCTGCTTCCGATACCGTTTTTTTTCAACACTCTTCTATTTTCCACATTTTTGAAAAATTCTCGATATTGATGCATCTGGGAGCAAAAATGTTACAGACCATTGCGTTAAGGGCACAATTTGCTACAACTTTTGTAGTAAAAGTTTTTCTGTACTCTGATTCCGATACCGTTTTTTTTTAACACTCTTCTATTTTCCACATTTTTGAAAAATTCTCGATATTGATGCATCTGGGAGCAAAAATGTTACATAGCATTGCGTTAAGGGCACAATTTGCTACAACTTTTGTAGTAAAAGTTTTTCTGTACTCTGATTCCGATACCGTTTTTTTTCAACACTCTTCTATTTTCCACATTTTTGAAAAATTTTCGACATTGATGCATCTGGGAGCAAAAATGTTACAGACCATTGCGTTAAGGGCACAATTTGCTACAACTTTTGTAGTAAAAGTTTTTCTGTACTCTGCTTCCGATACCGTTTTTTTTCAACACTCTTCTATTTTCCACATTTTTGAAAAATTCTCGATATTGATGCATCTGGGAGCAAAAATGTTACATAGCATTGCGTTAAGGGCACAATTTGCTACAACTTTTGTAGTAAAAGTTTTTCTGTACTCTGATTCCGATACCGTTTTTTTTCAACACTCTTCTATTTTCCACATTTTTGAAAAATTCTCGATATTGATGCATCTGGGAGCAAAAATGTTACAGACCATTGCGTTAAGGGCACAATTTGCTACAACTTTTGTAGTAAAAGTTTTTCTGTACTATGCTTCCGATACCGTTTTTTTTCAACGCTCTTCTATTTTTAACATTCTTGAAAAATTTTCGACATTGATGCATCTGGGAGCAAAAATGTTACAGACCATTGCGTTAAGGGCACAATTTGCTACAACTTTTGTAGTAAAAGTTTTTCTGTACTCTGCTTCTGATACCGTTTTTTTTCAACACTCTTCTATTTTTAACATTCTTGAAAAATTTTCGACATTGATGCATCTGGGAGCAAAAATGTTACAGACCATTGCGTTAAGGGTACAATTTGCTACAACTTTTGTAGTAAAAGTTTTTCTGTACTCTGCTTCCGATACCGTTTTTTTTCAACACTCTTCTATTTTCCACATTTTTGAAAAATTCTCGATATTGATGCATCTGGGAGCAAAAATGTTACATACCATTGCGTTAAGGGCACAATTTGCTACAACTTTTGTAGTAAAAGTTTTTCTGTACTCTGCTTCCGATACCGTTTTTTTTCAACACTCTTCTATTTTCCACATTTTTGAAAAATTCTCGATATTGATGCATCTGGGAGCAAAAATGTTACATAGCATTGCGTTAAGGGCACAATTTGCTACAACTTTTGTAGTAAAAGTTTTTCTGTACTCTGCTTCCGATACCGTTTTTTTTCAACACTCTTCTATTTTCCACATTTTTGAAAAATTCTCGATATTGATGCATCTGGGAGCAAAAATGTTACATAGCATTGCGTTAAGGGCACAATTTGCTACAACTTTTGTAGTAAAAGTTTTTCTGTACTCTGATTCCGATACCGTTTTTTTTCAACACTCTTCTATTTTCCATATTTTTGAAAAATTCTCGATATTGATGCATCTGGGAGCAAAAATGTTACATAGCATTGCGTTAAGGGCACAATTTGCTACAACTTTTGTAGTAAAAGTTTTTCTGTACTATGCTTCCGATACCGTTTTTTTTTCAACGCTCTTCTATTTTTAACATTCTTGAAAAATTTTCGACATTGATGCATCTGGGAGCAAAAATGTTACAGACCATTGCGTTAAGGGCACAATTTGCTACAACTTTTGTAGTAAAAGTTTTTCTGTACTCTGCTTCTGATACCGTTTTTTTTTCAACACTCTTCTATTTTTAACATTCTTGAAAAATTTTCGACATTGATGCATCTGGGAGCAAAAATGTTACAGACCATTGCGTTAAGGGTACAATTTGCTACAACTTTTGTAGTAAAAGTTTTTCTGTACTCTGCTTCCGATACCGTTTTTTTTCAACACTCTTCTATTTTCCACATTTTTGAAAAATTCTCGATATTGATGCATCTGGGAGCAAAAATGTTACATACCATTGCGTTAAGGGCACAATTTGCTACAACTTTTGTAGTAAAAGTTTTTCTGTACTCTGCTTCCGATACCGTTTTTTTTCAACACTCTTCTATTTTCCACATTTTTGAAAAATTCTCGATATTGATGCATCTGGGAGCAAAAATGTTACAGACCATTGCGTTAAGGGCACAATTTGCTACAACTTTTGTAGTAAAAGTTTTTCTGTACTCTGATTCCGATACCGTTTTTTTTTAACACTCTTCTATTTTCCACATTTTTGAAAAATTCTCGATATTGATGCATCTGGGAGCAAAAATGTTACATAGCATTGCGTTAAGGGCACAATTTGCTACAACTTTTGTAGTAAAAGTTTTTCTGTACTCTGATTCCGATACCGTTTTTTTTCAACACTCTTCTATTTTCCACATTTTTGAAAAATTCTCGATATTGATGCATCTGGGAGCAAAAATGTTACAGACCATTGCGTTAAGGGCACAATTTGCTACAACTTTTGTAGTAAAAGTTTTTCTGTACTCTGATTCCGATACCGTTTTTTTTCAACACTCTTCTATTTTCCACATTTTTGAAAAATTCTCGATATTGATGCATCTGGGAGCAAAAATGTTACATAGCATTGCGTTAAGGGCACAATTTGCTACAACTTTTGTAGTAAAAGTTTTTCTGTACTCTGATTCCGATACCGTTTTTTTTCAACACTCTTCTATTTTCCACATTTTTGAAAAATTCTCGATATTGATGCATCTGGGAGCAAAAATGTTACATAGCATTGCATTAAGGGCACAATTTGCTACAACTTTTGTAGTAAAAGTTTTTCTGTACTCTGATTCCGATACCGTTTTTTTTCAACACTCTTCTATTTTCCACATTTTTGAAAAATTCTCGATATTGATGCATCTGGGAGCAAAAATGTTACAGACCATTGCGTTAAGGGCACAATTTGCTACAACTTTTGTAGTAAAAGTTTTTCTGTACTATGCTTCCGATACCGTTTTTTTTCAACACTCTTCTATTTTCCACATTTTTGAAAAATTCTCGATATTGATGCATCTGGGAGCAAAAATGTTACATAGCATTGCGTTAAGGGCACAATTTGCTACAACTTTTGTAGTAAAAGTTTTTCTGTACTCTGATTCCAATACCGTTTTTTTTCAACACTCTTCTATTTTCCACATTTTTGAAAAATTCTCGATATTGATGCATCTGGGAGCAAAAATGTTACAGACCATTGCGTTAAGGGCACAATTTGCTACAACTTTTGTAGTAAAAGTTTTTCTGTACTCTGATTCCGATACCGTTTTTTTTCAACACTCTTCTATTTTCAACATTTTTGAAAAATTCTCGATATTGATGCATCTGGGAGCAAAAATGTTACATAGCATTACGTTAAGGGCACAATTTGCTACAACTTTTGTAGTAAAAGTTTTTCTGTACTCTGATTCCGATACCGTTTTTTTTCAACACTTCTATTTTCCACATTTTTGAAAAATTCTCGATATTGATGCATCTGGGAGCAAAAATGTTACAGACCATTGCGTTAAGGGCACAATTTGCTACAACTTTTGTAGTAAAAGTTTTTCTGTACTCTGCTTCTGATACCGTTTTTTTTCAACACTCTTCTATTTTTAACATTCTTGAAAAATTTTCGACATTGATGCATCTGGGAGCAAAAATGTTACAGACCATTGCGTTAAGGGTACAATTTGCTACAACTTTTGTAGTAAAAGTTTTTCTGTACTCTGCTTCCGATACCGTTTTTTTTCAACACTCTTCTATTTTCCACATTTTTGAAAAATTCTCGATATTGATGCATCTGGGAGCAAAAATGTTACATACCATTGCGTTAAGGGCACAATTTGCTACAACTTTTGTAGTAAAAGTTTTTCTGTACTCTGCTTCCGATACCGTTTTTTTTCAACACTCTTCTATTTTCCACATTTTTGAAAAATTCTCGATATTGATGCATCTGGGAGCAAAAATGTTACATAGCATTGCGTTAAGGGCACAATTTGCTACAACTTTTGTAGTAAAAGTTTTTCTGTACTCTGATTCCGATACCGTTTTTTTTCAACACTCTTCTATTTTCCACATTTTTGAAAAATTCTCGATATTGATGCATCTGGGAGCAAAAATGTTACAGACCATTGCGTTAAGGGCACAATTTGCTACAACTTTTGTAGTAAAAGTTTTTCTGTACTCTGATTCCGATACCGTTTTTTTTCAACACTCTTCTATTTTCCACATTTTTGAAAAATTCTCGATATTGATGCATCTGGGAGCAAAAATGTTACAGACCATTGCGTTAAGGGCACAATTTGCTACAACTTTTGTAGTAAAAGTTTTTCTGTACTATGCTTCCGATACCGTTTTTTTTCAACACTCTTCTATTTTCCACATTTTTGAAAAATTCTCGATATTGATGCATCTGGGAGCAAAAATGTTACATAGCATTGCGTTAAGGGCACAATTTGCTACAACTTTTGTAGTAAAAGTTTTTCTGTACTCTGATTCCAATACCGTTTTTTTTCAACACTCTTCTATTTTCCACATTTTTGAAAAATTCTCGATATTGATGCATCTGGGAGCAAAAATGTTACAGACCATTGCGTTAAGGGCACAATTTGCTACAACTTTTGTAGTAAAAGTTTTTCTGTACTCTGATTCCGATACCGTTTTTTTTCAACACTCTTCTATTTTCCACATTTTTGAAAAATTCTCGATATTGATGCATCTGGGAGCAAAAATGTTACATAGCATTACGTTAAGGGCACAATTTGCTACAACTTTTGTAGTAAAAGTTTTTCTGTACTCTGATTCCGATACCGTTTTTTTTCAACACTTCTATTTTCCACATTTTTGAAAAATTCTCGATATTGATGCATCTGGGAGCAAAAATGTTACAGACCATTGCGTTAAGGGCACAATTTGCTACAACTTTTGTA
This sequence comes from Onthophagus taurus, assembly GCF_036711975.1. Taxonomy (NCBI): domain Eukaryota; kingdom Metazoa; phylum Arthropoda; class Insecta; order Coleoptera; family Scarabaeidae; genus Onthophagus; species Onthophagus taurus. The sequence continues at coordinate 6,916,086 of NW_027248940.1, read as the reverse complement.
GTAAAAGTTTTTCTGTACTCTGCTTCTGATACCGTTTTTTTTCAACACTCTTCTATTTTTAACATTCTTGAAAAATTTTCGACATTGATGCATCTGGGAGCAAAAATGTTACAGACCATTGCGTTAAGGGTACAATTTGCTACAACTTTTGTAGTAAAAGTTTTTCTGTACTCTGCTTCCGATACCGTTTTTTTTCAACACTCTTCTATTTTCCACATTTTTGAAAAATTCTCGATATTGATGCATCTGGGAGCAAAAATGTTACATACCATTGCGTTAAGGGCACAATTTGCTACAACTTTTGTAGTAAAAGTTTTTCTGTACTCTGCTTCCGATACCGTTTTTTTTCAACACTCTTCTATTTTCCACATTTTTGAAAAATTCTCGATATTGATGCATCTGGGAGCAAAAATGTTACATAGCATTGCGTTAAGGGCACAATTTGCTACAACTTTTGTAGTAAAAGTTTTTCTGTACTCTGATTCCGATACCGTTTTTTTTCAACACTCTTCTATTTTCCACATTTTTGAAAAATTCTCGATATTGATGCATCTGGGAGCAAAAATGTTACAGACCATTGCGTTAAGGGCACAATTTGCTACAACTTTTGTAGTAAAAGTTTTTCTGTACTATGCTTCCGATACCGTTTTTTTTCAACGCTCTTCTATTTTTAACATTCTTGAAAAATTTTCGACATTGATGCATCTGGGAGCAAAAATGTTACAGACCATTGCGTTAAGGGCACAATTTGCTACAACTGTTGTAGTAAAAGTTTTTCTGTACTCTGCTTCCGATACCGTTTTTTTTCAACACTCTTCTATTTTCCACATTTTTGAAAAATTCTCGATATTGATGCATCTGGGAGCAAAAATGTTACATTGCATTGCGTTAAGGGCACAATTTGCTACAACTTTTGTAGTAAAAGTTTTTCTGTACTCTGATTCCGATACCGTTTTTTTTCAACACTCTTCTATTTTCCACATTTTTGAAAAATTCTCGATATTGATGCATCTGGGAGCAAAAATGTTACAGACCATTGCGTTAAGGGCACAATTTGCTACAACTTTTGTAGTAAAAGTTTTTCTGTACTATGCTTCCGATACCGTTTTTTTTCAACGCTCTTCTATTTTTAACATTCTTGAAAAATTTTCGACATTGATGCATCTGGGAGCAAAAATGTTACAGACCATTGCGTTAAGGGCACAATTTGCTACAACTTTTGTAGTAAAAGTTTTTCTGTACTCTGCTTCTGATACCGTTTTTTTTCAACACTCTTCTATTTTTAACATTCTTGAAAAATTTTCGACATTGATGCATCTGGGAGCAAAAATGTTACAGACCATTGCGTTAAGGGTACAATTTGCTACAACTTTTGTAGTAAAAGTTTTTCTGTACTCTGCTTCCGATACCGTTTTTTTTTAACACTCTTCTATTTTCCACATTTTTGAAAAATTCTCGATATTGATGCATCTGGGAGCAAAAATGTTACATACCATTGCGTTAAGGGCACAATTTGCTACAACTTTTGTAGTAAAAGTTTTTCTGTACTCTGATTCCGATACCGTTTTTTTTCAACACTCTTCTATTTTCCACATTTTTGAAAAATTCTCGATATTGATGCATCTGGGAGCAAAAATGTTGCAGACCATTGCGTTAAGGGCACAATTTGCTACAACTTTTGTAGTAAAAGTTTTTCTGTACTATGCTTCCGATACCGTTTTTTTTCAACGCTCTTCTATTTTTAACATTCTTGAAAAATTTTCGACATTGATGCATCTGGGAGCAAAAATGTTACATTGCATTGCGTTAAGGGCACAATTTGCTACAACTTTTGTAGTAAAAGTTTTTCTGTACTCTGATTCCGATACCGTTTTTTTTCAACACTCTTCTATTTTCCACATTTTTGAAAAATTCTCGATATTGATGCATCTGGGAGCAAAAATGTTACAGACCATTGCGTTAAGGGCACAATTTGCTACAACTTTTGTAGTAAAAGTTTTTCTGTACTATGCTTCCGATACCGTTTTTTTTCAACGCTCTTCTATTTTTAACATTCTTGAAAAATTTTCGACATTGATGCATCTGGGAGCAAAAATGTTACAGACCATTGCGTTAAGGGCACAATTTGCTACAACTTTTGTAGTAAAAGTTTTTCTGTACTCTGCTTCTGATACCGTTTTTTTTCAACACTCTTCTATTTTTAACATTCTTGAAAAATTTTCGACATTGATGCATCTGGGAGCAAAAATGTTACAGACCATTGCGTTAAGGGTACAATTTGCTACAACTTTTGTAGTAAAAGTTTTTCTGTACTCTGCTTCCGATACCGTTTTTTTTTAACACTCTTCTATTTTCCACATTTTTGAAAAATTCTCGATATTGATGCATCTGGGAGCAAAAATGTTACATACCATTGCGTTAAGGGCACAATTTGCTACAACTTTTGTAGTAAAAGTTTTTCTGTACTCTGATTCCGATACCGTTTTTTTTCAACACTCTTCTATTTTCCACATTTTTGAAAAATTCTCGATATTGATGCATCTGGGAGCAAAAATGTTGCAGACCATTGCGTTAAGGGCACAATTTGCTACAACTTTTGTAGTAAAAGTTTTTCTGTACTATGCTTCCGATACCGTTTTTTTTCAACGCTCTTCTATTTTTAACATTCTTGAAAAATTTTCGACATTGATGCATCTGGGAGCAAAAATGTTACAGACCATTGCGTTAACGGTACAATTTGCTACAACATTTGTAGTAAAAGTTTTTCTGTACTCTGCTTCCGATACCGTTTTTTTTCAACACTCTTCTATTTTTAACATTCTTGAAAAATTTTCGACATTGATGCATCTGGGAGCAAAAATGTTACAGACCATTGCGTTAAGGGTACAATTTGCTACAACTTTTGTAGTAAAAGTTTTTCTGTACTCTGCTTCCGATACCGTTTTTTTTCAACACTCTTCTATTTTCCACATTTTTGAAAAATTCTCGATATTGATGCATCTGGGAGCAAAAATGTTGCAGACCATTGCGTTAAGGGCACAATTTGCTACAACTTTTGTAGTAAAAGTTTTTCTGTACTATGCTTCCGATACCGTTTTTTTTCAACGCTCTTCTATTTTTAACATTCTTGAAAAATTTTCGACATTGATGCATCTGGGAGCAAAAATGTTACAGACCATTGCGTTAACGGTACAATTTGCTACAACATTTGTAGTAAAAGTTTTTCTGTACTCTGCTTCCGATACCGTTTTTTTTCAACACTCTTCTATTTTCCACATTTTTGAAAAATTCTCGATATTGATGCATCTGGGAGCAAAAATGTTACATAGCATTGCGTTAAGGGCACAATTTGCTACAACTTTTGTAGTAAAAGTTTTTCTGTACTCTGATTCCGATACCGTTTTTTTTCAACACTCTTCTATTTTCCACATTTTTGAAAAATTCTCGATATTGATGCATCTGGGAGCAAAAATGTTACAGACCATTGCGTTAAGGGCACAATTTGCTACAACTTTTGTAGTAAAAGTTTTTCTGTACTATGCTTCCGATACCGTTTTTTTTCAACGCTCTTCTATTTTTAACATTCTTGAAAAATTTTCGACATTGATGCATCTGGGAGCAAAAATGTTACAGACCATTGCGTTAAGGGCACAATTTGCTACAACTTTTGTAGTAAAAGTTTTTCTGTACTCTGCTTCCGATACCGTTTTTTTTCAACACTCTTCTATTTTCCACATTTTTGAAAAATTCTCGATATTGATGCATCTGGGAGCAAAAATGTTGCAGACCATTGCGTTAAGGGCACAATTTGCTACAACTTTTGTAGTAAAAGTTTTTCTGTACTATGCTTCCGATACCGTTTTTTTTCAACGCTCTTCTATTTTTAACATTCTTGAAAAATTTTCGACATTGATGCATCTGGGAGCAAAAATGTTACAGACCATTGCGTTAACGGTACAATTTGCTACAACATTTGTAGTAAAAGTTTTTCTGTACTCTGCTTCCGATACCGTTTTTTTTCAACACTCTTCTATTTTTAACATTCTTGAAAAATTTTCGACATTGATGCATCTGGGAGCAAAAATGTTACAGACCATTGCGTTAAGGGTACAATTTGCTACAACTTTTGTAGTAAAAGTTTTTCTGTACTCTGCTTCCGATACCGTTTTTTTTCAACACTCTTCTATTTTCCACATTTTTGAAAAATTCTCGATATTGATGCATCTGGGAGCAAAAATGTTGCAGACCATTGCGTTAAGGGCACAATTTGCTACAACTTTTGTAGTAAAAGTTTTTCTGTACTATGCTTCCGATACCGTTTTTTTTCAACGCTCTTCTATTTTTAACATTCTTGAAAAATTTTCGACATTGATGCATCTGGGAGCAAAAATGTTACAGACCATTGCGTTAACGGTACAATTTGCTACAACATTTGTAGTAAAAGTTTTTCTGTACTCTGCTTCCGATACCGTTTTTTTTCAACACTCTTCTATTTTCCACATTTTTGAAAAATTCTCGATATTGATGCATCTGGGAGCAAAAATGTTACATAGCATTGCGTTAAGGGCACAATTTGCTACAACTTTTGTAGTAAAAGTTTTTCTGTACTCTGATTCCGATACCGTTTTTTTTCAACACTCTTCTATTTTCCACATTTTTGAAAAATTCTCGATATTGATGCATCTGGGAGCAAAAATGTTACAGACCATTGCGTTAAGGGCACAATTTGCTACAACTTTTGTAGTAAAAGTTTTTCTGTACTCTGCTTCTGATACCGTTTTTTTTCAACACTCTTCTATTTTTAACATTCTTGAAAAATTTTCGACATTGATGCATCTGGGAGCAAAAATGTTACAGACCATTGCGTTAAGGGTACAATTTGCTACAACTTTTGTAGTAAAAGTTTTTCTGTACTCTGCTTCCGATACCGTTTTTTTTCAACACTCTTCTATTTTCCACATTTTTGAAAAATTCTCGATATTGATGCATCTGGGAGCAAAAATGTTACATACCATTGCGTTAAGGGCACAATTTGCTACAACTTTTGTAGTAAAAGTTTTTCTGTACTCTGCTTCCGATACCGTTTTTTTTCAACACTCTTCTATTTTCCACATTTTTGAAAAATTCTCGATATTGATGCATCTGGGAGCAAAAATGTTACATAGCATTGCGTTAAGGGCACAATTTGCTACAACTTTTGTAGTAAAAGTTTTTCTGTACTCTGATTCCGATACCGTTTTTTTTCAACACTCTTCTATTTTCCACATTTTTGAAAAATTCTCGATATTGATGCATCTGGGAGCAAAAATGTTACATAGCATTGCGTTAAGGGCACAATTTGCTACAACTTTTGTAGTAAAAGTTTTTCTGTACTCTGATTCCGATACCGTTTTTTTTCAACACTCTTCTATTTTCCACATTTTTGAAAAATTCTCGATATTGATGCATCTGGGAGCAAAAATGTTACAGACCATTGCGTTAAGGGCACAATTTGCTACAACTTTTGTAGTAAAAGTTTTTCTGTACTATGCTTCCGATACCGTTTTTTTTCAACACTCTTCTATTTTCCACATTTTTGAAAAATTCTCGATATTGATGCATCTGGGAGCAAAAATGTTACATAGCATTGCGTTAAGGGCACAATTTGCCACAACTTTTGTAGTAAAAGTTTTTCTGTACTCTGATTCCGATACCGTTTTTTTTCAACACTCTTCTATTTTCCACATTTTTGAAAAATTCTCGATATTGATGCATCTGGGAGCAAAAATGTTACAGACCATTGCGTTAAGGGCACAATTTGCTACAACTTTTGTAGTAAAAGTTTTTCTGTACTCTGCTTCTGATACCGTTTTTTTTCAACACTCTTCTATTTTTAACATTCTTGAAAAATTTTCGACATTGATGCATCTGGGAGCAAAAATGTTACAGACCATTGCGTTAAGGGTACAATTTGCTACAACTTTTGTAGTAAAAGTTTTTCTGTACTCTGCTTCCGATACCGTTTTTTTTCAACACTCTTCTATTTTCCACATTTTTGAAAAATTCTCGATATTGATGCATCTGGGAGCAAAAATGTTACATACCATTGCGTTAAGGGCACAATTTGCTACAACTTTTGTAGTAAAAGTTTTTCTGTACTCTGCTTCCGATACCGTTTTTTTTCAACACTCTTCTATTTTCCACATTTTTGAAAAATTCTCGATATTGATGCATCTGGGAGCAAAAATGTTACATACCATTGCGTTAAGGGCACAATTTGCTACAACTTTTGTAGTAAAAGTTTTTCTGTACTCTGCTTCCGATACCGTTTTTTTTCAACACTCTTCTATTTTCCACATTTTTGAAAAATTCTCGATATTGATGCATCTGGGAGCAAAAATGTTACAGACCATTGCGTTAAGGGCACAATTTGCTACAACTTTTGTAGTAAAAGTTTTTCTGTACTCTGATTCCGATACCGTTTTTTTTCAACACTCTTCTATTTTCCACATTTTTGAAAAATTCTCGATATTGATGCATCTGGGAGCAAAAATGTTACATAGCATTGCGTTAAGGGCACAATTTGCTACAACTTTTGTAGTAAAAGTTTTTCTGTACTCTAATTCCGATACCGTTTTTTTTCAACACTCTTCTATTTTCCACATTTTTGAAAAATTCTCGATATTGATGCAACTGGGAGCAAAAATGTTACAGACCATTGCGTTAAGGGCACAATTTGCTACAACTTTTGTAGTAAAAGTTTTTCTGTACTATGCTTCCGATACCGTTTTTTTTCAACGCTCTTCTATTTTTAACATTCTTGAAAAATTTTCGACATTGATGCATCTGGGAGCAAAAATGTTACAGACCATTGCGTTAAGGGCACAATTTGCTACAACTTTTGTAGTAAAAGTTTTTCTGTACTCTGCTTCCGATACCGTTTTTTTTCAACACTCTTCTATTTTCCACATTTTTGAAAAATTCTCGATATTGATGCATCTGGGAGCAAAAATGTTACATACCATTGCGTTAAGGGCACAATTTGCTACAACTTTTGTAGTAAAAGTTTTTCTGTACTCTGCTTCCGATACCGTTTTTTTTCAACACTCTTCTATTTTCCACATTTTTGAAAAATTCTCGATATTGATGCATCTGGGAGCAAAAATGTTACAGACCATTGCGTTAAGGGTACAATTTGCTACAACTTTTGTAGTAAAAGTTTTTCTGTACTCTGCTTCCGATACCGTTTTTTTTCAACACTCTTCTATTTTCCACATTTTTGAAAAATTCTCGATATTGATGCATCTGGGAGCAAAAATGTTACATAGCATTGCGTTAAGGGCACAATTTGCTACAACTTTTGTAGTAAAAGTTTTTCTGTACTCTGATTCCGATACCGTTTTTTTTCAACACTCTTCTATTTTCCATATTTTTGAAAAATTCTCGATATTGATGCATCTGGGAGCAAAAATGTTACAGACCATTGCGTTAAGGGCACAATTTGCTACAACTTTTGTAGTAAAAGTTTTTCTGTACTCTGCTTCCGATACCGTTTTTTTTCAACACTCTTCTATTTTCCACATTTTTGAAAAATTCTCGATATTGATGCATCTGGGAGCAAAAATGTTACATACCATTGCGTTAAGGGCACAATTTGCTACAACTTTTGTAGTAAAAGTTTTTCTGTACTATGCTTCCGATACCGTTTTTTTTCAACGCTCTTCTATTTTTAACATTCTTGAAAAATTTTCGACATTGATGCATCTGGGAGCAAAAATGTTACAGACCATTGCGTTAACGGTACAATTTGCTACAACATTTGTAGTAAAAGTTTTTCTGTACTCTGCTTCCGATACCGTTTTTTTTCAACACTCTTCTATTTTCCACATTTTTGAAAAATTCTCGATATTGATGCATCTGGGAGCAAAAATGTTACATAGCATTGCGTTAAGGGCACAATTTGCTACAACTTTTGTAGTAAAAGTTTTTCTGTACTCTGATTCCGATACCGTTTTTTTTCAACACTCTTCTATTTTCCACATTTTTGAAAAATTCTCGATATTGATGCATCTGGGAGCAAAAATGTTACAGACCATTGCGTTAAGGGCACAATTTGCTACAACTTTTGTAGTAAAAGTTTTTCTGTACTCTGCTTCTGATACCGTTTTTTTTCAACACTCTTCTATTTTTAACATTCTTGAAAAATTTTCGACATTGATGCATCTGGGAGCAAAAATGTTACAGACCATTGCGTTAAGGGTACAATTTGCTACAACTTTTGTAGTAAAAGTTTTTCTGTACTCTGCTTCCGATACCGTTTTTTTTCAACACTCTTCTATTTTCCACATTTTTGAAAAATTCTCGATATTGATGCATCTGGGAGCAAAAATGTTACATACCATTGCGTTAAGGGCACAATTTGCTACAACTTTTGTAGTAAAAGTTTTTCTGTACTCTGCTTCCGATACCGTTTTTTTTCAACACTCTTCTATTTTCCACATTTTTGAAAAATTCTCGATATTGATGCATCTGGGAGCAAAAATGTTACATAGCATTGCGTTAAGGGCACAATTTGCTACAACTTTTGTAGTAAAAGTTTTTCTGTACTCTGATTCCGATACCGTTTTTTTTCAACACTCTTCTATTTTCCACATTTTTGAAAAATTCTCGATATTGATGCATCTGGGAGCAAAAATGTTACATAGCATTGCGTTAAGGGCACAATTTGCTACAACTTTTGTAGTAAAAGTTTTTCTGTACTCTGATTCCGATACCGTTTTTTTTCAACACTCTTCTATTTTCCACATTTTTGAAAAATTCTCGATATTGATGCATCTGGGAGCAAAAATGTTACAGACCATTGCGTTAAGGGCACAATTTGCTACAACTTTTGTAGTAAAAGTTTTTCTGTACTATGCTTCCGATACCGTTTTTTTTCAACACTCTTCTATTTTCCACATTTTTGAAAAATTCTCGATATTGATGCATCTGGGAGCAAAAATGTTACATAGCATTGCGTTAAGGGCACAATTTGCCACAACTTTTGTAGTAAAAGTTTTTCTGTACTCTGATTCCGATACCGTTTTTTTTTCAACACTCTTCTATTTTCCACATTTTTGAAAAATTCTCGATATTGATGCATCTGGGAGCAAAAATGTTACAGACCATTGCGTTAAGGGCACAATTTGCTACAACTTTTGTAGTAAAAGTTTTTCTGTACTCTGCTTCTGATACCGTTTTTTTTCAACACTCTTCTATTTTTAACATTCTTGAAAAATTTTCGACATTGATGCATCTGGGAGCAAAAATGTTACAGACCATTGCGTTAAGGGTACAATTTGCTACAACTTTTGTAGTAAAAGTTTTTCTGTACTCTGCTTCCGATACCGTTTTTTTTCAACACTCTTCTATTTTCCACATTTTTGAAAAATTCTCGATATTGATGCATCTGGGAGCAAAAATGTTACATACCATTGCGTTAAGGGCACAATTTGCTACAACTTTTGTAGTAAAAGTTTTTCTGTACTCTGCTTCCGATACCGTTTTTTTTCAACACTCTTCTATTTTCCACATTTTTGAAAAATTCTCGATATTGATGCATCTGGGAGCAAAAATGTTACATACCATTGCGTTAAGGGCACAATTTGCTACAACTTTTGTAGTAAAAGTTTTTCTGTACTCTGCTTCCGATACCGTTTTTTTTCAACACTCTTCTATTTTCCACATTTTTGAAAAATTCTCGATATTGATGCATCTGGGAGCAAAAATGTTACAGACCATTGCGTTAAGGGCACAATTTGCTACAACTTTTGTAGTAAAAGTTTTTCTGTACTCTGATTCCGATACCGTTTTTTTTCAACACTCTTCTATTTTCCACATTTTTGAAAAATTCTCGATATTGATGCATCTGGGAGCAAAAATGTTACATAGCATTGCGTTAAGGGCACAATTTGCTACAACTTTTGTAGTAAAAGTTTTTCTGTACTCTAATTCCGATACCGTTTTTTTTCAACACTCTTCTATTTTCCACATTTTTGAAAAATTCTCGATATTGATGCAACTGGGAGCAAAAATGTTACAGACCATTGCGTTAAGGGCACAATTTGCTACAACTTTTGTAGTAAAAGTTTTTCTGTACTATGCTTCCGATACCGTTTTTTTTCAACGCTCTTCTATTTTTAACATTCTTGAAAAATTTTCGACATTGATGCATCTGGGAGCAAAAATGTTACAGACCATTGCGTTAAGGGCACAATTTGCTACAACTTTTGTAGTAAAAGTTTTTCTGTACTCTGCTTCCGATACCGTTTTTTTTCAACACTCTTCTATTTTCCACATTTTTGAAAAATTCTCGATATTGATGCATCTGGGAGCAAAAATGTTACATACCATTGCGTTAAGGGCACAATTTGCTACAACTTTTGTAGTAAAAGTTTTTCTGTACTCTGCTTCCGATACCGTTTTTTTTCAACACTCTTCTATTTTCCACATTTTTGAAAAATTCTCGATATTGATGCATCTGGGAGCAAAAATGTTACAGACCATTGCGTTAAGGGTACAATTTGCTACAACTTTTGTAGTAAAAGTTTTTCTGTACTCTGCTTCCGATACCGTTTTTTTTCAACACTCTTCTATTTTCCACATTTTTGAAAAATTCTCGATATTGATGCATCTGGGAGCAAAAATGTTACATAGCATTGCGTTAAGGGCACAATTTGCTACAACTTTTGTAGTAAAAGTTTTTCTGTACTCTGATTCCGATACCGTTTTTTTTCAACACTCTTCTATTTTCCATATTTTTGAAAAATTCTCGATATTGATGCATCTGGGAGCAAAAATGTTACAGACCATTGCGTTAAGGGCACAATTTGCTACAACTTTTGTAGTAAAAGTTTTTCTGTACTCTGCTTCCGATACCGTTTTTTTTCAACACTCTTCTATTTTCCACATTTTTGAAAAATTCTCGATATTGATGCATCTGGGAGCAAAAATGTTACATACCATTGCGTTAAGGGCACAATTTGCTACAACTTTTGTAGTAAAAGTTTTTCTGTACTCTGCTTCCGATACCGTTTTTTTTCAACACTCTTCTATTTTCCACATTTTTGAAAAATTCTCGATATTGATGCATCTGGGAGCAAAAATGTTACATACCATTGCGTTAAGGGCACAATTTGCTACAACTTTTGTAGTAAAAGTTTTTCTGTACTCTGCTTCCGATACCGTTTTTTTTCAACACTCTTCTATTTTCCACATTTTTGAAAAATTCTCGATATTGATGCATCTGGGAGCAAAAATGTTACATACCATTGCGTTAAGGGCACAATTTGCTACAACTTTTGTAGTAAAAGTTTTTCTGTACTCTGCTTCCGATACCGTTTTTTTTCAACACTCTTCTATTTTCCACATTTTTGAAAAATTCTCGATATTGATGCATCTGGGAGCAAAAATGTTACATAGCATTGCGTTAAGGGCACAATTTGCTACAACTTTTGTAGTAAAAGTTTTTCTGTACTCTGATTCCGATACCGTTTTTTTTCAACACTCTTCTATTTTCCATATTTTTGAAAAATTCTCGATATTGATGCATCTGGGAGCAAAAATGTTACAGACCATTGCGTTAAGGGCACAATTTGCTACAACTTTTGTAGTAAAAGTTTTTCTGTACTCTGCTTCTGATACCGTTTTTTTTCAACACTCTTCTATTTTCCACATTTTTGAAAAATTCTCGATATTGATGCATCTGGGAGCAAAAATGTTGCAGACCATTGCGTTAAGGGCACAATTTGCTACAACTTTTGTAGTAAAAGTTTTTCTGTACTCTGCTTCTGATACCGTTTTTTTTCAACACTCTTCTATTTTTAACATTCTTGAAAAATTTTCGACATTGATGCATCTGGGAGCAAAAATGTTACAGACCATTGCGTTAAGGGTACAATTTGCTACAACTTTTGTAGTAAAAGTTTTTCTGTACTCTGCTTTCGATACCGTTTTTTTTCAACACTCTTCTATTTTCCACATTTTTGAAAAATTCTCGATATTGATGCATCTGGGAGCAAAAATGTTACATACCATTGCGTTAAGGGCACAATTTGCTACAACTTTTGTAGTAAAAGTTTTTCTGTACTCTGCTTCCGATACCGTTTTTTTTCAACACTCTTCTATTTTCCACATTTTTGAAAAATTCTCGATATTGATGCATCTGGGAGCAAAAATGTTACATACCATTGCGTTAAGGGCACAATTTGCTACAACTTTTGTAGTAAAAGTTTTTCTGTACTCTGCTTCCGATACCGTTTTTTTTCAACACTCTTCTATTTTCCACATTTTTGAAAAATTCTCGATATTGATGCATCTGGGAGCAAAAATGTTACAGACCATTGCGTTAAGGGCACAATTTGCTACAACTTTTGTAGTAAAAGTTTTTCTGTACTCTGATTCCGATACCGTTTTTTTTCAACACTCTTCTATTTTCCACATTTTTGAAAAATTCTCGATATTGATGCATCTGGGAGCAAAAATGTTACATAGCATTGCGTTAAGGGCACAATTTGCTACAACTTTTGTAGTAAAAGTTTTTCTGTACTCTAATTCCGATACCGTTTTTTTTCAACACTCTTCTATTTTCCATATTTTTGAAAAATTCTCGATATTGATGCATCTGGGAGCAAAAATGTTACAGACCATTGCGTTAAGGGCACAATTTGCTACAACTTTTGTAGTAAAAGTTTTTCTGTACTATGCTTCCGATGCCGTTTTTTTTTCAACGCTCTTCTATTTTTAACATTCTTGAAAAATTTTCGACATTGATGCATCTGGGAGCAAAAATGTTACAGACCATTGCGTTAAGGGCACAATTTGCTACAACTTTTGTAGTAAAAGTTTTTCTGTACTCTGCTTCTGATACCGTTTTTTTTTCAACACTCTTCTATTTTTAACGTTCTTGAAAAATTTTCGACATTGATGCATCTGGGAGCAAAAATGTTACAGACCATTGCGTTAAGGGTACAATTTGCTACAACTTTTGTAGTAAAAGTTTTTCTGTACTCTGCTTCCGATACCGTTTTTTTTCAACACTCTTCTATTTTCCACATTTTTGAAAAATTCTCGATATTGATGCATCTGGGAGCAAAAATGTTACATACCATTGCGTTAAGGGCACAATTTGCTACAACTTTTGTAGTAAAAGTTTTTCTGTACTCTGCTTCCGATACCGTTTTTTTTCAACACTCTTCTATTTTCCACATTTTTGAAAAATTCTCGATATTGATGCATCTGGGAGCAAAAATGTTACAGACCATTGCGTTAAGGGCACAATTTGCTACAACTTTTGTAGTAAAAGTTTTTCTGTACTCTGATTCCGATACCGTTTTTTTTCAACACTCTTCTATTTTCCACATTTTTGAAAAATTCTCGATATTGATGCAACTGGGAGCAAAAATGTTACATAGCATTGCGTTAAGGGCACAATTTGCTACAACTTTTGTAGTAAAAGTTTTTCTGTACTCTGATTCCGATACCGTTTTTTTTCAACACTCTTCTATTTTCCACATTTTTGAAAAATTCTCGATATTGATGCATCTGGGAGCAAAAATGTTACAGACCATTGCGTTAAGGGCACAATTTGCTACAACTTTTGTAGTAAAAGTTTTTCTGTACTCTGATTCCGATACCGTTTTTTTTCAACACTCTTCTATTTTCCACATTTTTGAAAAATTCTCGATATTGATGCATCTGGGAGCAAAAATGTTACATAGCATTGCGTTAAGGGCACAATTTGCTACAACTTTTGTAGTAAAAGTTTTTCTGTACTCTGATTCCGATACCGTTTTTTTTCAACACTCTTCTATTTTCCACATTTTTGAAAAATTCTCGATATTGATGCATCTGGGAGCAAAAATGTTACATAGCATTGCGTTAAGGGCACAATTTGCTACAACTTTTGTAGTAAAAGTTTTTCTGTACTCTGATTCCGATACCGTTTTTTTTCAACACTCTTCTATTTTCCACATTTTTGAAAAATTCTCGATATTGATGCATCTGGGAGCAAAAATGTTACAGACCATTGCGTTAAGGGCACAATTTGCTACAACTTTTGTAGTAAAAGTTTTTCTGTACTATGCTTCCGATACCGTTTTTTTTCAACACTCTTCTATTTTCCACATTTTTGAAAAATTCTCGATATTGATGCATCTGGGAGCAAAAATGTTACATAGCATTGCGTTAAGGGCACAATTTGCTACAACTTTTGTAGTAAAAGTTTTTCTGTACTCTGATTCCGATACCGTTTTTTTTCAACACTCTTCTATTTTCCACATTTTTGAAAAATTCTCGATATTGATGCATCTGGGAGCAAAAATGTTACAGACCATTGCGTTAAGGGCACAATTTGCTACAACTTTTGTAGTAAAAGTTTTTCTGTACTCTGATTCCGATACCGTTTTTTTTCAACACTCTTCTATTTTCCACATTTTTGAAAAATTCTCGATATTGATGCATCTGGGAGCAAAAATGTTACATAGCATTACGTTAAGGGCACAATTTGCTACAACTTTTGTAGTAAAAGTTTTTCTGTACTCTGATTCCGATACCGTTTTTTTTCAACACTTCTATTTTCCACATTTTTGAAAAATTCTCGATATTGATGCATCTGGGAGCAAAAATGTTACAGACCATTGCGTTAAGGGCACAATTTGCTACAACTTTTGTAGTAAAAGTTTTTCTGTACTCTGCTTCTGATACCGTTTTTTTTCAACACTCTTTTATTTTTAACATTCTTGAAAAATTTTCGACATTGATGCATCTGGGAGCAAAAATGTTACAGACCATTGCGTTAAGGGTACAATTTGCTACAACTTTTGTAGTAAAAGTTTTTCTGTACTCTGCTTCCGATACCGTTTTTTTTCAACACTCTTCTATTTTCCACATTTTTGAAAAATTCTCGATATTGATGCATCTGGGAGCAAAAATGTTACATACCATTGCGTTAAGGGCACAATTTGCTACAACTTTTGTAGTAAAAGTTTTTCTGTACTCTGCTTCCGATACCGTTTTTTTTCAACACTCTTCTATTTTCCACATTTTTGAAAAATTCTCGATATTGATGCATCTGGGAGCAAAAATGTTACATAGCATTGCGTTAAGGGCACAATTTGCTACAACTTTTGTAGTAAAAGTTTTTCTGTACTCTGATTCCGATACCGTTTTTTTTCAACACTCTTCTATTTTCCACATTTTTGAAAAATTCTCGATATTGATGCATCTGGGAGCAAAAATGTTACATACCATTGCGTTAAGGGCACAATTTGCTACAACTTTTGTAGTAAAAGTTTTTCTGTACTCTGCTTCCGATACCGTTTTTTTTCAACACTCTTCTATTTTCCACATTTTTGAAAAATTCTCGATATTGATGCATCTGGGAGCAAAAATGTTACATAGCATTGCGTTAAGGGCACAATTTGCTACAACTTTTGTAGTAAAAGTTTTTCTGTACTCTGATTCCGATACCGTTTTTTTTCAACACTCTTCTATTTTCCACATTTTTGAAAAATTCTCGATATTGATGCATCTGGGAGCAAAAATGTTACAGACCATTGCGTTAAGGGCACAATTTGCTACAACTTTTGTAGTAAAAGTTTTTCTGTACTATGCTTCCGATACCGTTTTTTTTCAACGCTCTTCTATTTTTAACATTCTTGAAAAATTTTCGACATTGATGCATCTGGGAGCAAAAATGTTACAGACCATTGCGTTAAGGGCACAATTTGCTACAACTTTTGTAGTAAAAGTTTTTCTGTACTCTGCTTCCGATACCGTTTTTTTTCAACACTCTTCTATTTTCCACATTTTTGAAAAATTCTCGATATTGATGCATCTGGGAGCAAAAATGTTACATAGCATTGCGTTAAGGGCACAATTTGCTACAACTTTTGTAGTAAAAGTTTTTCTGTACTCTGATTCCGATACCGTTTTTTTTCAACACTCTTCTATTTTCCACATTTTTGAAAAATTCTCGATATTGATGCATCTGGGAGCAAAAATGTTACAGACCATTGCGTTAAGGGCACAATTTGCTACAACTTTTGTAGTAAAAGTTTTTCTGTACTATGCTTCCGATACCGTTTTTTTTCAACGCTCTTCTATTTTTAACATTCTTGAAAAATTTTCGACATTGATGCATCTGGGAGCAAAAATGTTACAGACCATTGCGTTAAGGGCACAATTTGCTACAACTTTTGTAGTAAAAGTTTTTCTGTACTCTGCTTCTGATACCGTTTTTTTTCAACACTCTTTTATTTTTAACATTCTTGAAAAATTTTCGACATTGATGCATCTGGGAGCAAAAATGTTACAGACCATTGCGTTAAGGGTACAATTTGCTACAACTTTTGTAGTAAAAGTTTTTCTGTACTCTGCTTCCGATACCGTTTTTTTTCAACACTCTTCTATTTTCCACATTTTTGAAAAATTCTCGATATTGATGCATCTGGGAGCAAAAATGTTACATACCATTGCGTTAAGGGCACAATTTGCTACAACTTTTGTAGTAAAAGTTTTTCTGTACTCTGCTTCCGATACCGTTTTTTTTCAACACTCTTCTATTTTCCACATTTTTGAAAAATTCTCGATATTGATGCATCTGGGAGCAAAAATGTTACATAGCATTGCGTTAAGGGCACAATTTGCTACAACTTTTGTAGTAAAAGTTTTTCTGTACTCTGATTCCGATACCGTTTTTTTTCAACACTCTTCTATTTTCCACATTTTTGAAAAATTCTCGATATTGATGCATCTGGGAGCAAAAATGTTACATACCATTGCGTTAAGGGCACAATTTGCTACAACTTTTGTAGTAAAAGTTTTTCTGTACTCTGCTTCCGATACCGTTTTTTTTCAACACTCTTCTATTTTCCACATTTTTGAAAAATTCTCGATATTGATGCATCTGGGAGCAAAAATGTTACATAGCATTGCGTTAAGGGCACAATTTGCTACAACTTTTGTAGTAAAAGTTTTTCTGTACTCTGATTCCGATACCGTTTTTTTTCAACACTCTTCTATTTTCCACATTTTTGAAAAATTCTCGATATTGATGCATCTGGGAGCAAAAATGTTACAGACCATTGCGTTAAGGGCACAATTTGCTACAACTTTTGTAGTAAAAGTTTTTCTGTACTATGCTTCCGATACCGTTTTTTTTCAACGCTCTTCTATTTTTAACATTCTTGAAAAATTTTCGACATTGATGCATCTGGGAGCAAAAATGTTACAGACCATTGCGTTAAGGGCACAATTTGCTACAACTTTTGTAGTAAAAGTTTTTCTGTACTCTGCTTCCGATACCGTTTTTTTTCAACACTCTTCTATTTTCCACATTTTTGAAAAATTCTCGATATTGATGCATCTGGGAGCAAAAATGTTACATAGCATTGCGTTAAGGGCACAATTTGCTACAACTTTTGTAGTAAAAGTTTTTCTGTACTCTGATTCCGATACCGTTTTTTTTCAACACTCTTCTATTTTCCACATTTTTGAAAAATTCTCGATATTGATGCATCTGGGAGCAAAAATGTTACAGACCATTGCGTTAAGGGCACAATTTGCTACAACTTTTGTAGTAAAAGTTTTTCTGTACTATGCTTCCGATACCGTTTTTTTTCAACGCTCTTCTATTTTTAACATTCTTGAAAAATTTTCGACATTGATGCATCTGGGAGCAAAAATGTTACAGACCATTGCGTTAAGGGCACAATTTGCTACAACTTTTGTAGTAAAAGTTTTTCTGTACTCTGCTTCTGATACCGTTTTTTTTCAACACTCTTCTATTTTTAACATTCTTGAAAAATTTTCGACATTGATGCATCTGGGAGCAAAAATGTTACAGACCATTGCGTTAAGGGTACAATTTGCTACAACTTTTGTAGTAAAAGTTTTTCTGTACTCTGCTTCCGATACCGTTTTTTTTCAACACTCTTCTATTTTCCACATTTTTGAAAAATTCTCGATATTGATGCATCTGGGAGCAAAAATGTTACATAGCATTGCGTTAAGGGCACAATTTGCTACAACTTTTGTAGTAAAAGTTTTTCTGTACTCTGCTTCCGATACCGTTTTTTTTCAACACTCTTCTATTTTCCACATTTTTGAAAAATTCTCGATATTGATGCATCTGGGAGCAAAAATGTTACATAGCATTGCGTTAAGGGCACAATTTGCTACAACTTTTGTAGTAAAAGTTTTTCTGTACTATGCTTCCGATACCGTTTTTTTTTCAACGCTCTTCTATTTTTAACATTCTTGAAAAATTTTCGACATTGATGCATCTGGGAGCAAAAATGTTACAGACCATTGCGTTAAGGGCACAATTTGCTACAACTTTTGTAGTAAAAGTTTTTCTGTACTCTGCTTCTGATACCGTTTTTTTTTCAACACTCTTCTATTTTTAACATTCTTGAAAAATTTTCGACATTGATGCATCTGGGAGCAAAAATGTTACAGACCATTGCGTTAAGGGTACAATTTGCTACAACTTTTGTAGTAAAAGTTTTTCTGTACTCTGCTTCCGATACCGTTTTTTTTCAACACTCTTCTATTTTCCACATTTTTGAAAAATTCTCGATATTGATGCATCTGGGAGCAAAAATGTTACATACCATTGCGTTAAGGGCACAATTTGCTACAACTTTTGTAGTAAAAGTTTTTCTGTACTCTGCTTCCGATACCGTTTTTTTTCAACACTCTTCTATTTTCCACATTTTTGAAAAATTCTCGATATTGATGCATCTGGGAGCAAAAATGTTACAGACCATTGCGTTAAGGGCACAATTTGCTACAACTTTTGTAGTAAAAGTTTTTCTGTACTCTGATTCCGATACCGTTTTTTTTTAACACTCTTCTATTTTCCACATTTTTGAAAAATTCTCGATATTGATGCATCTGGGAGCAAAAATGTTACATAGCATTGCGTTAAGGGCACAATTTGCTACAACTTTTGTAGTAAAAGTTTTTCTGTACTCTGATTCCGATACCGTTTTTTTTCAACACTCTTCTATTTTCCACATTTTTGAAAAATTTTCGACATTGATGCATCTGGGAGCAAAAATGTTACAGACCATTGCGTTAAGGGCACAATTTGCTACAACTTTTGTAGTAAAAGTTTTTCTGTACTCTGCTTCCGATACCGTTTTTTTTCAACACTCTTCTATTTTCCACATTTTTGAAAAATTCTCGATATTGATGCATCTGGGAGCAAAAATGTTACATAGCATTGCGTTAAGGGCACAATTTGCTACAACTTTTGTAGTAAAAGTTTTTCTGTACTCTGATTCCGATACCGTTTTTTTTCAACACTCTTCTATTTTCCACATTTTTGAAAAATTCTCGATATTGATGCATCTGGGAGCAAAAATGTTACAGACCATTGCGTTAAGGGCACAATTTGCTACAACTTTTGTAGTAAAAGTTTTTCTGTACTATGCTTCCGATACCGTTTTTTTTCAACGCTCTTCTATTTTTAACATTCTTGAAAAATTTTCGACATTGATGCATCTGGGAGCAAAAATGTTACAGACCATTGCGTTAAGGGCACAATTTGCTACAACTTTTGTAGTAAAAGTTTTTCTGTACTCTGCTTCTGATACCGTTTTTTTTCAACACTCTTCTATTTTTAACATTCTTGAAAAATTTTCGACATTGATGCATCTGGGAGCAAAAATGTTACAGACCATTGCGTTAAGGGTACAATTTGCTACAACTTTTGTAGTAAAAGTTTTTCTGTACTCTGCTTCCGATACCGTTTTTTTTCAACACTCTTCTATTTTCCACATTTTTGAAAAATTCTCGATATTGATGCATCTGGGAGCAAAAATGTTACATACCATTGCGTTAAGGGCACAATTTGCTACAACTTTTGTAGTAAAAGTTTTTCTGTACTCTGCTTCCGATACCGTTTTTTTTCAACACTCTTCTATTTTCCACATTTTTGAAAAATTCTCGATATTGATGCATCTGGGAGCAAAAATGTTACATAGCATTGCGTTAAGGGCACAATTTGCTACAACTTTTGTAGTAAAAGTTTTTCTGTACTCTGATTCCGATACCGTTTTTTTTCAACACTCTTCTATTTTCCATATTTTTGAAAAATTCTCGATATTGATGCATCTGGGAGCAAAAATGTTACATAGCATTGCGTTAAGGGCACAATTTGCTACAACTTTTGTAGTAAAAGTTTTTCTGTACTATGCTTCCGATACCGTTTTTTTTTCAACGCTCTTCTATTTTTAACATTCTTGAAAAATTTTCGACATTGATGCATCTGGGAGCAAAAATGTTACAGACCATTGCGTTAAGGGCACAATTTGCTACAACTTTTGTAGTAAAAGTTTTTCTGTACTCTGCTTCTGATACCGTTTTTTTTTCAACACTCTTCTATTTTTAACATTCTTGAAAAATTTTCGACATTGATGCATCTGGGAGCAAAAATGTTACAGACCATTGCGTTAAGGGTACAATTTGCTACAACTTTTGTAGTAAAAGTTTTTCTGTACTCTGCTTCCGATACCGTTTTTTTTCAACACTCTTCTATTTTCCACATTTTTGAAAAATTCTCGATATTGATGCATCTGGGAGCAAAAATGTTACATACCATTGCGTTAAGGGCACAATTTGCTACAACTTTTGTAGTAAAAGTTTTTCTGTACTCTGCTTCCGATACCGTTTTTTTTCAACACTCTTCTATTTTCCACATTTTTGAAAAATTCTCGATATTGATGCATCTGGGAGCAAAAATGTTACAGACCATTGCGTTAAGGGCACAATTTGCTACAACTTTTGTAGTAAAAGTTTTTCTGTACTCTGATTCCGATACCGTTTTTTTTTAACACTCTTCTATTTTCCACATTTTTGAAAAATTCTCGATATTGATGCATCTGGGAGCAAAAATGTTACATAGCATTGCGTTAAGGGCACAATTTG
The DNA here is from genome assembly GCF_036711975.1 of Onthophagus taurus. Lineage (NCBI taxonomy): Eukaryota > Metazoa > Arthropoda > Insecta > Coleoptera > Scarabaeidae > Onthophagus > Onthophagus taurus. The sequence continues at coordinate 6,895,134 of NW_027248940.1, read as the reverse complement.
CTACAACTTTTGTAGTAAAAGTTTTTCTGTACTCTGATTCCGATACCGTTTTTTTTCAACACTCTTCTATTTTCCACATTTTTGAAAAATTCTCGATATTGATGCATCTGGGAGCAAAAATGTTACATAGCATTGCGTTAAGGGCACAATTTGCTACAACTTTTGTAGTAAAAGTTTTTCTGTACTCTGATTCCGATACCGTTTTTTTTCAACACTCTTCTATTTTCCACATTTTTGAAAAATTCTCGATATTGATGCATCTGGGAGCAAAAATGTTACAGACCATTGCGTTAAGGGCACAATTTGCTACAACTTTTGTAGTAAAAGTTTTTCTGTACTATGCTTCCGATACCGTTTTTTTTCAACGCTCTTCTATTTTTAACATTCTTGAAAAATTTTCGACATTGATGCATCTGGGAGCAAAAATGTTACAGACCATTGCGTTAAGGGCACAATTTGCTACAACTTTTGTAGTAAAAGTTTTTCTGTACTCTGCTTCTGATACCGTTTTTTTTCAACACTCTTCTATTTTTAACATTCTTGAAAAATTTTCGACATTGATGCATCTGGGAGCAAAAATGTTACAGACCATTGCGTTAAGGGTACAATTTGCTACAACTTTTGTAGTAAAAGTTTTTCTGTACTCTGCTTCCGATACCGTTTTTTTTCAACACTCTTCTATTTTCCACATTTTTGAAAAATTCTCGATATTGATGCATCTGGGAGCAAAAATGTTACATACCATTGCGTTAAGGGCACAATTTGCTACAACTTTTGTAGTAAAAGTTTTTCTGTACTCTGCTTCCGATACCGTTTTTTTTCAACACTCTTCTATTTTCCACATTTTTGAAAAATTCTCGATATTAATGCATCTGGGAGCAAAAATGTTACATAGCATTGCGTTAAGGGCACAATTTGCTACAACTTTTGTAGTAAAAGTTTTTCTGTACTCTGCTTCCGATACCGTTTTTTTTCAACACTCTTCTATTTTCCACATTTTTGAAAAATTCTCGATATTGATGCATCTGGGAGCAAAAATGTTACATAGCATTGCGTTAAGGGCACAATTTGCTACAACTTTTGTAGTAAAAGTTTTTCTGTACTCTGATTCCGATACCGTTTTTTTTCAACACTCTTCTATTTTCCATATTTTTGAAAAATTCTCGATATTGATGCATCTGGGAGCAAAAATGTTACATAGCATTGCGTTAAGGGCACAATTTGCTACAACTTTTGTAGTAAAAGTTTTTCTGTACTATGCTTCCGATACCGTTTTTTTTTCAACGCTCTTCTATTTTTAACATTCTTGAAAAATTTTCGACATTGATGCATCTGGGAGCAAAAATGTTACAGACCATTGCGTTAAGGGCACAATTTGCTACAACTTTTGTAGTAAAAGTTTTTCTGTACTCTGCTTCTGATACCGTTTTTTTTTCAACACTCTTCTATTTTTAACATTCTTGAAAAATTTTCGACATTGATGCATCTGGGAGCAAAAATGTTACAGACCATTGCGTTAAGGGTACAATTTGCTACAACTTTTGTAGTAAAAGTTTTTCTGTACTCTGCTTCCGATACCGTTTTTTTTCAACACTCTTCTATTTTCCACATTTTTGAAAAATTCTCGATATTGATGCATCTGGGAGCAAAAATGTTACATACCATTGCGTTAAGGGCACAATTTGCTACAACTTTTGTAGTAAAAGTTTTTCTGTACTCTGCTTCCGATACCGTTTTTTTTCAACACTCTTCTATTTTCCACATTTTTGAAAAATTCTCGATATTGATGCATCTGGGAGCAAAAATGTTACAGACCATTGCGTTAAGGGCACAATTTGCTACAACTTTTGTAGTAAAAGTTTTTCTGTACTCTGATTCCGATACCGTTTTTTTTTAACACTCTTCTATTTTCCACATTTTTGAAAAATTCTCGATATTGATGCATCTGGGAGCAAAAATGTTACATAGCATTGCGTTAAGGGCACAATTTGCTACAACTTTTGTAGTAAAAGTTTTTCTGTACTCTGATTCCGATACCGTTTTTTTTCAACACTCTTCTATTTTCCACATTTTTGAAAAATTCTCGATATTGATGCATCTGGGAGCAAAAATGTTACAGACCATTGCGTTAAGGGCACAATTTGCTACAACTTTTGTAGTAAAAGTTTTTCTGTACTCTGATTCCGATACCGTTTTTTTTCAACACTCTTCTATTTTCCACATTTTTGAAAAATTCTCGATATTGATGCATCTGGGAGCAAAAATGTTACATAGCATTGCGTTAAGGGCACAATTTGCTACAACTTTTGTAGTAAAAGTTTTTCTGTACTCTGATTCCGATACCGTTTTTTTTCAACACTCTTCTATTTTCCACATTTTTGAAAAATTCTCGATATTGATGCATCTGGGAGCAAAAATGTTACATAGCATTGCGTTAAGGGCACAATTTGCTACAACTTTTGTAGTAAAAGTTTTTCTGTACTCTGATTCCGATACCGTTTTTTTCAACACTCTTCTATTTTCCACATTTTTGAAAAATTCTCGATATTGATGCATCTGGGAGCAAAAATGTTACAGACCATTGCGTTAAGGGCACAATTTGCTACAACTTTTGTAGTAAAAGTTTTTCTGTACTATGCTTCCGATACCGTTTTTTTTCAACACTCTTCTATTTTCCACATTTTTGAAAAATTCTCGATATTGATGCATCTGGGAGCAAAAATGTTACATAGCATTGCGTTAAGGGCACAATTTGCTACAACTTTTGTAGTAAAAGTTTTTCTGTACTCTGATTCCAATACCGTTTTTTTTCAACACTCTTCTATTTTCCACATTTTTGAAAAATTCTCGATATTGATGCATCTGGGAGCAAAAATGTTACAGACCATTGCGTTAAGGGCACAATTTGCTACAACTTTTGTAGTAAAAGTTTTTCTGTACTCTGATTCCGATACCGTTTTTTTTCAACACTCTTCTATTTTCCACATTTTTGAAAAATTCTCGATATTGATGCATCTGGGAGCAAAAATGTTACATAGCATTACGTTAAGGGCACAATTTGCTACAACTTTTGTAGTAAAAGTTTTTCTGTACTCTGATTCCGATACCGTTTTTTTTCAACACTTCTATTTTCCACATTTTTGAAAAATTCTCGATATTGATGCATCTGGGAGCAAAAATGTTACAGACCATTGCGTTAAGGGCACAATTTGCTACAACTTTTGTAGTAAAAGTTTTTCTGTACTCTGCTTCTGATACCGTTTTTTTTCAACACTCTTCTATTTTTAACATTCTTGAAAAATTTTCGACATTGATGCATCTGGGAGCAAAAATGTTACAGACCATTGCGTTAAGGGTACAATTTGCTACAACTTTTGTAGTAAAAGTTTTTCTGTACTCTGCTTCCGATACCGTTTTTTTTCAACACTCTTCTATTTTCCACATTTTTGAAAAATTCTCGATATTGATGCATCTGGGAGCAAAAATGTTACATACCATTGCGTTAAGGGCACAATTTGCTACAACTTTTGTAGTAAAAGTTTTTCTGTACTCTGCTTCCGATACCGTTTTTTTTCAACACTCTTCTATTTTCCACATTTTTGAAAAATTCTCGATATTGATGCATCTGGGAGCAAAAATGTTACATAGCATTGCGTTAAGGGCACAATTTGCTACAACTTTTGTAGTAAAAGTGTTTCTGTACTCTGATTCCGATACCGTTTTTTTTCAACACTCTTCTATTTTCCACATTTTTGAAAAATTCTCGATATTGATGCATCTGGGAGCAAAAATGTTACAGACCATTGCGTTAAGGGCACAATTTGCTACAACTTTTGTAGTAAAAGTTTTTCTGTACTATGCTTCCGATACCGTTTTTTTTCAACGCTCTTCTATTTTTAACATTCTTGAAAAATTTTCGACATTGATGCATCTGGGAGCAAAAATGTTACAGACCATTGCGTTAAGGGCACAATTTGCTACAACTGTTGTAGTAAAAGTTTTTCTGTACTCTGCTTCCGATACCGTTTTTTTTCAACACTCTTCTATTTTCCACATTTTTGAAAAATTCTCGATATTGATGCATCTGGGAGCAAAAATGTTACATAGCATTGCGTTAAGGGCACAATTTGCTACAACTTTTGTAGTAAAAGTTTTTCTGTACTCTGATTCCGATACCGTTTTTTTTCAACACTCTTCTATTTTCCACATTTTTGAAAAATTCTCGATATTGATGCATCTGGGAGCAAAAATGTTACAGACCATTGCGTTAAGGGCACAATTTGCTACAACTTTTGTAGTAAAAGTTTTTCTGTACTATGCTTCCGATACCGTTTTTTTTCAACGCTCTTCTATTTTTAACATTCTTGAAAAATTTTCGACATTGATGCATCTGGGAGCAAAAATGTTACAGACCATTGCGTTAAGGGCACAATTTGCTACAACTTTTGTAGTAAAAGTTTTTCTGTACTCTGCTTCTGATACCGTTTTTTTTCAACACTCTTCTATTTTTAACATTCTTGAAAAATTTTCGACATTGATGCATCTGGGAGCAAAAATGTTACAGACCATTGCGTTAAGGGTACAATTTGCTACAACTTTTGTAGTAAAAGTTTTTCTGTACTCTGCTTCCGATACCGTTTTTTTTCAACACTCTTCTATTTTCCACATTTTTGAAAAATTCTCGATATTGATGCATCTGGGAGCAAAAATGTTACATACCATTGCGTTAAGGGCACAATTTGCTACAACTTTTGTAGTAAAAGTTTTTCTGTACTCTGCTTCCGATACCGTTTTTTTTCAACACTCTTCTATTTTCCACATTTTTGAAAAATTCTCGATATTGATGCATCTGGGAGCAAAAATGTTACAGACCATTGCGTTAAGGGCACAATTTGCTACAACTTTTGTAGTAAAAGTTTTTCTGTACTCTGATTCCGATACCGTTTTTTTTCAACACTCTTCTATTTTCCACATTTTTGAAAAATTCTCGATATTGATGCATCTGGGAGCAAAAATGTTACATAGCATTGCGTTAAGGGCACAATTTGCTACAACTTTTGTAGTAAAAGTTTTTCTGTACTCTGATTCCGATACCGTTTTTTTTCAACACTCTTCTATTTTCCACATTTTTGAAAAATTCTCGATATTGATGCATCTGGGAGCAAAAATGTTACAGACCATTGCGTTAAGGGCACAATTTGCTACAACTTTTGTAGTAAAAGTTTTTCTGTACTATGCTTCCGATACCGTTTTTTTTCAACGCTCTTCTATTTTTAACATTCTTGAAAAATTTTCGACATTGATGCATCTGGGAGCAAAAATGTTACAGACCATTGCGTTAAGGGCACAATTTGCTACAACTTTTGTAGTAAAAGTTTTTCTGTACTCTGCTTCCGATACCGTTTTTTTTCAACACTCTTCTATTTTCCACATTTTTGAAAAATTCTCGATATTGATGCATCTGGGAGCAAAAATGTTGCAGACCATTGCGTTAAGGGCACAATTTGCTACAACTTTTGTAGTAAAAGTTTTTCTGTACTATGCTTCCGATACCGTTTTTTTTCAACGCTCTTCTATTTTTAACATTCTTGAAAAATTTTCGACATTGATGCATCTGGGAGCAAAAATGTTACAGACCATTGCGTTAACGGTACAATTTGCTACAACATTTGTAGTAAAAGTTTTTCTGTACTCTGCTTCCGATACCGTTTTTTTTCAACACTCTTCTATTTTTAACATTCTTGAAAAATTTTCGACATTGATGCATCTGGGAGCAAAAATGTTACAGACCATTGCGTTAAGGGCACAATTTGCTACAACTTTTGTAGTAAAAGTTTTTCTGTACTCTGCTTCCGATACCGTTTTTTTTCAACACTCTTCTATTTTCCACATTTTTGAAAAATTCTCGATATTGATGCATCTGGGAGCAAAAATGTTGCAGACCATTGCGTTAAGGGCACAATTTGCTACAACTTTTGTAGTAAAAGTTTTTCTGTACTATGCTTCCGATACCGTTTTTTTTCAACGCTCTTCTATTTTTAACATTCTTGAAAAATTTTCGACATTGATGCATCTGGGAGCAAAAATGTTACAGACCATTGCGTTAACGGTACAATTTGCTACAACATTTGTAGTAAAAGTTTTTCTGTACTCTGCTTCCGATACCGTTTTTTTTCAACACTCTTCTATTTTCCACATTTTTGAAAAATTCTCGATATTGATGCATCTGGGAGCAAAAATGTTACATAGCATTGCGTTAAGGGCACAATTTGCTACAACTTTTGTAGTAAAAGTTTTTCTGTACTCTGATTCCGATACCGTTTTTTTTCAACACTCTTCTATTTTCCACATTTTTGAAAAATTCTCGATATTGATGCATCTGGGAGCAAAAATGTTACAGACCATTGCGTTAAGGGCACAATTTGCTACAACTTTTGTAGTAAAAGTTTTTCTGTACTATGCTTCCGATACCGTTTTTTTTCAACGCTCTTCTATTTTTAACATTCTTGAAAAATTTTCGACATTGATGCATCTGGGAGCAAAAATGTTACAGACCATTGCGTTAAGGGCACAATTTGCTACAACTTTTGTAGTAAAAGTTTTTCTGTACTCTGCTTCCGATACCGTTTTTTTTCAACACTCTTCTATTTTCCACATTTTTGAAAAATTCTCGATATTGATGCATCTGGGAGCAAAAATGTTGCAGACCATTGCGTTAAGGGCACAATTTGCTACAACTTTTGTAGTAAAAGTTTTTCTGTACTATGCTTCCGATACCGTTTTTTTTCAACGCTCTTCTATTTTTAACATTCTTGAAAAATTTTCGACATTGATGCATCTGGGAGCAAAAATGTTACAGACCATTGCGTTAACGGTACAATTTGCTACAACATTTGTAGTAAAAGTTTTTCTGTACTCTGCTTCCGATACCGTTTTTTTTCAACACTCTTCTATTTTTAACATTCTTGAAAAATTTTCGACATTGATGCATCTGGGAGCAAAAATGTTACAGACCATTGCGTTAAGGGCACAATTTGCTACAACTTTTGTAGTAAAAGTTTTTCTGTACTCTGCTTCCGATACCGTTTTTTTTCAACACTCTTCTATTTTCCACATTTTTGAAAAATTCTCGATATTGATGCATCTGGGAGCAAAAATGTTGCAGACCATTGCGTTAAGGGCACAATTTGCTACAACTTTTGTAGTAAAAGTTTTTCTGTACTATGCTTCCGATACCGTTTTTTTTCAACGCTCTTCTATTTTTAACATTCTTGAAAAATTTTCGACATTGATGCATCTGGGAGCAAAAATGTTACAGACCATTGCGTTAACGGTACAATTTGCTACAACATTTGTAGTAAAAGTTTTTCTGTACTCTGCTTCCGATACCGTTTTTTTTCAACACTCTTCTATTTTCCACATTTTTGAAAAATTCTCGATATTGATGCATCTGGGAGCAAAAATGTTACAGACCATTGCGTTAAGGGCACAATTTGCTACAACTTTTGTAGTAAAAGTTTTTCTGTACTATGCTTCCGATACCGTTTTTTTTCAACGCTCTTCTATTTTTAACATTCTTGAAAAATTTTCGACATTGATGCATCTGGGAGCAAAAATGTTACAGACCATTGCGTTAAGGGCACAATTTGCAACAACTGTTGTAGTAAAAGTTTTTCTGTACTCTGCTTCCGATACCGTTTTTTTTCAACACTCTTCTATTTTCCACATTTCTGAAAAATTCTCGATATTGATGCATCTGGGAGCAAAAATGTTACATAGCATTGCGTTAAGGGCACAATTTGCTACAACTTTTGTAGTAAAAGTTTTTCTGTACTCTGATTCCGATACCGTTTTTTTTCAACACTCTTCTATTTTCCACATTTTTGAAAAATTCTCGATATTGATGCATCTGGGAGCAAAAATGTTACAGACCATTGCGTTAAGGGCACAATTTGCTACAACTTTTGTAGTAAAAGTTTTTCTGTACTATGCTTCCGATACCGTTTTTTTTCAACGCTCTTCTATTTTTAACATTCTTGAAAAATTTTCGACATTGATGCATCTGGGAGCAAAAATGTTACAGACCATTGCGTTAAGGGCACAATTTGCTACAACTTTTGTAGTAAAAGTTTTTCTGTACTCTGCTTCTGATACCGTTTTTTTTCAACACTCTTCTATTTTTAACATTCTTGAAAAATTTTCGACATTGATGCATCTGGGAGCAAAAATGTTACAGACCATTGCGTTAAGGGTACAATTTGCTACAACTTTTGTAGTAAAAGTTTTTCTGTACTCTGCTTCCGATACCGTTTTTTTTTAACACTCTTCTATTTTCCACATTTTTGAAAAATTCTCGATATTGATGCATCTGGGAGCAAAAATGTTACATACCATTGCGTTAAGGGCACAATTTGCTACAACTTTTGTAGTAAAAGTTTTTCTGTACTCTGATTCCGATACCGTTTTTTTTCAACACTCTTCTATTTTCCACATTTTTGAAAAATTCTCGATATTGATGCATCTGGGAGCAAAAATGTTACAGACCATTGCGTTAAGGGCACAATTTGCTACAACTTTTGTAGTAAAAGTTTTTCTGTACTATGCTTCTGATACCGTTTTTTTTCAACGCTCTTCTATTTTTAACATTCTTGAAAAATTTTCGACATTGATGCATCTGGGAGCAAAAATGTTACAGACCATTGCGTTAAGGGCACAATTTGCTACAACTTTTGTAGTAAAAGTTTTTCTGTACTCTGCTTCTGATACCGTTTTTTTTCAACACTCTTCTATTTTTAACATTCTTGAAAAATTTTCGACATTGATGCATCTGGGAGCAAAAATGTTACAGACCATTGCGTTAAGGGTACAATTTGCTACAACTTTTGTAGTAAAAGTTTTTCTGTACTCTGCTTCCGATACCGTTTTTTTTCAACACTCTTCTATTTTCCACATTTTTGAAAAATTCTCGATATTGATGCATCTGGGAGCAAAAATGTTACATACCATTGCGTTAAGGGCACAATTTGCTACAACTTTTGTAGTAAAAGTTTTTCTGTACTCTGCTTCCGATACCGTTTTTTTTCAACACTCTTCTATTTTCCACATTTTTGAAAAATTCTCGATATTGATGCATCTGGGAGCAAAAATGTTACAGACCATTGCGTTAAGGGCACAATTTGCTACAACTTTTGTAGTAAAAGTTTTTCTGTACTATGCTTCCGATACCGTTTTTTTTCAACGCTCTTCTATTTTTAACATTCTTGAAAAATTTTCGACATTGATGCATCTGGGAGCAAAAATGTTACAGACCATTGCGTTAAGGGCACAATTTGCTACAACTTTTGTAGTAAAAGTTTTTCTGTACTCTGCTTCTGATACCGTTTTTTTTCAACACTCTTCTATTTTTAACATTCTTGAAAAATTTTCGACATTGATGCATCTGGGAGCAAAAATGTTACAGACCATTGCGTTAAGGGTACAATTTGCTACAACTTTTGTAGTAAAAGTTTTTCTGTACTCTGCTTCCGATACCGTTTTTTTTTAACACTCTTCTATTTTCCACATTTTTGAAAAATTCTCGATATTGATGCATCTGGGAGCAAAAATGTTACATACCATTGCGTTAAGGGCACAATTTGCTACAACTTTTGTAGTAAAAGTTTTTCTGTACTCTGATTCCGATACCGTTTTTTTTCAACACTCTTCTATTTTCCACATTTTTGAAAAATTCTCGATATTGATGCATCTGGGAGCAAAAATGTTACAGACCATTGCGTTAAGGGCACAATTTGCTACAACTTTTGTAGTAAAAGTTTTTCTGTACTATGCTTCTGATACCGTTTTTTTTCAACGCTCTTCTATTTTTAACATTCTTGAAAAATTTTCGACATTGATGCATCTGGGAGCAAAAATGTTACAGACCATTGCGTTAAGGGTACAATTTGCTACAACTTTTGTAGTAAAAGTTTTTCTGTACTCTGCTTCCGATACCGTTTTTTTTCAACACTCTTCTATTTTCCACATTTTTGAAAAATTCTCGATATTGATGCATCTGGGAGCAAAAATGTTACATACCATTGCGTTAAGGGCACAATTTGCTACAACTTTTGTAGTAAAAGTTTTTCTGTACTCTGCTTCCGATACCGTTTTTTTTCAACACTCTTCTATTTTCCACATTTTTGAAAAATTCTCGATATTGATGCATCTGGGAGCAAAAATGTTACAGACCATTGCGTTAAGGGCACAATTTGCTACAACTTTTGTAGTAAAAGTTTTTCTGTACTCTGATTCCGATACCGTTTTTTTTCAACACTCTTCTATTTTCCACATTTTTGAAAAATTCTCGATATTGATGCATCTGGGAGCAAAAATGTTACATAGCATTGCGTTAAGGGCACAATTTGCTACAACTTTTGTAGTAAAAGTTTTTCTGTACTCTGATTCCGATACCGTTTTTTTTCAACACTCTTCTATTTTCCACATTTTTGAAAAATTCTCGATATTGATGCATCTGGGAGCAAAAATGTTACAGACCATTGCGTTAAGGGCACAATTTGCTACAACTTTTGTAGTAAAAGTTTTTCTGTACTATGCTTCCGATACCGTTTTTTTTCAACGCTCTTCTATTTTTAACATTCTTGAAAAATTTTCGACATTGATGCATCTGGGAGCAAAAATGTTACAGACCATTGCGTTAAGGGCACAATTTGCTACAACTTTTGTAGTAAAAGTTTTTCTGTACTCTGCTTCCGATACCGTTTTTTTTCAACACTCTTCTATTTTCCACATTTTTGAAAAATTCTCGATATTGATGCATCTGGGAGCAAAAATGTTGCAGACCATTGCGTTAAGGGCACAATTTGCTACAACTTTTGTAGTAAAAGTTTTTCTGTACTATGCTTCCGATACCGTTTTTTTTCAACGCTCTTCTATTTTTAACATTCTTGAAAAATTTTCGACATTGATGCATCTGGGAGCAAAAATGTTACAGACCATTGCGTTAACGGTACAATTTGCTACAACATTTGTAGTAAAAGTTTTTCTGTACTCTGCTTCCGATACCGTTTTTTTTCAACACTCTTCTATTTTTAACATTCTTGAAAAATTTTCGACATTGATGCATCTGGGAGCAAAAATGTTACAGACCATTGCGTTAAGGGCACAATTTGCTACAACTTTTGTAGTAAAAGTTTTTCTGTACTCTGCTTCCGATACCGTTTTTTTTCAACACTCTTCTATTTTCCACATTTTTGAAAAATTCTCGATATTGATGCATCTGGGAGCAAAAATGTTGCAGACCATTGCGTTAAGGGCACAATTTGCTACAACTTTTGTAGTAAAAGTTTTTCTGTACTATGCTTCCGATACCGTTTTTTTTCAACGCTCTTCAATTTTTAACATTCTTGAAAAATTTTCGACATTGATGCATCTGGGAGCAAAAATGTTACAGACCATTGCGTTAACGGTACAATTTGCTACAACATTTGTAGTAAAAGTTTTTCTGTACTCTGCTTCCGATACCGTTTTTTTTCAACACTCTTCTATTTTCCACATTTTTGAAAAATTCTCGATATTGATGCATCTGGGAGCAAAAATGTTACATAGCATTGCGTTAAGGGCACAATTTGCTACAACTTTTGTAGTAAAAGTTTTTCTGTACTCTGATTCCGATACCGTTTTTTTTCAACACTCTTCTATTTTCCACATTTTTGAAAAATTCTCGATATTGATGCATCTGGGAGCAAAAATGTTACAGACCATTGCGTTAAGGGCACAATTTGCTACAACTTTTGTAGTAAAAGTTTTTCTGTACTCTGCTTCTGATACCGTTTTTTTTCAACACTCTTCTATTTTTAACATTCTTGAAAAATTTTCGACATTGATGCATCTGGGAGCAAAAATGTTACAGACCATTCCGTTAAGGGTACAATTTGCTACAACTTTTGTAGTAAAAGTTTTTCTGTACTCTGCTTCCGATACCGTTTTTTTTCAACACTCTTCTATTTTCCACATTTTTGAAAAATTCTCGATATTGATGCATCTGGGAGCAAAAATGTTACATACCATTGCGTTAAGGGCACAATTTGCTACAACTTTTGTAGTAAAAGTTTTTCTGTACTCTGCTTCCGATACCGTTTTTTTTCAACACTCTTCTATTTTCCACATTTTTGAAAAATTCTCGATATTGATGCATCTGGGAGCAAAAATGTTACAGACCATTGCGTTAAGGGCACAATTTGTTACAACTTTTGTAGTAAAAGTTTTTCTGTACTCTGATTCCGATACCGTTTTTTTTCAACACTCTTCTATTTTCCACATTTTTGAAAAATTCTCGATATTGATGCATCTGGGAGCAAAAATGTTACATAGCATTGCGTTAAGGGCACAATTTGCTACAACTTTTGTAGTAAAAGTTTTTCTGTACTCTGATTCCGATACCGTTTTTTTTCAACACTCTTCTATTTTCCACATTTTTGAAAAATTCTCGATATTGATGCATCTGGGAGCAAAAATGTTACATAGCATTGCGTTAAGGGCACAATTTGCTACAACTTTTGTAGTAAAAGTTTTTCTGTACTCTGATTCCGATACCGTTTTTTTTCAACACTCTTCTATTTTCCACATTTTTGAAAAATTCTCGATATTGATGCATCTGGGAGCAAAAATGTTGCAGACCATTGCGTTAAGGGCACAATTTGCTACAACTTTTGTAGTAAAAGTTTTTCTGTACTATGCTTCCGATACCGTTTTTTTTCAACGCTCTTCTATTTTTAACATTCTTGAAAAATTTTCGACATTGATGCATCTGGGAGCAAAAATGTTACAGACCATTGCGTTAACGGTACAATTTGCTACAACATTTGTAGTAAAAGTTTTTCTGTACTCTGCTTCCGATACCGTTTTTTTTCAACACTCTTCTATTTTTAACATTCTTGAAAAATTTTCGACATTGATGCATCTGGGAGCAAAAATGTTACAGACCATTGCGTTAAGGGCACAATTTGCTACAACTTTTGTAGTAAAAGTTTTTCTGTACTCTGCTTCCGATACCGTTTTTTTTCAACACTCTTCTATTTTCCACATTTTTGAAAAATTCTCGATATTGATGCATCTGGGAGCAAAAATGTTGCAGACCATTGCGTTAAGGGCACAATTTGCTACAACTTTTGTAGTAAAAGTTTTTCTGTACTATGCTTCCGATACCGTTTTTTTTCAACGCTCTTCTATTTTTAACATTCTTGAAAAATTTTCGACATTGATGCATCTGGGAGCAAAAATGTTACAGACCATTGCGTTAACGGTACAATTTGCTACAACATTTGTAGTAAAAGTTTTTCTGTACTCTGCTTCCGATACCGTTTTTTTTCAACACTCTTCTATTTTCCACATTTTTGAAAAATTCTCGATATTGATGCATCTGGGAGCAAAAATGTTACATAGCATTGCGTTAAGGGCACAATTTGCTACAACTTTTGTAGTAAAAGTTTTTCTGTACTCTGATTCCGATACCGTTTTTTTTCAACACTCTTCTATTTTCCACATTTTTGAAAAATTCTCGATATTGATGCATCTGGGAGCAAAAATGTTACAGACCATTGCGTTAAGGGCACAATTTGCTACAACTTTTGTAGTAAAAGTTTTTCTGTACTCTGCTTCTGATACCGTTTTTTTTCAACACTCTTCTATTTTTAACATTCTTGAAAAATTTTCGACATTGATGCATCTGGGAGCAAAAATGTTACAGACCATTGCGTTAAGGGTAAAATTTGCTACAACTTTTGTAGTAAAAGTTTTTCTGTACTCTGCTTCCGATACCGTTTTTTTTCAACACTCTTCTATTTTCCACATTTTTGAAAAATTCTCGATATTGATGCATCTGGGAGCAAAAATGTTACATACCATTGCGTTAAGGGCACAATTTGCTACAACTTTTGTAGTAAAAGTTTTTCTGTACTCTGCTTCCGATACCGTTTTTTTTCAACACTCTTCTATTTTCCACATTTTTGAAAAATTCTCGATATTGATGCATCTGGGAGCAAAAATGTTACAGACCATTGCGTTAAGGGCACAATTTGTTACAACTTTTGTAGTAAAAGTTTTTCTGTACTCTGATTCCGATACCGTTTTTTTTCAACACTCTTCTATTTTCCACATTTTTGAAAAATTCTCGATATTGATGCATCTGGGAGCAAAAATGTTACATAGCATTGCGTTAAGGGCACAATTTGCTACAACTTTTGTAGTAAAAGTTTTTCTGTACTCTGATTCCGATACCGTTTTTTTTCAACACTCTTCTATTTTCCACATTTTTGAAAAATTCTCGATATTGATGCATCTGGGAGCAAAAATGTTACATAGCATTGCGTTAAGGGCACAATTTGCTACAACTTTTGTAGTAAAAGTTTTTCTGTACTCTGATTCCGATACCGTTTTTTTTCAACACTCTTCTATTTTCCACATTTTTGAAAAATTCTCGATATTGATGCATCTGGGAGCAAAAATGTTACAGACCATTGCGTTAAGGGCACAATTTGCTACAACTTTTGTAGTAAAAGTTTTTCTGTACTATGCTTCCGATACCGTTTTTTTTCAACACTCTTCTATTTTCCACATTTTTGAAAAATTCTCGATATTGATGCATCTGGGAGCAAAAATGTTACATAGCATTGCGTTAAGGGCACAATTTGCTACAACTTTTGTAGTAAAAGTTTTTCTGTACTCTGATTCCGATACCGTTTTTTTTCAACACTCTTCTATTTTCCACATTTTTGAAAAATTCTCGATATTGATGCATCTGGGAGCAAAAATGTTACAGACCATTGCGTTAAGGGCACAATTTGCTACAACTTTTGTAGTAAAAGTTTTTCTGTACTCTGCTTCTGATACCGTTTTTTTTCAACACTCTTCTATTTTTAACATTCTTGAAAAATTTTCGACATTGATGCATCTGGGAGCAAAAATGTTACAGACCATTGCGTTAAGGGTACAATTTGCTACAACTTTTGTAGTAAAAGTTTTTCTGTACTCTGCTTCCGATACCGTTTTTTTTCAACACTCTTCTATTTTCCACATTTTTGAAAAATTCTCGATATTGATGCATCTGGGAGCAAAAATGTTACATACCATTGCGTTAAGGGCACAATTTGCTACAACTTTTGTAGTAAAAGTTTTTCTGTACTCTGCTTCCGATACCGTTTTTTTTCAACACTCTTCTATTTTCCACATTTTTGAAAAATTCTCGATATTGATGCATCTGGGAGCAAAAATGTTACATACCATTGCGTTAAGGGCACAATTTGCTACAACTTTTGTAGTAAAAGTTTTTCTGTACTCTGCTTCCGATACCGTTTTTTTTCAACACTCTTCTATTTTCCACATTTTTGAAAAATTCTCGATATTGATGCATCTGGGAGCAAAAATGTTACAGACCATTGCGTTAAGGGCACAATTTGCTACAACTTTTGTAGTAAAAGTTTTTCTGTACTCTGATTCCGATACCGTTTTTTTTCAACACTCTTCTATTTTCCACATTTTTGAAAAATTCTCGATATTGATGCATCTGGGAGCAAAAATGTTACATAGCATTGCGTTAAGGGCACAATTTGCTACAACTTTTGTAGTAAAAGTTTTTCTGTACTCTAATTCCGATACCGTTTTTTTTCAACACTCTTCTATTTTCCACATTTTTGAAAAATTCTCGATATTGATGCAACTGGGAGCAAAAATGTTACAGACCATTGCGTTAAGGGCACAATTTGCTACAACTTTTGTAGTAAAAGTTTTTCTGTACTATGCTTCCGATACCGTTTTTTTTCAACGCTCTTCTATTTTTAACATTCTTGAAAAATTTTCGACATTGATGCATCTGGGAGCAAAAATGTTACAGACCATTGCGTTAAGGGCACAATTTGCTACAACTTTTGTAGTAAAAGTTTTTCTGTACTCTGCTTCCGATACCGTTTTTTTTCAACACTCTTCTATTTTCCACATTTTTGAAAAATTCTCGATATTGATGCATCTGGGAGCAAAAATGTTACATACCATTGCGTTAAGGGCACAATTTGCTACAACTTTTGTAGTAAAAGTTTTTCTGTACTCTGCTTCCGATACCGTTTTTTTTCAACACTCTTCTATTTTCCACATTTTTGAAAAATTCTCGATATTGATGCATCTGGGAGCAAAAATGTTACATAGCATTGCGTTAAGGGCACAATTTGCTACAACTTTTGTAGTAAAAGTTTTTCTGTACTCTGATTCCGATACCGTTTTTTTTCAACACTCTTCTATTTTCCATATTTTTGAAAAATTCTCGATATTGATGCATCTGGGAGCAAAAATGTTACAGACCATTGCGTTAAGGGCACAATTTGCTACAACTTTTGTAGTAAAAGTTTTTCTGTACTCTGCTTCTGATACCGTTTTTTTTCAACACTCTTCTATTTTTCACATTTTTGAAAAATTCTCGATATTGATGCATCTGGGAGCAAAAATGTTGCAGACCATTGCGTTAAGGGCACAATTTGCTACAACTTTTGTAGTAAAAGTTTTTCTGTACTCTGCTTCTGATACCGTTTTTTTTCAACACTCTTCTATTTTTAACATTCTTGAAAAATTTTCGACATTGATGCATCTGGGAGCAAAAATGTTACAGACCATTGCGTTAAGGGTACAATTTGCTACAACTTTTGTAGTAAAAGTTTTTCTGTACTCTGCTTCCGATACCGTTTTTTTTCAACACTCTTCTATTTTCCACATTTTTGAAAAATTCTCGATATTGATGCATCTGGGAGCAAAAATGTTACATACCATTGCGTTAAGGGCACAATTTGCTACAACTTTTGTAGTAAAAGTTTTTCTGTACTCTGCTTCCGATACCGTTTTTTTTCAACACTCTTCTATTTTCCACATTTTTGAAAAATTCTCGATATTGATGCATCTGGGAGCAAAAATGTTACATACCATTGCGTTAAGGGCACAATTTGCTACAACTTTTGTAGTAAAAGTTTTTCTGTACTCTGCTTCCGATACCGTTTTTTTTCAACACTCTTCTATTTTCCACATTTTTGAAAAATTCTCGATATTGATGCATCTGGGAGCAAAAATGTTACAGACCATTGCGTTAAGGGCACAATTTGCTACAACTTTTGTAGTAAAAGTTTTTCTGTACTCTGATTCCGATACCGTTTTTTTTCAACACTCTTCTATTTTCCACATTTTTGAAAAATTCTCGATATTGATGCATCTGGGAGCAAAAATGTTACATAGCATTGCGTTAAGGGCACAATTTGCTACAACTTTTGTAGTAAAAGTTTTTCTGTACTCTAATTCCGATACCGTTTTTTTTCAACACTCTTCTATTTTCCACATTTTTGAAAAATTCTCGATATTGATGCAACTGGGAGCAAAAATGTTACAGACCATTGCGTTAAGGGCACAATTTGCTACAACTTTTGTAGTAAAAGTTTTTCTGTACTATGCTTCCGATACCGTTTTTTTTCAACGCTCTTCTATTTTTAACATTCTTGAAAAATTTTCGACATTGATGCATCTGGGAGCAAAAATGTTACAGACCATTGCGTTAAGGGCACAATTTGCTACAACTTTTGTAGTAAAAGTTTTTCTGTACTCTGCTTCCGATACCGTTTTTTTTCAACACTCTTCTATTTTCCACATTTTTGAAAAATTCTCGATATTGATGCATCTGGGAGCAAAAATGTTACATACCATTGCGTTAAGGGCACAATTTGCTACAACTTTTGTAGTAAAAGTTTTTCTGTACTCTGCTTCCGATACCGTTTTTTTTCAACACTCTTCTATTTTCCACATTTTTGAAAAATTCTCGATATTGATGCATCTGGGAGCAAAAATGTTACATAGCATTGCGTTAAGGGCACAATTTGCTACAACTTTTCTAGTAAAAGTTTTTCTGTACTCTGATTCCGATACCGTTTTTTTTCAACACTCTTCTATTTTCCATATTTTTGAAAAATTCTCGATATTGATGCATCTGGGAGCAAAAATGTTACAGACCATTGCGTTAAGGGCACAATTTGCTACAACTTTTGTAGTAAAAGTTTTTCTGTACTATGCTTCCGATACCGTTTTTTTTTCAACGCTCTTCTATTTTTAACATTCTTGAAAAATTTTCGACATTGATGCATCTGGGAGCAAAAATGTTACAGACCATTGCGTTAAGGGCACAATTTGCTACAACTTTTGTAGTAAAAGTTTTTCTGTACTCTGCTTCTGATACCGTTTTTTTTTCAACACTCTTCTATTTTTAACGTTCTTGAAAAATTTTCGACATTGATGCATCTGGGAGCAAAAATGTTACAGACCATTGCGTTAAGGGTACAATTTGCTACAACTTTTGTAGTAAAAGTTTTTCTGTACTCTGCTTCCGATACCGTTTTTTTTCAACACTCTTCTATTTTCCACATTTTTGAAAAATTCTCGATATTGATGCATCTGGGAGCAAAAATGTTACATACCATTGCGTTAAGGGCACAATTTGCTACAACTTTTGTAGTAAAAGTTTTTCTGTACTCTGCTTCCGATACCGTTTTTTTTCAACACTCTTCTATTTTCCACATTTTTGAAAAATTCTCGATATTGATGCATCTGGGAGCAAAAATGTTACAGACCATTGCGTTAAGGGCACAATTTGCTACAACTTTTGTAGTAAAAGTTTTTCTGTACTCTGATTCCGATACCGTTTTTTTTCAACACTCTTCTATTTTCCACATTTTTGAAAAATTCTCGATATTGATGCATCTGGGAGCAAAAATGTTACACAGCATTGCGTTAAGGGCACAATTTGCTACAACTTTTGTAGTAAAAGTTTTTCTGTACTCTGATTCCGATACCGTTTTTTTTCAACACTCTTCTATTTTCCACATTTTTGAAAAATTCTCGATATTGATGCATCTGGGAGCAAAAGTGTTACAGACCATTGCGTTAAGGGCACAATTTGCTACAACTTTTGTAGTAAAAGTTTTTCTGTACTCTGATTCCGATACCGTTTTTTTTCAACACTCTTCTATTTTCCACATTTTTGAAAAATTCTCGATATTGATGCATCTGGGAGCAAAAATGTTACATAGCATTGCGTTAAGGGCACAATTTGCTACAACTTTTGTAGTAAAAGTTTTTCTGTACTCTGATTCCGATACCGTTTTTTTTCAACACTCTTCTATTTTCCACATTTTTGAAAAATTCTCGATATTGATGCATCTGGGAGCAAAAATGTTACATAGCATTGCGTTAAGGGCACAATTTGCTACAACTTTTGTAGTAAAAGTTTTTCTGTACTCTGATTCCGATACCGTTTTTTTTCAACACTCTTCTATTTTCCACATTTTTGAAAAATTCTCGATATTGATGCATCTGGGAGCAAAAATGTTACAGACCATTGCGTTAAGGGCACAATTTGCTACAACTTTTGTAGTAAAAGTTTTTCTGTACTATGCTTCCGATACCGTTTTTTTTCAACACTCTTCTATTTTCCACATTTTTGAAAAATTCTCGATATTGATGCATCTGGGAGCAAAAATGTTACATAGCATTGCGTTAAGGGCACAATTTGCTACAACTTTTGTAGTAAAAGTTTTTCTGTACTCTGATTCCGATACCGTTTTTTTTCAACACTCTTCTATTTTCCACATTTTTGAAAAATTCTCGATATTGATGCATCTGGGAGCAAAAATGTTACAGACCATTGCGTTAAGGGCACAATTTGCTACAACTTTTGTAGTAAAAGTTTTTCTGTACTCTGATTCCGATACCGTTTTTTTTCAACACTCTTCTATTTTCCACATTTTTGAAAAATTCTCGATATTGATGCATCTGGGAGCAAAAATGTTACATAGCATTACGTTAAGGGCACAATTTGCTACAACTTTTGTAGTAAAAGTTTTTCTGTACTCTGATTCCGATACCGTTTTTTTTCAACACTTCTATTTTCCACATTTTTGAAAAATTCTCGATATTGATGCATCTGGGAGCAAAAATGTTACAGACCATTGCGTTAAGGGCACAATTTGCTACAACTTTTGTAGTAAAAGTTTTTCTGTACTCTGCTTCTGATACCGTTTTTTTTCAACACTCTTTTATTTTTAACATTCTTGAAAAATTTTCGACATTGATGCATCTGGGAGCAAAAATGTTACAGACCATTGCGTTAAGGGTACAATTTGCTACAACTTTTGTAGTAAAAGTTTTTCTGTACTCTGCTTCCGATACCGTTTTTTTTCAACACTCTTCTATTTTCCACATTTTTGAAAAATTCTCGATATTGATGCATCTGGGAGCAAAAATGTTACATACCATTGCGTTAAGGGCACAATTTGCTACAACTTTTGTAGTAAAAGTTTTTCTGTACTCTGCTTCCGTTACCGTTTTTTTTCAACACTCTTCTATTTTCCACATTTTTGAAAAATTCTCGATATTGATGCATCTGGGAGCAAAAATGTTACATAGCATTGCGTTAAGGGCACAATTTGCTACAACTTTTGTAGTAAAAGTTTTTCTGTACTCTGATTCCGATACCGTTTTTTTTCAACACTCTTCTATTTTCCACATTTTTGAAAAATTCTCGATATTGATGCATCTTGGAGCAAAAATGTTACATACCATTGCGTTAAGGGCACAATTTGCTACAACTTTTGTAGTAAAAGTTTTTCTGTACTCTGCTTCCGATACCGTTTTTTTTCAACACTCTTCTATTTTCCACATTTTTGAAAAATTCTCGATATTGATGCATCTGGGAGCAAAAATGTTACATAGCATTGCGTTAAGGGCACAATTTGCTACAACTTTTGTAGTAAAAGTTTTTCTGTACTCTGATTCCGATACCGTTTTTTTTCAACACTCTTCTATTTTCCACATTTTTGAAAAATTCTCGATATTGATGCATCTGGGAGCAAAAATGTTACAGACCATTGCGTTAAGGGCACAATTTGCTACAACTTTTGTAGTAAAAGTTTTTCTGTACTATGCTTCCGATACCGTTTTTTTTCAACGCTCTTCTATTTTTAACATTCTTGAAAAATTTTCGACATTGATGCATCTGGGAGCAAAAATGTTACAGACCATTGCGTTAAGGGCACAATTTGCTACAACTTTTGTAGTAAAAGTTTTTCTGTACTCTGCTTCCGATACCGTTTTTTTTCAACACTCTTCTATTTTCCACATTTTTGAAAAATTCTCGATATTGATGCATCTGGGAGCAAAAATGTTACATAGCATTGCGTTAAGGGCACAATTTGCTACAACTTTTGTAGTAAAAGTTTTTCTGTACTCTGATTCCGATACCGTTTTTTTTCAACACTCTTCTATTTTCCACATTTTTGAAAAATTCTCGATATTGATGCATCTGGGAGCAAAAATGTTACATACCATTGCGTTAAGGGCACAATTTGCTACAACTTTTGTAGTAAAAGTTTTTCTGTACTCTGCTTCCGATACCGTTTTTTTTCAACACTCTTCTATTTTCCACATTTTTGAAAAATTCTCGATATTGATGCATCTGGGAGCAAAAATGTTACATAGCATTGCGTTAAGGGCACAATTTGCTACAACTTTTGTAGTAAAAGTTTTTCTGTACTCTGATTCCGATACCGTTTTTTTTCAACACTCTTCTATTTTCCACATTTTTGAAAAATTCTCGATATTGATGCATCTGGGAGCAAAAATGTTACAGACCATTGCGTTAAGGGCACAATTTGCTACAACTTTTGTAGTAAAAGTTTTTCTGTACTATGCTTCCGATACCGTTTTTTTTCAACGCTCTTCTATTTTTAACATTCTTGAAAAATTTTCGACATTGATGCATCTGGGAGCAAAAATGTTACATACCATTGCGTTAAGGGTACAATTTGCTACAACTTTTGTAGTAAAAGTTTTTCTGTACTCTGCTTCCGATACCGTTTTTTTTCAACACTCTTCTATTTTCCACATTTTTGAAAAATTCTCGATATTGATGCATCTGGGAGCAAAAATGTTACATAGCATTGCGTTAAGGGCACAATTTGCTACAACTTTTGTAGTAAAAGTTTTTCTGTACTCTGATTCCGATACCGTTTTTTTTCAACACTCTTCTATTTTCCACATTTTTGAAAAATTCTCGATATTGATGCATCTGGGAGCAAAAATGTTACATACCATTGCGTTAAGGGCACAATTTGCTACAACTTTTGTAGTAAAAGTTTTTCTGTACTCTGCTTCCGATACCGTTTTTTTTCAACACTCTTCTATTTTCCACATTTTTGAAAAATTCTCGATATTGATGCATCTGGGAGCAAAAATGTTACATAGCATTGCGTTAAGGGCACAATTTGCTACAACTTTTGTAGTAAAAGTTTTTCTGTACTCTGATTCCGATACCGTTTTTTTTCAACACTCTTCTATTTTCCACATTTTTGAAAAATTCTCGATATTGATGCATCTGGGAGCAAAAATGTTACAGACCATTGCGTTAAGGGCACAATTTGCTACAACTTTTGTAGTAAAAGTTTTTCTGTACTATGCTTCCGATACCGTTTTTTTTCAACGCTCTTCTATTTTTAACATTCTTGAAAAATTTTCGACATTGATGCATCTGGGAGCAAAAATGTTACAGACCATTGCGTTAAGGGCACAATTTGCTACAACTTTTGTAGTAAAAGTTTTTCTGTACTCTGCTTCCGATACCGTTTTTTTTCAACACTCTTCTATTTTCCACATTTTTGAAAAATTCTCGATATTGATGCATCTGGGAGCAAAAATGTTACATAGCATTGCGTTAAGGGCACAATTTGCTACAACTTTTGTAGTAAAAGTTTTTCTGTACTCTGATTCCGATACCGTTTTTTTTCAACACTCTTCTATTTTCCACATTTTTGAAAAATTCTCGATATTGATGCATCTGGGAGCAAAAATGTTACATACCATTGCGTTAAGGGCACAATTTGCTACAACTTTTGTAGTAAAAGTTTTTCTGTACTCTGCTTCCGATACCGTTTTTTTTCAACACTCTTCTATTTTCCACATTTTTGAAAAATTCTCGATATTGATGCATCTGGGAGCAAAAATGTTACATAGCATTGCGTTAAGGGCACAATTTGCTACAACTTTTGTAGTAAAAGTTTTTCTGTACTCTGATTCCGATACCGTTTTTTTTCAACACTCTTCTATTTTCCACATTTTTGAAAAATTCTCGATATTGATGCATCTGGGAGCAAAAATGTTACAGACCATTGCGTTAAGGGCACAATTTGCTACAACTTTTGTAGTAAAAGTTTTTCTGTACTATGCTTCCGATACCGTTTTTTTTCAACGCTCTTCTATTTTTAACATTCTTGAAAAATTTTCGACATTGATGCATCTGGGAGCAAAAATGTTACAGACCATTGCGTTAAGGGCACAATTTGCTACAACTTTTGTAGTAAAAGTTTTTCTGTACTCTGCTTCCGATACCGTTTTTTTTCAACACTCTTCTATTTTCCACATTTTTGAAAAATTCTCGATATTGATGCATCTGGGAGCAAAAATGTTAGATAGCATTGCGTTAAGGGCACAATTTGCTACAACTTTTGTAGTAAAAGTTTTTCTGTACTCTGATTCCGATACCGTTTTTTTTCAACACTCTTCTATTTTCCACATTTTTGAAAAATTCTCGATATTGATGCATCTGGGAGCAAAAATGTTACAGACCATTGCGTTAAGGGCACAATTTGCTACAACTTTTGTAGTAAAAGTTTTTCTGTACTATGCTTCCGATAACGTTTTTTTTCAACGCTCTTCTATTTTTAACATTCTTGAAAAATTTTCGACATTGATGCATCTGGGAGCAAAAATGTTACAGACCATTGCGTTAAGGGCACAATTTGCTACAACTTTTGTAGTAAAAGTTTTTCTGTACTCTGCTTCTGATACCGTTTTTTTTCAACACTCTTCTATTTTTAACATTCTTGAAAAATTTTCGACATTGATGCATCTGGGAGCAAAAATGTTACAGACCATTGCGTTAAGGGTACAATTTGCTACAACTTTTGTAGTAAAAGTTTTTCTGTACTCTGCTTCCGATACCGTTTTTTTTCAACACTCTTCTATTTTCCACATTTTTGAAAAATTCTCGATATTGATGCATCTGGGAGCAAAAATGTTACATACCATTGCGTTAAGGGCACAATTTGCTACAACTTTTGTAGTAAAAGTTTTTCTGTACTCTGCTTCCGATACCGTTTTTTTTCAACACTCTTCTATTTTCCACATTTTTGAAAAATTCTCGATATTGATGCATCTGGGAGCAAAAATGTTACATAGCATTGCGTTAAGGGCACAATTTGCTACAACTTTTGTAGTAAAAGTTTTTCTGTACTCTGATTCCGATACCGTTTTTTTTCAACACTCTTCTATTTTCCACATTTTTGAAAAATTCTCGATATTGATGCATCTGGGAGCAAAAATGTTACAGACCATTGCGTTAAGGGCACAATTTGCTACAACTTTTGTAGTAAAAGTTTTTCTGTACTATGCTTCTGATACCGTTTTTTTTCAACGCTCTTCTATTTTTAACATTCTTGAAAAATTTTCGACATTGATGCATCTGGGAGCAAAAATGTTACAGACCATTGCGTTAAGGGCACAATTTGCTACAACTTTTGTAGTAAAAGTTTTTCTGTACTCTGCTTCTGATACCGTTTTTTTTCAACACTCTTCTATTTTTAACATTCTTGAAAAATTTTCGACATTGATGCATCTGGGAGCAAAAATGTTACAGACCATTGCGTTAAGGGTACAATTTGCTACAACTTTTGTAGTAAAAGTTTTTCTGTACTCTGCTTCCGATACCGTTTTTTTTCAACACTCTTCTATTTTCCACATTTTTGAAAAATTCTCGATATTGATGCATCTGGGAGCAAAAATGTTACATACCATTGCGTTAAGGGCACAATTTGCTACAACTTTTGTAGTAAAAGTTTTTCTGTACTCTGCTTCCGATACCGTTTTTTTTCAACACTCTTCTATTTTCCACATTTTTGAAAAATTCTCGATATTGATGCATCTGGGAGCAAAAATGTTACAGACCATTGCGTTAAGGGCACAATTTGCTACAACTTTTGTAGTAAAAGTTTTTCTGTACTCTGCTTCTGATACCGTTTTTTTTCAACACTCTTCTATTTTTAACATTCTTGAAAAATTTTCGACATTGATGCATCTGGGAGCAAAAATGTTACAGACCATTGCGTTAAGGGTACAATTTGCTACAACTTTTGTAGTAAAAGTTTTTCTGTACTCTGCTTCCGATACCGTTTTTTTTCAACACTCTTCTATTTTCCACATTTTTGAAAAATTCTCGATATTGATGCATCTGGGAGCAAAAATGTTACATACCATTGCGTTAAGGGCACAATTTGCTACAACTTTTGTAGTAAAAGTTTTTCTGTACTCTGCTTCCGATACCGTTTTTTTTCAACACTCTTCTATTTTCCACATTTTTGAAAAATTCTCGATATTGATGCATCTGGGAGCAAAAATGTTACATAGCATTGCGTTAAGGGCACAATTTGCTACAACTTTTGTAGTAAAAGTTTTTCTGTACTCTGATTCCGATACCGTTTTTTTTCAACACTCTTCTATTTTCCACATTTTTGAAAAATTCTCGATATTGATGCATCTGGGAGCAAAAATGTTACAGACCATTGCGTTAAGGGCACAATTTGCTACAACTTTTGTAGTAAAAGTTTTTCTGTACTATGCTTCTGATACCGTTTTTTTTCAACGCTCTTCTATTTTTAACATTCTTGAAAAATTTTCGACATTGATGCATCTGGGAGCAAAAATGTTACAGACCATTGCGTTAAGGGCACAATTTGCTACAACTTTTGTAGTAAAAGTTTTTCTGTACTCTGCTTCTGATACCGTTTTTTTTCAACACTCTTCTATTTTTAACATTCTTGAAAAATTTTCGACATTGATGCATCTGGGAGCAAAAATGTTACAGACCATTGCGTTAAGGGTACAATTTGCTACAACTTTTGTAGTAAAAGTTTTTCTGTACTCTGCTTCCGATACCGTTTTTTTTCAACACTCTTCTATTTTCCACATTTTTGAAAAATTCTCGATATTGATGCATCTGGGAGCAAAAATGTTACATACCATTGCGTTAAGGGCACAATTTGCTACAACTTTTGTAGTAAAAGTTTTTCTGTACTCTGCTTCCGATACCGTTTTTTTTCAACACTCTTCTATTTTCCACATTTTTGAAAAATTCTCGATATTGATGCATCTGGGAGCAAAAATGTTACAGACCATTGCGTTAAGAGCACAATTTGCTACAACTTTTGTAGTAAAAGTTTTTCTGTACTCTGATTCCGATACCGTTTTTTTTCAACACTCTTCTATTTTCCACATTTTTGAAAAATTCTCGATATTGATGCATCTGGGAGCAAAAATGTTACATAGCATTGCGTTAAGGGCACAATTTGCTACAACTTTTGTAGTAAAAGTTTTTCTGTACTCTGATTCCGATACCGTTTTTTTTCAACACTCTTCTATTTTCCACATTTTTGAAAAATTCTCGATATTGATGCATCTGGGAGCAAAAATGTTACAGACCATTGCGTTAAGGGCACAATTTGCTACAACTTTTGTAGTAAAAGTTTTTCTGTACTATGCTTCCGATACCGTTTTTTTTCAACGCTCTTCTATTTTTAACATTCTTGAAAAATTTTCGACATTGATGCATCTGGGAGCAAAAATGTTACAGACCATTGCGTTAAGGGCACAATTTGCTACAACTTTTGTAGTAAAAGTTTTTCTGTACTCTGCTTCCGATACCGTTTTTTTTCAACACTCTTCTATTTTCCACATTTTTGAAAAATTCTCGATATTGATGCATCTGGGAGCAAAAATGTTGCAGACCATTGCGTTAAGGGCACAATTTGCTACAACTTTTGTAGTAAAAGTTTTTCTGTACTATGCTTCCGATACCGTTTTTTTTCAACGCTCTTCTATTTTTAACATTCTTGAAAAATTTTCGACATTGATGCATCTGGGAGCAAAAATGTTACAGACCATTGCGTTAACGGTACAATTTGCTACAACATTTGTAGTAAAAGTTTTTCTGTACTCTGCTTCCGATACCGTTTTTTTTCAACACTCTTCTATTTTTAACATTCTTGAAAAATTTTCGACATTGATGCATCTGGGAGCAAAAATGTTACAGACCATTGCGTTAAGGGCACAATTTGCTACAACTTTTGTAGTAAAAGTTTTTCTGTACTCTGCTTCCGATACCGTTTTTTTTCAACACTCTTCTATTTTCCACATTTTTGAAAAATTCTCGATATTGATGCATCTGGGAGCAAAAATGTTGCAGACCATTGCGTTAAGGGCACAATTTGCTACAACTTTTGTAGTAAAAGTTTTTCTGTACTATGCTTCCGATACCGTTTTTTTTCAACGCTCTTCTATTTTTAACATTCTTGAAAAATTTTCGACATTGATGCATCTGGGAGCAAAAATGTTACAGACC
Organism: Onthophagus taurus; assembly: GCF_036711975.1. Classification (NCBI taxonomy): domain Eukaryota; kingdom Metazoa; phylum Arthropoda; class Insecta; order Coleoptera; family Scarabaeidae; genus Onthophagus; species Onthophagus taurus. The sequence continues at coordinate 6,867,617 of NW_027248940.1, read as the reverse complement.
ATTGCGTTAACGGTACAATTTGCTACAACATTTGTAGTAAAAGTTTTTCTGTACTCTGCTTCCGATACCGTTTTTTTTCAACACTCTTCTATTTTCCACATTTTTGAAAAATTCTCGATATTGATGCATCTGGGAGCAAAAATGTTACATAGCATTGCGTTAAGGGCACAATTTGCTACAACTTTTGTAGTAAAAGTTTTTCTGTACTCTGATTCCGATACCGTTTTTTTTCAACACTCTTCTATTTTCCACATTTTTGAAAAATTCTCGATATTGATGCATCTGGGAGCAAAAATGTTACAGACCATTGCGTTAAGGGCACAATTTGCTACAACTTTTGTAGTAAAAGTTTTTCTGTACTATGCTTCCGATACCGTTTTTTTTCAACGCTCTTCTATTTTTAACATTCTTGAAAAATTTTCGACATTGATGCATCTGAGAGCAAAAATGTTACAGACCATTGCGTTAAGGGCACAATTTGCTACAACTTTTGTAGTAAAAGTTTTTCTGTACTCTGCTTCCGATACCGTTTTTTTTCAACACTCTTCTATTTTTAACATTCTTGAAAAATTTTCGACATTGATGCATCTGGGAGCAAAAATGTTACAGACCATTGCGTTAAGGGTACAATTTGCTACAACTTTTGTAGTAAAAGTTTTTCTGTACTCTGCTTCCGATACCGTTTTTTTTCAACACTCTTCTATTTTTAACATTCTTGAAAAATTTTCGACATTGATGCATCTGGGAGCAAAAATGTTACAGACCATTGCGTTAAGGGTACAATTTGCTACAACTTTTGTAGTAAAAGTTTTTCTGTACTCTGCTTCCGATACCGTTTTTTTTCAACACTCTTCTATTTTTAACATTCTTGAAAAATTTTCGACATTGATGCATCTGGGAGCAAAAATGTTACAGACCATTGCGTTAAGGGTACAATTTGCTACAACTTTTGTAGTAAAAGTTTTTCTGTACTCTGCTTCCGATACCGTTTTTTTTCAACACTCTTCTATTTTTAACATTCTTGAAAAATTTTCGACATTGATGCATCTGGGAGCAAAAATGTTACAGACCATTGCGTTAAGGGTACAATTTGCTACAACTTTTGTAGTAAAAGTTTTTCTGTACTCTGCTTCCGATACCGTTTTTTTTCAACACTCTTCTATTTTCCACATTTTTGAAAAATTCTCGATATTGATGCATCTGGGAGCAAAAATGTTACATACCATTGCGTTAAGGGCACAATTTGCTACAACTTTTGTAGTAAAAGTTTTTCTGTACTCTGCTTCCGATACCGTTTTTTTTCAACACTCTTCTATTTTCCACATTTTTGAAAAATTCTCGATATTGATGCATCTGGGAGCAAAAATGTTACATAGCATTGCGTTAAGGGCACAATTTGCTACAACTTTTGTAGTAAAAGTTTTTCTGTACTCTGATTCCGATACCGTTTTTTTTCAACACTCTTCTATTTTCCACATTTTTGAAAAATTCTCGATATTGATGCATCTGGGAGCAAAAATGTTACAGACCATTGCGTTAAGGGCACAATTTGCTACAACTTTTGTAGTAAAAGTTTTTCTGTACTATGCTTCCGATACCGTTTTTTTTCAACGCTCTTCTATTTTTAACATTCTTGAAAAATTTTCGACATTGATGCATCTGGGAGCAAAAATGTTACAGACCATTGCGTTAAGGGCACAATTTGCTACAACTTTTGTAGTAAAAGTTTTTCTGTACTCTGCTTCTGATACCGTTTTTTTTCAACACTCTTCTATTTTTAACATTCTTGAAAAATTTTCGACATTGATGCATCTGGGAGCAAAAATGTTACAGACCATTGCGTTAAGGGTACAATTTGCTACAACTTTTGTAGTAAAAGTTTTTCTGTACTCTGCTTCCGATACCGTTTTTTTTCAACACTCTTCTATTTTCCACATTTTTGAAAAATTCTCGATATTGATGCATCTGGGAGCAAAAATGTTACATACCATTGCGTTAAGGGCACAATTTGCTACAACTTTTGTAGTAAAAGTTTTTCTGTACTCTGCTTCCGATACCGTTTTTTTTCAACACTCTTCTATTTTCCACATTTTTGAAAAATTCTCGATGTTGATGCATCTGGGAGCAAAAATGTTACAGACCATTGCGTTAAGGGCACAATTTGCTACAACTTTTGTAGTAAAAGTTTTTCTGTACTCTGATTCCGATACCGTTTTTTTTCAACACTCTTCTATTTTCCACATTTTTGAAAAATTCTCGATATTGATGCATCTGGGAGCAAAAATGTTACATAGCATTGCGTTAAGGGCACAATTTGCTACAACTTTTGTAGTAAAAGTTTTTCTGTACTCTGATTCCGATACCGTTTTTTTTCAACACTCTTCTATTTTCCACATTTTTGAAAAATTCTCGATATTGATGCATCTGGGAGCAAAAATGTTACAGACCATTGCGTTAAGGGCACAATTTGCTACAACTTTTGTAGTAAAAGTTTTTCTGTACTATGCTTCCGATACCGTTTTTTTTCAACGCTCTTCTATTTTTAACATTCTTGAAAAATTTTCGACATTGATGCATCTGGGAGCAAAAATGTTACAGACCATTGCGTTAAGGGCACAATTTGCTACAACTTTTGTAGTAAAAGTTTTTCTGTACTCTGCTTCCGATACCGTTTTTTTTCAACACTCTTCTATTTTCCACATTTTTGAAAAATTCTCGATATTGATGCATCTGGGAGCAAAAATGTTGCAGACCATTGCGTTAAGGGCACAATTTGCTACAACTTTTGTAGTAAAAGTTTTTCTGTACTATGCTTCCGATACCGTTTTTTTTCAACGCTCTTCTATTTTTAACATTCTTGAAGAATTTTCGACATTGATGCATCTGGGAGCAAAAATGTTACAGACCATTGCGTTAACGGTACAATTTGCTACAACATTTGTAGTAAAAGTTTTTCTGTACTCTGCTTCCGATACCGTTTTTTTTCAACACTCTTCTATTTTTAACATTCTTGAAAAATTTTCGACATTGATGCATCTGGGAGCAAAAATGTTACAGACCATTGCGTTAAGGGCACAATTTGCTACAACTTTTGTAGTAAAAGTTTTTCTGTACTCTGCTTCCGATACCGTTTTTTTTCAACACTCTTCTATTTTCCACATTTTTGAAAAATTCTCGATATTGATGCATCTGGGAGCAAAAATGTTGCAGACCATTGCGTTAAGGGCACAATTTGCTACAACTTTTGTAGTAAAAGTTTTTCTGTACTATGCTTCCGATACCGTTTTTTTTCAACGCTCTTCTATTTTTAACATTCTTGAAAAATTTTCGACATTGATGCATCTGGGAGCAAAAATGTTACAGACCATTGCGTTAACGGTAATTTGCTACAACATTTGTAGTAAAAGTTTTTCTGTACTGTGCTTCCGATACCGTTTTTTTTCAACACTCTTCTATTTTTAACATTCTTGAAAAATTTTCGACATTGATGCATCTGGGAGCAAAAATGTTACAGACCATTGCGTTAACGGTACAATTTGCTACAACTTTTGTAGTAAAAGTTTTTCTGTACTCTGCTTCCGATACCGTTTTTTTTCAACACTCTTCTATTTTTAACATTCTTGAAAAATTTTCGACATTGATGCATCTGGGAGCAAAAATGTTACAGACCATTGCGTTAACGGTACAATTTGCTACAACTTTTGTAGTAAAAGTTTTTCTGTACTCTGCTTCCGATACCGTTTTTTTTCAACACTCTTCTATTTTTAACATTCTTGAAAAATTTTCGACATTGATGCATCTGGGAGCAAAAATGTTACAGACCATTGCGTTAACGGTACAATTTGCTACAACTTTTGTAGTAAAAGTTTTTCTGTACTCTGCTTCCGATACCGTTTTTTTTCAACACTCTTCTATTTTTAACATTTTTGAAAAATTTTCGACATTGATGCATCTGGGAGCAAAAACGTTACAGACCATTGCGTTAAGGGTACAATTTGCTACTACTTTTGTAGTAAAAGTTTTTCTGTACTATGCTTCCGATACCGTTTTTTTTCAACACTCTTCTATTCTCCATATTTTTGAAAAATTCTCGATATTGATGCATCTGGGAGCAAAAATGTTACAGACCATTGCGTTAACGGTACAATTTGCTACAACTTTTGTAGTAAAAGTTTTTCTGTACTCTGCTTCCGATACCGTTTTTTTTCAACACTCTTCTATTTTTAACATTCTTGAAAAATTTTCGACATTGATGCATCTGGGAGCAAAAATGTTACAGACCATTGCGTTAACGGTACAATTTGCTACAACTTTTGTAGTAAAAGTTTTTCTGTACTCTGCTTCCGATACCGTTTTTTTTCAACACTCTTCTATTTTTAACATTCTTGAAAAATTTTCGACATTGATGCATCTGGGAGCAAAAATGTTACAGACCATTGCGTTAACGGTACAATTTGCTACAACTTTTGTAGTAAAAGTTTTTCTGTACTCTGCTTCCGATACCGTTTTTTTTCAACAATCTTCTATTTTTAACATTTTTGAAAAATTTTCGACATTGATGCATCTGGGAGCAAAAACGTTACAGACCATTGCGTTAAGGGTACAATTTGCTACTACTTTTGTAGTAAAAGTTTTTCTGTACTATGCTTCCGATACCGTTTTTTTTCAACACTCTTCTATTTTCCACATTTTTGAAAAATTCTCGATATTGATGCATCTGGGAGCAAAAATGTTACAGACCATTGCGTTAAGGGCACAATTTGCTACAACTTTTGTAGTAAAGGTTTTTCTGTACTCTGCTTCCGATACCGTTTTTTTTCAACCCTCTTCTATTTTTAACATTCTTGAAAAATTTTCGACATTGATGCATCTGGGAGCAAAAATGTTACAGACCATTGCGTTAACGGTACAATTTGCTACAACTTTTGTAGTAAAAGTTTTTCTGTACTCTGCTTCCGATACCGTTTTTTTTCAACACTCTTCTATTTTTAACATTCTTGAAAAATTTTCGACATTGATGCATCTGGGAGCAAAAATGTTACAGACCATTGCGTTAACGGTACAATTTGCTACAACTTTTGTAGTAAAAGTTTTTCTGTACTCTGCTTCCGATACCGTTTTTTTTTCAACACTCTTCTATTTTTAACATTTTTGAAAAATTTTCGACATTGATGCATCTGGGAGCAAAAACGTTATAGACCATTGCGTTAAGGGTACAATTTGCTACTACTTTTGTAGTAAAAGTTTTTCTGTACTCTGATTCCGATACCGTTTTTTTTTCAGCACTCTTCTATTTTCCACATTTTTGAAAAATTCTCGATATCGATGCATCTGGGAGCAAAAATGTTACAGACCATTGCGTTAAGGGCACAATTTTCTACAACTTTTGTAGTAAAAGTTTTTCTGTACTCTGATTCCGATACCGTTTTTTTTCAACACTCTTCTATTTTTAACATTCTTGAAAAATTTTCGACATTGATGCATCTGGGAGCAAAAATGTTACAGACCATTGCGTTAAGGGCACAATTTGCTACAACTTTTGTAGTAAAAGTTTTTCTGTACTCTGCTTCCGATACCGTTTTTTTTCAACCCTCTTCTATTTTTAACATTCTTGAAAAATTTTCGACATTGATGCATCTGGGAGCAAAAATGTTACAGGCCATTGCGTTAACGGTACAATTTGCTACAACATTTGTAGTAAAAGTTTTTCTGTACTCTGCTTCCGATACCGTTTTTTTTCAACACTCTTCTATTTTTAACATTCTTGAAAAATTTTCGACATTGATGCATCTGGGAGCAAAAATGTTACAGACCATTGCGTTAAGGGCACAATTTGCTACAACTTTTGTAGTAAAGGTTTTTCTGTACTCTGCTTCCGATACCGTTTTTTTTCAACACTCTTCTATTTTCCACATTTTTGAAAAATTCTCGATATTGATGCATCTGGGAGCGAAAATGTTACAGACCATTGCGTTAAGGGCACAATTTGCTACAACTTTTGTAGTAAAAGTTTTTCTGTACTCTGCTTCCGATACCGTTTTTTTTCAACACTCTTCTATTTTCCACATTTTTGAAAAATTCTCGATATTGATGCATCTGGGAGCAAAAATGTTACAGACCATTGCGTTAAGGGCACAATTTTCTACAACTTTTGTAGTAAAAGTTTTTCTGTACTATGCTTCCGATACCGTTTTTTTTCAACGCTCTTCTATTTTTAACATTCTTGAAAAATTTTCGACATTGATGCATCTGGGAGCAAAAATGTTACAGACCATTGCGTTAAGGGCACAATTTGCTACAACTTTTGTAGTAAAAGTTTTTCTGTACTCTGCTTCCGATACCGTTTTTTTTCAACACTCTTCTATTTTCCACATTTTTGAAAAATTCTCGATATTGATGCATCTGGGAGCGAAAATGTTACAGACCATTGCGTTAAGGGCACAATTTGCTACAACTTTTGTAGTAAAAGTTTTTCTGTACTCTGCTTCCGATACCGTTTTTTTTCAACACTCTTCTATTTTCCACATTTTTGAAAAATTCTCGATATTGATGCATCTGGGAGCAAAAATGTTACAGACCATTGCGTTAAGGGCACAATTTGCTACAACTTTTATAGTAAAAGTTTTTCTGTACTCTGCTTCCGATACCGTTTTTTTTCAACACTCTTCTATTTTCCACATTTTTGAAAAATTCTCGATATTGATGCATCTGGGAGCGAAAATGTTACAGACCATTGCGTTAAGGGCACAATTTGCTACAACTTTTGTAGTAAAAGTTTTTCTGTACTCTGCTTCCGATACCGTTTTTTTTCAACACTCTTCTATTTTCCACATTTTTGAAAAATTCTCGATATTGATGCATCTGGGAGCAAAAATGTTACAGACCATTGCGTTAAGGGCACAATTTTCTACAACTTTTGTAGTAAAAGTTTTTCTGTACTATGCTTCCGATACCGTTTTTTTTCAACGCTCTTCTATTTTTAACATTCTTGAAAAATTTTCGACATTGATGCATCTGGGAGCAAAAATGTTACAGACCATTGCGTTAAGGGCACAATTTGCTACAACTTTTGTAGTAAAAGTTTTTCTGTACTCTGCTTCCGATACCGTTTTTTTTCAACACTCTTCTATTTTTAACATTCTTGAAAAATTTTCGACATTGATGCATCTGGGAGCAAAAACGTTACAGACCATTGCGTTAAGGGTACAATTTGCTACTACTTTTGTAGTAAAAGTTTTTCTGTACTATGCTTCCGATACCGTTTTTTTTCAACACTCTTCTATTTTCCACATTTTTGAAAAATTCTCGATATTGATGCATCTGGGAACAAAAATATTACAGACCATTGCGTTAAGGGCACAATTTGCTACAACTTTTGTAGTAAAGGTTTTTCTGTACTCTGCTTCCGATACCGTTTTTTTTCAACACTCTTCTATTTTCCACATTTTTGAAAAATTCTCGATATTGATGCATCTGGGAACAAAAATATTACAGACCATTGCGTTAAGGGCACAATTTGCTACAACTTTTGTAGTAAAGGTTTTTCTGTACTCTGCTTCCGATACCGTTTTTTTTCAACACTCTTCTATTTTCCACATTTTTGAAAAATTCTCGATATTGATGCATCTGGGAACAAAAATGTTACAGACCATTGCGTTAACGGTACAATTTGCTACAACTTTTGTAGTAAAAGTTTTTCTGTACTCTGCTTCCGATACCGTTTTTTTTCAACACTCTTCTATTTTTAACATTCTTGAAAAATTTTCGACATTGATGCATCTGGGAGCAAAAATGTTACAGACCATTGCGTTAACGGTACAATTTGCTACAACTTTTGTAGTAAAAGTTTTTCTGTACTCTGCTTCCGATACCGTTTTTTTTTCAACACTCTTCTATTTTTAACATTTTTGAAAAATTTTCGACATTGATGCATCTGGGAGCAAAAACGTTATAGACCATTGCGTTAAGGGTACAATTTGCTACTACTTTTGTAGTAAAAGTTTTTCTGTACTCTGATTCCGATACCGTTTTTTTTTCAGCACTCTTCTATTTTCCACATTTTTGAAAAATTCTCGATATCGATGCATCTGGGAGCAAAAATGTTACAGACCATTGCGTTAAGGGCACAATTTTCTACAACTTTTGTAGTAAAAGTTTTTCTGTACTCTGATTCCGATACCGTTTTTTTTCAACACTCTTCTATTTTTAACATTCTTGAAAAATTTTCGACATTGATGCATCTGGGAGCAAAAATGTTACAGACCATTGCGTTAAGGGCACAATTTGCTACAACTTTTGTAGTAAAAGTTTTTCTGTACTCTGCTTCCGATACCGTTTTTTTTCAACCCTCTTCTATTTTTAACATTCTTGAAAAATTTTCGACATTGATGCATCTGGGAGCAAAAATGTTACAGGCCATTGCGTTAACGGTACAATTTGCTACAACATTTGTAGTAAAAGTTTTTCTGTACTCTGCTTCCGATACCGTTTTTTTTCAACACTCTTCTATTTTTAACATTCTTGAAAAATTTTCGACATTGATGCATCTGGGAGCAAAAATGTTACAGACCATTGCGTTAAGGGCACAATTTGCTACAACTTTTGTAGTAAAGGTTTTTCTGTACTCTGCTTCCGATACCGTTTTTTTTCAACACTCTTCTATTTTCCACATTTTTGAAAAATTCTCGATATTGATGCATCTGGGAGCGAAAATGTTACAGACCATTGCGTTAAGGGCACAATTTGCTACAACTTTTGTAGTAAAAGTTTTTCTGTACTCTGCTTCCGATACCGTTTTTTTTCAACACTCTTCTATTTTCCACATTTTTGAAAAATTCTCGATATTGATGCATCTGGGAGCAAAAATGTTACAGACCATTGCGTTAAGGGCACAATTTTCTACAACTTTTGTAGTAAAAGTTTTTCTGTACTATGCTTCCGATACCGTTTTTTTTCAACGCTCTTCTATTTTTAACATTCTTGAAAAATTTTCGACATTGATGCATCTGGGAGCAAAAATGTTACAGACCATTGCGTTAAGGGCACAATTTGCTACAACTTTTGTAGTAAAAGTTTTTCTGTACTCTGCTTCCGATACCGTTTTTTTTCAACACTCTTCTATTTTCCACATTTTTGAAAAATTCTCGATATTGATGCATCTGGGAGCGAAAATGTTACAGACCATTGCGTTAAGGGCACAATTTGCTACAACTTTTGTAGTAAAAGTTTTTCTGTACTCTGCTTCCGATACCGTTTTTTTTCAACACTCTTCTATTTTCCACATTTTTGAAAAATTCTCGATATTGATGCATCTGGGAGCAAAAATGTTACAGACCATTGCGTTAAGGGCACAATTTGCTACAACTTTTATAGTAAAAGTTTTTCTGTACTCTGCTTCCGATACCGTTTTTTTTCAACACTCTTCTATTTTCCACATTTTTGAAAAATTCTCGATATTGATGCATCTGGGAGCGAAAATGTTACAGACCATTGCGTTAAGGGCACAATTTGCTACAACTTTTGTAGTAAAAGTTTTTCTGTACTCTGCTTCCGATACCGTTTTTTTTCAACACTCTTCTATTTTCCACATTTTTGAAAAATTCTCGATATTGATGCATCTGGGAGCGAAAATGTTACAGACCATTGCGTTAAGGGCACAATTTTCTACAACTTTTGTAGTAAAAGTTTTTCTGTACTATGCTTCCGATACCGTTTTTTTTCAACGCTCTTCTATTTTTAACATTCTTGAAAAATTTTCGACATTGATGCATCTGGGAGCAAAAATGTTACAGACCATTGCGTTAAGGGCACAATTTGCTACAACTTTTGTAGTAAAAGTTTTTCTGTACTCTGCTTCCGATACCGTTTTTTTTCAACACTCTTCTATTTTTAACATTCTTGAAAAATTTTCGACATTGATGCATCTGGGAGCAAAAACGTTACAGACCATTGCGTTAAGGGTACAATTTGCTACTACTTTTGTAGTAAAAGTTTTTCTGTACTATGCTTCCGATACCGTTTTTTTTCAACACTCTTCTATTTTCCACATTTTTGAAAAATTCTCGATATTGATGCATCTGGGAACAAAAATATTACAGACCATTGCGTTAAGGGCACAATTTGCTACAACTTTTGTAGTAAAGGTTTTTCTGTACTCTGCTTCCGATACCGTTTTTTTTCAACACTCTTCTATTTTCCACATTTTTGAAAAATTCTCGATATTGATGCATCTGGGAGCAAAAATGTTACAGACCATTGCGTTAAGGGCACAATTTTCTACAACTTTTGTAGTAAAAGTTTTTCTGTACTATGCTTCCGATACCGTTTTTTTTCAACGCTCTTCTATTTTTAACATTCTTGAAAAATTTTCGACATTGATGCATCTGGGAGCAAAAATGTTACAGACCATTGCGTTAAGGGCACAATTTGCTACAACTTTTGTAGTAAAAGTTTTTCTGTACTCTGCTTCCGATACCGTTTTTTTTCAACACTCTTCTATTTTTAACATTCTTGAAAAATTTTCGACATTGATGCATCTGGGAGCAAAAATGTTACAGACCATTGCGTTAACGGTACAATTTGCTACAACTTTTGTAGTAAAAGTTTTTCTGTACTCTGCTTCCGATACCGTTTTTTTTTCAACACTCTTCTATTTTTAACATTCTTGAAAAATTTTCGACATTGATGCATCTGGGAGCAAAAATGTTACAGACCATTGCGTTAACGGTACAATTTGCTACAACTTTTGTAGTAAAAGTTTTTCTGTACTCTGCTTCCGATACCGTTTTTTTTCAACACTCTTCTATTTTTAACATTTTTGAAAAATTTTCGACATTGATGCATCTGGGAGCAAAAACGTTACAGACCATTGCGTTAAGGGTACAATTTGCTACTACTTTTGTAGTAAAAGTTTTTCTGTACTATGCTTCCGATACCGTTTTTTTTCAACACTCTTCTATTTTCCACATTTTTGAAAAATTCTCGATATTGATGCATCTGGGAGCAAAAATGTTACAGACCATTGCGTTAAGGGCACAATTTGCTACAACTTTTGTAGTAAAGGTTTTTCTGTACTCTGCTTCCGATACCGTTTTTTTTCAACACTCTTCTATTTTTAACATTCTTGAAAAATTTTCGACATTGATGCATCTGGGAGCAAAAATGTTACAGACCATTGCGTTAACGGTACAATTTGCTACAACTTTTGTAGTAAAAGTTTTTCTGTACTCTGCTTCCGATACCGTTTTTTTTCAACAATCTTCTATTTTTAACATTTTTGAAAAATTTTCGACATTGATGCATCTGGGAGCAAAAACGTTACAGACCATTGCGTTAAGGGTACAATTTGCTACTACTTTTGTAGTAAAAGTTTTTCTGTACTATGCTTCCGATACCGTTTTTTTTCAACACTCTTCTATTTTCCACATTTTTGAAAAATTCTCGATATTGATGCATCTGGGAGCAAAAATGTTACAGACCATTGCGTTAAGGGCACAATTTGCTACAACTTTTGTAGTAAAGGTTTTTCTGTACTCTGCTTCCGATACCGTTTTTTTTCAACACTCTTCTATTTTCCACATTTTTGAAAAATTCTCGATATTGATGCATCTGGGAACAAAAATATTACAGACCATTGCGTTAAGGGCACAATTTTCTACAACTTTTGTAGTAAAAGTTTTTCTGTACTATGCTTCCGATACCGTTTTTTTTCAACGCTCTTCTATTTTTAACATTCTTGAAAAATTTTCGACATTGATGCATCTGGGAGCAAAAATGTTACAGACCATTGCGTTAACGGTACAATTTGCTACAACTTTTGTAGTAAAAGTTTTTCTGTACTCTGCTTCCGATACCGTTTTTTTTCAACACTCTTCTATTTTTAACATTTTTGAAAAATTTTCGACATTGATGCATCTGGGAGCAAAAACGTTACAGACCATTGCGTTAAGGGTACAATTTGCTACTACTTTTGTAGTAAAAGTTTTTCTGTACTATGCTTCCGATACCGTTTTTTTTCAACACTCTTCTATTCTCCATATTTTTGAAAAATTCTCGATATTGATGCATCTGGGAGCAAAAATGTTACAGACCATTGCGTTAACGGTACAATTTGCTACAACTTTTGTAGTAAAAGTTTTTCTGTACTCTGCTTCCGATACCGTTTTTTTTCAACACTCTTCTATTTTTAACATTCTTGAAAAATTTTCGACATTGATGCATCTGGGAGCAAAAATGTTACAGACCATTGCGTTAACGGTACAATTTGCTACAACTTTTGTAGTAAAAGTTTTTCTGTACTCTGCTTCCGATACCGTTTTTTTTCAACAATCTTCTATTTTTAACATTTTTGAAAAATTTTCGACATTGATGCATCTGGGAGCAAAAACGTTACAGACCATTGCGTTAAGGGTACAATTTGCTACTACTTTTGTAGTAAAAGTTTTTCTGTACTATGCTTCCGATACCGTTTTTTTTCAACACTCTTCTATTTTCCACATTTTTGAAAAATTCTCGATATTGATGCATCTGGGAGCAAAAATGTTACAGACCATTGCGTTAAGGGCACAATTTGCTACAACTTTTGTAGTAAAGGTTTTTCTGTACTCTGCTTCCGATACCGTTTTTTTTCAACACTCTTCTATTTTCCACATTTTTGAAAAATTCTCGATATTGATGCATCTGGGAACAAAAATATTACAGACCATTGCGTTAAGGGCACAATTTTCTACAACTTTTGTAGTAAAAGTTTTTCTGTACTATGCTTCCGATACCGTTTTTTTTCAACGCTCTTCTATTTTTAACATTCTTGAAAAATTTTCGACATTGATGCATCTGGGAGCAAAAATGTTACAGACCATTGCGTTAACGGTACAATTTGCTACAACTTTTGTAGTAAAAGTTTTTCTGTACTCTGCTTCCGATACCGTTTTTTTTCAACACTCTTCTATTTTTAACATTTTTGAAAAATTTTCGACATTGATGCATCTGGGAGCAAAAACGTTACAGACCATTGCGTTAAGGGTACAATTTGCTACTACTTTTGTAGTAAAAGTTTTTCTGTACTATGCTTCCGATACCGTTTTTTTTCAACACTCTTCTATTCTCCATATTTTTGAAAAATTCTCGATATTGATGCATCTGGGAGCAAAAATGTTACAGACCATTGCGTTAACGGTACAATTTGCTACAACTTTTGTAGTAAAAGTTTTTCTGTACTCTGCTTCCGATACCGTTTTTTTTCAACACTCTTCTATTTTTAACATTCTTGAAAAATTTTCGACATTGATGCATCTGGGAGCAAAAATGTTACAGACCATTGCGTTAACGGTACAATTTGCTACAACTTTTGTAGTAAAAGTTTTTCTGTACTCTGCTTCCGATACCGTTTTTTTTCAACACTCTTCTATTTTTAACATTCTTGAAAAATTTTCGACATTGATGCATCTGGGAGCAAAAATGTTACAGACCATTGCGTTAACGGTACAATTTGCTACAACTTTTGTAGTAAAAGTTTTTCTGTACTCTGCTTCCGATACCGTTTTTTTTCAACAATCTTCTATTTTTAACATTTTTGAAAAATTTTCGACATTGATGCATCTGGGAGCAAAAACGTTACAGACCATTGCGTTAAGGGTACAATTTGCTACTACTTTTGTAGTAAAAGTTTTTCTGTACTATGCTTCCGATACCGTTTTTTTTCAACACTCTTCTATTTTCCACATTTTTGAAAAATTCTCGATATTGATGCATCTGGGAGCAAAAATGTTACAGACCATTGCGTTAAGGGCACAATTTGCTACAACTTTTGTAGTAAAGGTTTTTCTGTACTCTGCTTCCGATACCGTTTTTTTTCAACACTCTTCTATTTTCCACATTTTTGAAAAATTCTCGATATTGATGCATCTGGGAACAAAAATATTACAGACCATTGCGTTAAGGGCACAATTTTCTACAACTTTTGTAGTAAAAGTTTTTCTGTACTATGCTTCCGATACCGTTTTTTTTCAACGCTCTTCTATTTTTAACATTCTTGAAAAATTTTCGACATTGATGCATCTGGGAGCAAAAATGTTACAGACCATTGCGTTAACGGTACAATTTGCTACAACTTTTGTAGTAAAAGTTTTTCTGTACTCTGCTTCCGATACCGTTTTTTTTCAACACTCTTCTATTTTTAACATTTTTGAAAAATTTTCGACATTGATGCATCTGGGAGCAAAAACGTTACAGACCATTGCGTTAAGGGTACAATTTGCTACTACTTTTGTAGTAAAAGTTTTTCTGTACTATGCTTCCGATACCGTTTTTTTTCAACACTCTTCTATTCTCCATATTTTTGAAAAATTCTCGATATTGATGCATCTGGGAGCAAAAATGTTACAGACCATTGCGTTAACGGTACAATTTGCTACAACTTTTGTAGTAAAAGTTTTTCTGTACTCTGCTTCCGATACCGTTTTTTTTCAACACTCTTCTATTTTTAACATTCTTGAAAAATTTTCGACATTGATGCATCTGGGAGCAAAAATGTTACAGACCATTGCGTTAACGGTACAATTTGCTACAACTTTTGTAGTAAAAGTTTTTCTGTACTCTGCTTCCGATACCGTTTTTTTTCAACACTCTTCTATTTTTAACATTCTTGAAAAATTTTCGACATTGATGCATCTGGGAGCAAAAATGTTACAGACCATTGCGTTAACGGTACAATTTGCTACAACTTTTGTAGTAAAAGTTTTTCTGTACTCTGCTTCCGATACCGTTTTTTTTCAACAATCTTCTATTTTTAACATTTTTGAAAAATTTTCGACATTGATGCATCTGGGAGCAAAAACGTTACAGACCATTGCGTTAAGGGTACAATTTGCTACTACTTTTGTAGTAAAAGTTTTTCTGTACTATGCTTCCGATACCGTTTTTTTTCAACACTCTTCTATTTTCCACATTTTTGAAAAATTCTCGATATTGATGCATCTGGGAGCAAAAATGTTACAGACCATTGCGTTAAGGGCACAATTTGCTACAACTTTTGTAGTAAAGGTTTTTCTGTACTCTGCTTCCGATACCGTTTTTTTTCAACACTCTTCTATTTTCCACATTTTTGAAAAATTCTCGATATTGATGCATCTGGGAACAAAAATATTACAGACCATTGCGTTAAGGGCACAATTTTCTACAACTTTTGTAGTAAAAGTTTTTCTGTACTATGCTTCCGATACCGTTTTTTTTCAACGCTCTTCTATTTTTAACATTCTTGAAAAATTTTCGACATTGATGCATCTGGGAGCAAAAATGTTACAGACCATTGCGTTAACGGTACAATTTGCTACAACTTTTGTAGTAAAAGTTTTTCTGTACTCTGCTTCCGATACCGTTTTTTTTCAACACTCTTCTATTTTTAACATTTTTGAAAAATTTTCGACATTGATGCATCTGGGAGCAAAAACGTTACAGACCATTGCGTTAAGGGTACAATTTGCTACTACTTTTGTAGTAAAAGTTTTTCTGTACTATGCTTCCGATACCGTTTTTTTTCAACACTCTTCTATTCTCCATATTTTTGAAAAATTCTCGATATTGATGCATCTGGGAGCAAAAATGTTACAGACCATTGCGTTAACGGTACAATTTGCTACAACTTTTGTAGTAAAAGTTTTTCTGTACTCTGCTTCCGATACCGTTTTTTTTCAACACTCTTCTATTTTTAACATTCTTGAAAAATTTTCGACATTGATGCATCTGGGAGCAAAAATGTTACAGACCATTGCGTTAACGGTACAATTTGCTACAACTTTTGTAGTAAAAGTTTTTCTGTACTCTGCTTCCGATACCGTTTTTTTTCAACACTCTTCTATTTTTAACATTCTTGAAAAATTTTCGACATTGATGCATCTGGGAGCAAAAATGTTACAGACCATTGCGTTAACGGTACAATTTGCTACAACATTTGTAGTAAAAGTTTTTCTGTACTCTGCTTCCGATACCGTTTTTTTTCAACACTCTTCTATTTTTAACATTCTTGAAAAATTTTCGACATTGATGCATCTGGGAGCAAAAATGTTACAGACCATTGCGTTAACGGTACAATTTGCTACAACTTTTGTAGTAAAAGTTTTTCTGTACTCTGCTTCCGATACCGTTTTTTTTCAACACTCTTCTATTTTTAACATTCTTGAAAAATTTTCGACATTGATGCATCTGGGAGCAAAAATGTTACAGACCATTGCGTTAACGGTACAATTTGCTACAACTTTTGTAGTAAAAGTTTTTCTGTACTCTGCTTCCGATACCGTTTTTTTTTCAACACTCTTCTATTTTTAACATTTTTGAAAAATTTTCGACATTGATGCATCTGGGAGCAAAAACGTTATAGACCATTGCGTTAAGGGTACAATTTGCTACTACTTTTGTAGTAAAAGTTTTTCTGTACTCTGATTCCGATACCGTTTTTTTTTCAGCACTCTTCTATTTTCCACATTTTTGAAAAATTCTCGATATCGATGCATCTGGGAGCAAAAATGTTACAGACCATTGCGTTAAGGGCACAATTTTCTACAACTTTTGTAGTAAAAGTTTTTCTGTACTCTGATTCCGATACCGTTTTTTTTCAACACTCTTCTATTTTTAACATTCTTGAAAAATTTTCGACATTGATGCATCTGGGAGCAAAAATGTTACAGACCATTGCGTTAAGGGCACAATTTGCTACAACTTTTGTAGTAAAAGTTTTTCTGTACTCTGCTTCCGATACCGTTTTTTTTCAACCCTCTTCTATTTTTAACATTCTTGAAAAATTTTCGACATTGATGCATCTGGGAGCAAAAATGTTACAGGCCATTGCGTTAACGGTACAATTTGCTACAACATTTGTAGTAAAAGTTTTTCTGTACTCTGCTTCCGATACCGTTTTTTTTCAACACTCTTCTATTTTTAACATTCTTGAAAAATTTTCGACATTGATGCATCTGGGAGCAAAAATGTTACAGACCATTGCGTTAAGGGCACAATTTGCTACAACTTTTGTAGTAAAGGTTTTTCTGTACTCTGCTTCCGATACCGTTTTTTTTCAACACTCTTCTATTTTCCACATTTTTGAAAAATTCTCGATATTGATGCATCTGGGAGCGAAAATGTTACAGACCATTGCGTTAAGGGCACAATTTGCTACAACTTTTGTAGTAAAAGTTTTTCTGTACTCTGCTTCCGATACCGTTTTTTTTCAACACTCTTCTATTTTCCACATTTTTGAAAAATTCTCGATATTGATGCATCTGGGAGCAAAAATGTTACAGACCATTGCGTTAAGGGCACAATTTTCTACAACTTTTGTAGTAAAAGTTTTTCTGTACTATGCTTCCGATACCGTTTTTTTTCAACGCTCTTCTATTTTTAACATTCTTGAAAAATTTTCGACATTGATGCATCTGGGAGCAAAAATGTTACAGACCATTGCGTTAAGGGCACAATTTGCTACAACTTTTGTAGTAAAAGTTTTTCTGTACTCTGCTTCCGATACCGTTTTTTTTCAACACTCTTCTATTTTCCACATTTTTGAAAAATTCTCGATATTGATGCATCTGGGAGCGAAAATGTTACAGACCATTGCGTTAAGGGCACAATTTGCTACAACTTTTGTAGTAAAAGTTTTTCTGTACTCTGCTTCCGATACCGTTTTTTTTCAACACTCTTCTATTTTCCACATTTTTGAAAAATTCTCGATATTGATGCATCTGGGAGCAAAAATGTTACAGACCATTGCGTTAAGGGCACAATTTGCTACAACTTTTATAGTAAAAGTTTTTCTGTACTCTGCTTCCGATACCGTTTTTTTTCAACACTCTTCTATTTTCCACATTTTTGAAAAATTCTCGATATTGATGCATCTGGGAGCGAAAATGTTACAGACCATTGCGTTAAGGGCACAATTTGCTACAACTTTTGTAGTAAAAGTTTTTCTGTACTCTGCTTCCGATACCGTTTTTTTTCAACACTCTTCTATTTTCCACATTTTTGAAAAATTCTCGATATTGATGCATCTGGGAGCAAAAATGTTACAGACCATTGCGTTAAGGGCACAATTTTCTACAACTTTTGTAGTAAAAGTTTTTCTGTACTATGCTTCCGATACCGTTTTTTTTCAACGCTCTTCTATTTTTAACATTCTTGAAAAATTTTCGACATTGATGCATCTGGGAGCAAAAATGTTACAGACCATTGCGTTAAGGGCACAATTTGCTACAACTTTTGTAGTAAAAGTTTTTCTGTACTCTGCTTCCGATACCGTTTTTTTTCAACACTCTTCTATTTTTAACATTCTTGAAAAATTTTCGACATTGATGCATCTGGGAGCAAAAACGTTACAGACCATTGCGTTAAGGGTACAATTTGCTACTACTTTTGTAGTAAAAGTTTTTCTGTACTATGCTTCCGATACCGTTTTTTTTCAACACTCTTCTATTTTCCACATTTTTGAAAAATTCTCGATATTGATGCATCTGGGAACAAAAATATTACAGACCATTGCGTTAAGGGCACAATTTGCTACAACTTTTGTAGTAAAGGTTTTTCTGTACTCTGCTTCCGATACCGTTTTTTTTCAACACTCTTCTATTTTCCACATTTTTGAAAAATTCTCGATATTGATGCATCTGGGAGCAAAAATGTTACAGACCATTGCGTTAAGGGCACAATTTTCTACAACTTTTGTAGTAAAAGTTTTTCTGTACTATGCTTCCGATACCGTTTTTTTTCAACGCTCTTCTATTTTTAACATTCTTGAAAAATTTTCGACATTGATGCATCTGGGAGCAAAAATGTTACAGACCATTGCGTTAAGGGCACAATTTGCTACAACTTTTGTAGTAAAAGTTTTTCTGTACTCTGCTTCCGATACCGTTTTTTTTCAACACTCTTCTATTTTTAACATTCTTGAAAAATTTTCGACATTGATGCATCTGGGAGCAAAAATGTTACAGACCATTGCGTTAACGGTACAATTTGCTACAACTTTTGTAGTAAAAGTTTTTCTGTACTCTGCTTCCGATACCGTTTTTTTTTCAACACTCTTCTATTTTTAACATTCTTGAAAAATTTTCGACATTGATGCATCTGGGAGCAAAAATGTTACAGACCATTGCGTTAACGGTACAATTTGCTACAACTTTTGTAGTAAAAGTTTTTCTGTACTCTGCTTCCGATACCGTTTTTTTTCAACACTCTTCTATTTTTAACATTTTTGAAAAATTTTCGACATTGATGCATCTGGGAGCAAAAACGTTACAGACCATTGCGTTAAGGGTACAATTTGCTACTACTTTTGTAGTAAAAGTTTTTCTGTACTATGCTTCCGATACCGTTTTTTTTCAACACTCTTCTATTTTCCACATTTTTGAAAAATTCTCGATATTGATGCATCTGGGAGCAAAAATGTTACAGACCATTGCGTTAAGGGCACAATTTGCTACAACTTTTGTAGTAAAGGTTTTTCTGTACTCTGCTTCCGATACCGTTTTTTTTCAACACTCTTCTATTTTTAACATTCTTGAAAAATTTTCGACATTGATGCATCTGGGAGCAAAAATGTTACAGACCATTGCGTTAACGGTACAATTTGCTACAACTTTTGTAGTAAAAGTTTTTCTGTACTCTGCTTCCGATACCGTTTTTTTTCAACAATCTTCTATTTTTAACATTTTTGAAAAATTTTCGACATTGATGCATCTGGGAGCAAAAACGTTACAGACCATTGCGTTAAGGGTACAATTTGCTACTACTTTTGTAGTAAAAGTTTTTCTGTACTATGCTTCCGATACCGTTTTTTTTCAACACTCTTCTATTTTCCACATTTTTGAAAAATTCTCGATATTGATGCATCTGGGAGCAAAAATGTTACAGACCATTGCGTTAAGGGCACAATTTGCTACAACTTTTGTAGTAAAGGTTTTTCTGTACTCTGCTTCCGATACCGTTTTTTTTCAACACTCTTCTATTTTCCACATTTTTGAAAAATTCTCGATATTGATGCATCTGGGAACAAAAATATTACAGACCATTGCGTTAAGGGCACAATTTTCTACAACTTTTGTAGTAAAAGTTTTTCTGTACTATGCTTCCGATACCGTTTTTTTTCAACGCTCTTCTATTTTTAACATTCTTGAAAAATTTTCGACATTGATGCATCTGGGAGCAAAAATGTTACAGACCATTGCGTTAACGGTACAATTTGCTACAACTTTTGTAGTAAAAGTTTTTCTGTACTCTGCTTCCGATACCGTTTTTTCTCAACACTCTTCTATTTTTAACATTTTTGAAAAATTTTCGACATTGATGCATCTGGGAGCAAAAACGTTACAGACCATTGCGTTAAGGGTACAATTTGCTACTACTTTTGTAGTAAAAGTTTTTCTGTACTATGCTTCCGATACCGTTTTTTTTCAACACTCTTCTATTCTCCATATTTTTGAAAAATTCTCGATATTGATGCATCTGGGAGCAAAAATGTTACAGACCATTGCGTTAACGGTACAATTTGCTACAACTTTTGTAGTAAAAGTTTTTCTGTACTCTGCTTCCGATACCGTTTTTTTTCAACACTCTTCTATTTTTAACATTCTTGAAAAATTTTCGACATTGATGCATCTGGGAGCAAAAATGTTACAGACCATTGCGTTAACGGTACAATTTGCTACAACTTTTGTAGTAAAAGTTTTTCTGTACTCTGCTTCCGATACCGTTTTTTTTCAACAATCTTCTATTTTTAACATTTTTGAAAAATTTTCGACATTGATGCATCTGGGAGCAAAAACGTTACAGACCATTGCGTTAAGGGTACAATTTGCTACTACTTTTGTAGTAAAAGTTTTTCTGTACTATGCTTCCGATACCGTTTTTTTTCAACACTCTTCTATTTTCCACATTTTTGAAAAATTCTCGATATTGATGCATCTGGGAGCAAAAATGTTACAGACCATTGCGTTAAGGGCACAATTTGCTACAACTTTTGTAGTAAAGGTTTTTCTGTACTCTGCTTCCGATACCGTTTTTTTTCAACACTCTTCTATTTTCCACATTTTTGAAAAATTCTCGATATTGATGCATCTGGGAACAAAAATATTACAGACCATTGCGTTAAGGGCACAATTTTCTACAACTTTTGTAGTAAAAGTTTTTCTGTACTATGCTTCCGATACCGTTTTTTTTCAACGCTCTTCTATTTTTAACATTCTTGAAAAATTTTCGACATTGATGCATCTGGGAGCAAAAATGTTACAGACCATTGCGTTAACGGTACAATTTGCTACAACTTTTGTAGTAAAAGTTTTTCTGTACTCTGCTTCCGATACCGTTTTTTTTCAACACTCTTCTATTTTTAACATTTTTGAAAAATTTTCGACATTGATGCATCTGGGAGCAAAAACGTTACAGACCATTGCGTTAAGGGTACAATTTGCTACTACTTTTGTAGTAAAAGTTTTTCTGTACTATGCTTCCGATACCGTTTTTTTTCAACACTCTTCTATTCTCCATATTTTTGAAAAATTCTCGATATTGATGCATCTGGGAGCAAAAATGTTACAGACCATTGCGTTAACGGTACAATTTGCTACAACTTTTGTAGTAAAAGTTTTTCTGTACTCTGCTTCCGATACCGTTTTTTTTCAACACTCTTCTATTTTTAACATTCTTGAAAAATTTTCGACATTGATGCATCTGGGAGCAAAAATGTTACAGACCATTGCGTTAACGGTACAATTTGCTACAACTTTTGTAGTAAAAGTTTTTCTGTACTCTGCTTCCGATACCGTTTTTTTTCAACACTCTTCTATTTTTAACATTCTTGAAAAATTTTCGACATTGATGCATCTGGGAGCAAAAATGTTACAGACCATTGCGTTAACGGTACAATTTGCTACAACTTTTGTAGTAAAAGTTTTTCTGTACTCTGCTTCCGATACCGTTTTTTTTCAACAATCTTCTATTTTTAACATTTTTGAAAAATTTTCGACATTGATGCATCTGGGAGCAAAAACGTTACAGACCATTGCGTTAAGGGTACAATTTGCTACTACTTTTGTAGTAAAAGTTTTTCTGTACTATGCTTCCGATACCGTTTTTTTTCAACACTCTTCTATTTTCCACATTTTTGAAAAATTCTCGATATTGATGCATCTGGGAGCAAAAATGTTACAGACCATTGCGTTAAGGGCACAATTTGCTACAACTTTTGTAGTAAAGGTTTTTCTGTACTCTGCTTCCGATACCGTTTTTTTTCAACACTCTTCTATTTTCCACATTTTTGAAAAATTCTCGATATTGATGCATCTGGGAACAAAAATATTACAGACCATTGCGTTAAGGGCACAATTTTCTACAACTTTTGTAGTAAAAGTTTTTCTGTACTATGCTTCCGATACCGTTTTTTTTCAACGCTCTTCTATTTTTAACATTCTTGAAAAATTTTCGACATTGATGCATCTGGGAGCAAAAATGTTACAGACCATTGCGTTAACGGTACAATTTGCTACAACTTTTGTAGTAAAAGTTTTTCTGTACTCTGCTTCCGATACCGTTTTTTTTCAACACTCTTCTATTTTTAACATTTTTGAAAAATTTTCGACATTGATGCATCTGGGAGCAAAAACGTTACAGACCATTGCGTTAAGGGTACAATTTGCTACTACTTTTGTAGTAAAAGTTTTTCTGTACTATGCTTCCGATACCGTTTTTTTTCAACACTCTTCTATTCTCCATATTTTTGAAAAATTCTCGATATTGATGCATCTGGGAGCAAAAATGTTACAGACCATTGCGTTAACGGTACAATTTGCTACAACTTTTGTAGTAAAAGTTTTTCTGTACTCTGCTTCCGATACCGTTTTTTTTCAACACTCTTCTATTTTTAACATTCTTGAAAAATTTTCGACATTGATGCATCTGGGAGCAAAAATGTTACAGACCATTGCGTTAACGGTACAATTTGCTACAACTTTTGTAGTAAAAGTTTTTCTGTACTCTGCTTCCGATACCGTTTTTTTTCAACACTCTTCTATTTTTAACATTCTTGAAAAATTTTCGACATTGATGCATCTGGGAGCAAAAATGTTACAGACCATTGCGTTAACGGTACAATTTGCTACAACTTTTGTAGTAAAAGTTTTTCTGTACTCTGCTTCCGATACCGTTTTTTTTCAACACTCTTCTATTTTTAACATTTTTGAAAAATTTTCGACATTGATGCATCTGGGAGCAAAAACGTTACAGACCATTGCGTTAAGGGTACAATTTGCTACTACTTTTGTAGTAAAAGTTTTTCTGTACTATGCTTCCGATACCGTTTTTTTTCAACACTCTTCTATTCTCCATATTTTTGAAAAATTCTCGATATTGATGCATCTGGGAGCAAAAATGTTACAGACCATTGCGTTAACGGTACAATTTGCTACAACTTTTGTAGTAAAAGTTTTTCTGTACTCTGCTTCCGATACCGTTTTTTTTCAACACTCTTCTATTTTTAACATTCTTGAAAAATTTTCGACATTGATGCATCTGGGAGCAAAAATGTTACAGACCATTGCGTTAACGGTACAATTTGCTACAACTTTTGTAGTAAAAGTTTTTCTGTACTCTGCTTCCGATACCGTTTTTTTTCAACACTCTTCTATTTTTAACATTCTTGAAAAATTTTCGACATTGATGCATCTGGGAGCAAAAATGTTACAGACCATTGCGTTAACGGTACAATTTGCTACAACTTTTGTAGTAAAAGTTTTTCTGTACTCTGCTTCCGATACCGTTTTTTTTCAACACTCTTCTATTTTTAACATTTTTGAAAAATTTTCGACATTGATGCATCTGGGAGCAAAAACGTTACAGACCATTGCGTTAAGGGTACAATTTGCTACTACTTTTGTAGTAAAAGTTTTTCTGTACTATGCTTCCGATACCGTTTTTTTTCAACACTCTTCTATTTTCCACATTTTTGAAAAATTCTCGATATTGATGCATCTGGGAGCAAAAATGTTACAGACCATTGCGTTAAGGGCACAATTTGCTACAACTTTTGTAGTAAAGGTTTTTCTGTACTCTGCTTCCGATACCGTTTTTTTTCAACACTCTTCTATTTTTAACATTCTTGAAAAATTTTCGACATTGATGCATCTGGGAGCAAAAATGTTACAGACCATTGCGTTAACGGTACAATTTGCTACAACTTTTGTAGTAAAAGTTTTTCTGTACTCTGCTTCCGATACCGTTTTTTTTCAACAATCTTCTATTTTTAACATTTTTGAAAAATTTTCGACATTGATGCATCTGGGAGCAAAAACGTTACAGACCATTGCGTTAAGGGTACAATTTGCTACTACTTTTGTAGTAAAAGTTTTTCTGTACTATGCTTCCGATACCGTTTTTTTTCAACACTCTTCTATTTTCCACATTTTTGAAAAATTCTCGATATTGATGCATCTGGGAGCAAAAATGT
Source organism: Onthophagus taurus (assembly GCF_036711975.1). Classification (NCBI taxonomy): domain Eukaryota; kingdom Metazoa; phylum Arthropoda; class Insecta; order Coleoptera; family Scarabaeidae; genus Onthophagus; species Onthophagus taurus. Next base: position 6,843,139 of record NW_027248940.1, on the reverse strand, counting down.
TACAGACCATTGCGTTAAGGGCACAATTTGCTACAACTTTTGTAGTAAAGGTTTTTCTGTACTCTGCTTCCGATACCGTTTTTTTTCAACACTCTTCTATTTTCCACATTTTTGAAAAATTCTCGATATTGATGCATCTGGGAACAAAAATATTACAGACCATTGCGTTAAGGGCACAATTTTCTACAACTTTTGTAGTAAAAGTTTTTCTGTACTATGCTTCCGATACCGTTTTTTTTCAACGCTCTTCTATTTTTAACATTCTTGAAAAATTTTCGACATTGATGCATCTGGGAGCAAAAATGTTACAGACCATTGCGTTAACGGTACAATTTGCTACAACTTTTGTAGTAAAAGTTTTTCTGTACTCTGCTTCCGATACCGTTTTTTTTCAACACTCTTCTATTTTTAACATTTTTGAAAAATTTTCGACATTGATGCATCTGGGAGCAAAAACGTTACAGACCATTGCGTTAAGGGTACAATTTGCTACTACTTTTGTAGTAAAAGTTTTTCTGTACTATGCTTCCGATACCGTTTTTTTTCAACACTCTTCTATTCTCCATATTTTTGAAAAATTCTCGATATTGATGCATCTGGGAGCAAAAATGTTACAGACCATTGCGTTAAGGGCACAATTTGCTACTACTTTTGTAGTAAAAGTTTTTCTGTACTCTGCTTCCGATACCGTTTTTTTTCAACCCTCTTCTATTTTTAACATTCTTGAAAAATTTTCGACATTGATGCATCTGGGAGCAAAAATGTTACAGGCCATTGCGTTAACGGTACAATTTGCTACAACATTTGTAGTAAAAGTTTTTCTGTACTCTGCTTCCGATACCGTTTTTTTTCAACACTCTTCTATTTTTAACATTCTTGAAAAATTTTCGACATTGATGCATCTGGGAGCAAAAATGTTACAGACCATTGCGTTAAGGGCACAATTTGCTACAACTTTTGTAGTAAAGGTTTTTCTGTACTCTGCTTCCGATACCGTTTTTTTTCAACACTCTTCTATTTTCCACATTTTTGAAAAATTCTCGATATTGATGCATCTGGGAGCGAAAATGTTACAGACCATTGCGTTAAGGGCACAATTTGCTACAACTTTTGTAGTAAAAGTTTTTCTGTACTCTGCTTCCGATACCGTTTTTTTTCAACACTCTTCTATTTTTAACATTTTTGAAAAATTTTCGACATTGATGCATCTGGGAGCAAAAACGTTACAGACCATTGCGTTAAGGGTACAATTTGCTACTACTTTTGTAGTAAAAGTTTTTCTGTACTATGCTTCCGATACCGTTTTTTTTCAACACTCTTCTATTCTCCATATTATTGAAAAATTCTCGATATTGATGCATCTGGGAGCAAAAATGTTACAGACCATTGCGTTAAGGGCACAATTTGCTACTACTTTTGTAGTAAAAGTTTTTCTGTACTCTGCTTCCGATACCGTTTTTTTTCAACCCTCTTCTATTTTTAACATTCTTGAAAAATTTTCGACATTGATGCATCTGGGAGCAAAAATGTTACAGGCCATTGCGTTAACGGTACAATTTGCTACAACATTTGTAGTAAAAGTTTTTCTGTACTCTGCTTCCGATACCGTTTTTTTTCAACACTCTTCTATTTTTAACATTCTTGAAAAATTTTCGACATTGATGCATCTGGGAGCAAAAATGTTACAGACCATTGCGTTAAGGGCACAATTTGCTACAACTTTTGTAGTAAAGGTTTTTCTGTACTCTGCTTCCGATACCGTTTTTTTTCAACACTCTTCTATTTTCCACATTTTTGAAAAATTCTCGATATTGATGCATCTGGGAGCGAAAATGTTACAGACCATTGCGTTAAGGGCACAATTTGCTACAACTTTTGTAGTAAAAGTTTTTCTGTACTCTGCTTCCGATACCGTTTTTTTTCAACACTCTTCTATTTTTAACATTTTTGAAAAATTTTCGACATTGATGCATCTGGGAGCAAAAACGTTACAGACCATTGCGTTAAGGGTACAATTTGCTACTACTTTTGTAGTAAAAGTTTTTCTGTACTATGCTTCCGATACCGTTTTTTTTCAACACTCTTCTATTCTCCATATTTTTGAAAAATTCTCGATATTGATGCATCTGGGAGCAAAAATGTTACAGACCATTGCGTTAAGGGCACAATTTGCTACTACTTTTGTAGTAAAAGTTTTTCTGTACTCTGCTTCCGATACCGTTTTTTTTCAACCCTCTTCTATTTTTAACATTCTTGAAAAATTTTCGACATTGATGCATCTGGGAGCAAAAATGTTACAGGCCATTGCGTTAACGGTACAATTTGCTACAACATTTGTAGTAAAAGTTTTTCTGTACTCTGCTTCCGATACCGTTTTTTTTCAACGCTCTTCTATTTTTAACATTCTTGAAAAATTTTCGACATTGATGCATCTGGGAGCAAAAATGTTACAGACCATTGCGTTAAGGGCACAATTTGCTACAACTTTTGTAGTAAAGGTTTTTCTGTACTCTGCTTCCGATACCGTTTTTTTTCAACACTCTTCTATTTTCCACATTTTTGAAAAATTCTCGATATTGATGCATCTGGGAGCGAAAATGTTACAGACCATTGCGTTAAGGGCACAATTTGCTACAACTTTTGTAGTAAAAGTTTTTCTGTACTCTGCTTCCGATACCGTTTTTTTTCAACACTCTTCTATTTTTAACATTTTTGAAAAATTTTCGACATTGATGCATCTGGGAGCAAAAACGTTACAGACCATTGCGTTAAGGGTACAATTTGCTACTACTTTTGTAGTAAAAGTTTTTCTGTACTATGCTTCCGATACCGTTTTTTTTCAACACTCTTCTATTCTCCATATTTTTGAAAAATTCTCGATATTGATGCATCTGGGAGCAAAAATGTTACAGACCATTGCGTTAAGGGCACAATTTGCTACTACTTTTGTAGTAAAAGTTTTTCTGTACTCTGCTTCCGATACCGTTTTTTTTCAACCCTCTTCTATTTTTAACATTCTTGAAAAATTTTCGACATTGATGCATCTGGGAGCAAAAATGTTACAGGCCATTGCGTTAACGGTACAATTTGCTACAACATTTGTAGTAAAAGTTTTTCTGTACTCTGCTTCCGATACCGTTTTTTTTCAACACTCTTCTATTTTTAACATTCTTGAAAAATTTTCGACATTGATGCATCTGGGAGCAAAAATGTTACAGACCATTGCGTTAAGGGCACAATTTGCTACAACTTTTGTAGTAAAGGTTTTTCTGTACTCTGCTTCCGATACCGTTTTTTTTCAACACTCTTCTATTTTCCACATTTTTGAAAAATTCTCGATATTGATGCATCTGGGAGCGAAAATGTTACAGACCATTGCGTTAAGGGCACAATTTGCTACAACTTTTGTAGTAAAAGTTTTTCTGTACTCTGCTTCCGATACCGTTTTTTTTCAACACTCTTCTATTTTCCACATTTTTGAAAAATTCTCGATATTGATGCATCTGGGAGCAAAAATGTTACAGACCATTGCGTTAAGGGCACAATTTTCTACAACTTTTGTAGTAAAAGTTTTTCTGTACTATGCTTCCGATACCGTTTTTTTTCAACGCTCTTCTATTTTTAACATTCTTGAAAAATTTTCGACATTGATGCATCTGGGAGCAAAAATGTTACAGACCATTGCGTTAAGGGCACAATTTGCTACAACTTTTGTAGTAAAAGTTTTTCTGTACTCTGCTTCCGATACCGTTTTTTTTCAACACTCTTCTATTTTTAACATTCTTGAAAAATTTTCGACATTGATGCATCTGGGAGCAAAAATGTTACAGACCATTGCGTTAACGGTACAATTTGCTACAACTTTTGTAGTAAAAGTTTTTCTGTACTCTGCTTCCGATACCGTTTTTTTTCAACACTCTTCTATTTTTAACATTTTTGAAAAATTTTCGACATTGATGCATCTGGGAGCAAAAACGTTACAGACCATTGCGTTAAGGGTACAATTTGCTACTACTTTTGTAGTAAAAGTTTTTCTGTACTATGCTTCCGATACCGTTTTTTTTCAACACTCTTCTATTCTCCATATTATTGAAAAATTCTCGATATTGATGCATCTGGGAGCAAAAATGTTACAGACCATTGCGTTAAGGGCACAATTTGCTACTACTTTTGTAGTAAAAGTTTTTCTGTACTCTGCTTCCGATACCGTTTTTTTTCAACCCTCTTCTATTTTTAACATTCTTGAAAAATTTTCGACATTGATGCATCTGGGAGCAAAAATGTTACAGGCCATTGCGTTAACGGTACAATTTGCTACAACATTTGTAGTAAAAGTTTTTCTGTACTCTGCTTCCGATACCGTTTTTTTTCAACACTCTTCTATTTTTAACATTCTTGAAAAATTTTCGACATTGATGCATCTGGGAGCAAAAATGTTACAGACCATTGCGTTAAGGGCACAATTTGCTACAACTTTTGTAGTAAAGGTTTTTCTGTACTCTGCTTCCGATACCGTTTTTTTTCAACACTCTTCTATTTTCCACATTTTTGAAAAATTCTCGATATTGATGCATCTGGGAGCGAAAATGTTACAGACCATTGCGTTAAGGGCACAATTTGCTACAACTTTTGTAGTAAAAGTTTTTCTGTACTCTGCTTCCGATACCGTTTTTTTTCAACACTCTTCTATTTTCCACATTTTTGAAAAATTCTCGATATTGATGCATCTGGGAGCAAAAATGTTACAGACCATTGCGTTAAGGGCACAATTTTCTACAACTTTTGTAGTAAAAGTTTTTCTGTACTATGCTTCCGATACCGTTTTTTTTCAACGCTCTTCTATTTTTAACATTCTTGAAAAATTTTCGACATTGATGCATCTGGGAGCAAAAATGTTACAGACCATTGCGTTAAGGGCACAATTTGCTACAACTTTTGTAGTAAAAGTTTTTCTGTACTCTGCTTCCGATACCGTTTTTTTTCAACACTCTTCTATTTTCCACATTTTTGAAAAATTCTCGATATTGATGCATCTGGGAGCGAAAATGTTACAGACCATTGCGTTAAGGGCACAATTTGCTACAACTTTTGTAGTAAAAGTTTTTCTGTACTCTGCTTCCGATACCGTTTTTTTTCAACACTCTTCTATTTTCCACATTTTTGAAAAATTCTCGATATTGATGCATCTGGGAGCAAAAATGTTACAGACCATTGCGTTAAGGGCACAATTTTCTACAACTTTTGTAGTAAAAGTTTTTCTGTACTATGCTTCCGATACCGTTTTTTTTCAACGCTCTTCTATTTTTAACATTCTTGAAAAATTTTCGACATTGATGCATCTGGGAGCAAAAATGTTACAGACCATTGCGTTAAGGGCACAATTTGCTACAACTTTTGTAGTAAAAGTTTTTCTGTACTCTGCTTCCGATACCGTTTTTTTTCAACACTCTTCTATTTTCCACATTTTTGAAAAATTCTCGATATTGATGCATCTGGGAGCGAAAATGTTACAGACCATTGCGTTAAGGGCACAATTTGCTACAACTTTTGTAGTAAAAGTTTTTCTGTACTCTGCTTCCGATACCGTTTTTTTTCAACACTCTTCTATTTTCCACATTTTTGAAAAATTCTCGATATTGATGCATCTGGGAGCAAAAATGTTACAGACCATTGCGTTAAGGGCACAATTTTCTACAACTTTTGTAGTAAAAGTTTTTCTGTACTATGCTTCCGATACCGTTTTTTTTCAACGCTCTTCTATTTTTAACATTCTTGAAAAATTTTCGACATTGATGCATCTGGGAGCAAAAATGTTACAGACCATTGCGTTAAGGGCACAATTTGCTACAACTTTTGTAGTAAAAGTTTTTCTGTACTCTGCTTCCGATACCGTTTTTTTTCAACACTCTTCTATTTTCCACATTTTTGAAAAATTCTCGATATTGATGCATCTGGGAGCGAAAATGTTACAGACCATTGCGTTAAGGGCACAATTTGCTACAACTTTTGTAGTAAAAGTTTTTCTGTACTCTGCTTCCGATACCGTTTTTTTTCAACACTCTTCTATTTTCCACATTTTTGAAAAATTCTCGATATTGATGCATCTGGGAGCAAAAATGTTACAGACCATTGCGTTAAGGGCACAATTTTCTACAACTTTTGTAGTAAAAGTTTTTCTGTACTATGCTTCCGATACCGTTTTTTTTCAACGCTCTTCTATTTTTAACATTCTTGAAAAATTTTCGACATTGATGCATCTGGGAGCAAAAATGTTACAGACCATTGCGTTAAGGGCACAATTTGCTACAACTTTTGTAGTAAAAGTTTTTCTGTACTCTGCTTCCGATACCGTTTTTTTTCAACACTCTTCTATTTTTAACATTCTTGAAAAATTTTCGACATTGATGCATCTGGGAGCAAAAACGTTACAGACCATTGCGTTAAGGGTACAATTTGCTACTACTTTTGTAGTAAAAGTTTTTCTGTACTATGCTTCCGATACCGTTTTTTTTCAACACTCTTCTATTTTCCACATTTTTGAAAAATTCTCGATATTGATGCATCTGGGAACAAAAATATTACAGACCATTGCGTTAAGGGCACAATTTGCTACAACTTTTGTAGTAAAGGTTTTTCTGTACTCTGCTTCCGATACCGTTTTTTTTCAACACTCTTCTATTTTCCACATTTTTGAAAAATTCTCGATATTGATGTATCTGGGAGCAAAAATGTTACAGACCATTGCGTTAAGGGCACAATTTTCTACAACTTTTGTAGTAAAAGTTTTTCTGTACTATGCTTCCGATACCGTTTTTTTTCAACGCTCTTCTATTTTTAACATTCTTGAAAAATTTTCGACATTGATGCATCTGGGAGCAAAAATGTTACAGACCATTGCGTTAAGGGCACAATTTGCTACAACTTTTGTAGTAAAGGTTTTTCTGTACTCTGCTTCCGATACCGTTTTTTTTCAACACTCTTCTATTTTCCACATTTTTGAAAAATTCTCGATATTGATGCATCTGGGAACAAAAATATTACAGACCATTGCGTTAAGGGCACAATTTTCTACAACTTTTGTAGTAAAAGTTTTTCTGTACTATGCTTCCGATACCGTTTTTTTTCAACGCTCTTCTATTTTTAACATTCTTGAAAAATTTTCGACATTGATGCATCTGGGAGCAAAAACGTTACAGACCATTGCGTTAAGGGTACAATTTGCTACTACTTTTGTAGTAAAAGTTTTTCTGTACTATGCTTCCGATACCGTTTTTTTTCAACACTCTTCTATTCTCCATATTTTTGAAAAATTCTCGATATTGATGCATCTGGGAGCAAAAATGTTACAGACCATTGCGTTAAGGGCACAATTTGCTACTACTTTTGTAGTAAAAGTTTTTCTGTACTCTGCTTCCGATACCGTTTTTTTTCAACCCTCTTCTATTTTTAACATTCTTGAAAAATTTTCGACATTGATGCATCTGGGAGCAAAAATGTTACAGGCCATTGCGTTAACGGTACAATTTGCTACAACATTTGTAGTAAAAGTTTTTCTGTACTCTGCTTCCGATACCGTTTTTTTTCAACACTCTTCTATTTTTAACATTCTTGAAAAATTTTCGACATTGATGCATCTGGGAGCAAAAATGTTACAGACCATTGCGTTAAGGGCACAATTTGCTACAACTTTTGTAGTAAAGGTTTTTCTGTACTCTGCTTCCGATACCGTTTTTTTTCAACACTCTTCTATTTTCCACATTTTTGAAAAATTCTCGATATTGATGCATCTGGGAGCGAAAATGTTACAGACCATTGCGTTAAGGGCACAATTTTCTACAACTTTTGTAGTAAAAGTTTTTCTGTACTATGCTTCCGATACCGTTTTTTTTCAACGCTCTTCTATTTTTAACATTCTTGAAAAATTTTCGACATTGATGCATCTGGGAGCAAAAATGTTACAGACCATTGCGTTAAGGGCACAATTTGCTACAACTTTTGTAGTAAAAGTTTTTCTGTACTCTGCTTCCGATACCGTTTTTTTTCAACACTCTTCTATTTTTAACATTCTTGAAAAATTTTCGACATTGATGCATCTGGGAGCAAAAATGTTACAGACCATTGCGTTAACGGTACAATTTGCTACAACTTTTGTAGTAAAAGTTTTTCTGTACTCTGCTTCCGATACCGTTTTTTTTCAACACTCTTCTATTTTTAACATTTTTGAAAAATTTTCGACATTGATGCATCTGGGAGCAAAAACGTTACAGACCATTGCGTTAAGGGTACAATTTGCTACTACTTTTGTAGTAAAAGTTTTTCTGTACTATGCTTCCGATACCGTTTTTTTTCAACACTCTTCTATTCTCCATATTATTGAAAAATTCTCGATATTGATGCATCTGGGAGCAAAAATGTTACAGACCATTGCGTTAAGGGCACAATTTGCTACTACTTTTGTAGTAAAAGTTTTTCTGTACTCTGCTTCCGATACCGTTTTTTTTCAACCCTCTTCTATTTTTAACATTCTTGAAAAATTTTCGACATTGATGCATCTGGGAGCAAAAATGTTACAGGCCATTGCGTTAACGGTACAATTTGCTACAACATTTGTAGTAAAAGTTTTTCTGTACTCTGCTTCCGATACCGTTTTTTTTCAACACTCTTCTATTTTTAACATTCTTGAAAAATTTTCGACATTGATGCATCTGGGAGCAAAAATGTTACAGACCATTGCGTTAAGGGCACAATTTGCTACAACTTTTGTAGTAAAGGTTTTTCTGTACTCTGCTTCCGATACCGTTTTTTTTCAACACTCTTCTATTTTCCACATTTTTGAAAAATTCTCGATATTGATGCATCTGGGAGCGAAAATGTTACAGACCATTGCGTTAAGGGCACAATTTGCTACAACTTTTGTAGTAAAAGTTTTTCTGTACTCTGCTTCCGATACCGTTTTTTTTCAACACTCTTCTATTTTTAACATTTTTGAAAAATTTTCGACATTGATGCATCTGGGAGCAAAAACGTTACAGACCATTGCGTTAAGGGTACAATTTGCTACTACTTTTGTAGTAAAAGTTTTTCTGTACTATGCTTCCGATACCGTTTTTTTTCAACACTCTTCTATTCTCCATATTTTTGAAAAATTCTCGATATTGATGCATCTGGGAGCAAAAATGTTACAGGCCATTGCGTTAACGGTACAATTTGCTACAACATTTGTAGTAAAAGTTTTTCTGTACTCTGCTTCCGATACCGTTTTTTTTCAACACTCTTCTATTTTTAACATTCTTGAAAAATTTTCGACATTGATGCATCTGGGAGCAAAAATGTTACAGACCATTGCGTTAAGGGCACAATTTGCTACAACTTTTGTAGTAAAGGTTTTTCTGTACTCTGCTTCCGATACCGTTTTTTTTCAACACTCTTCTATTTTCCACATTTTTGAAAAATTCTCGATATTGATGCATCTGGGAGCGAAAATGTTACAGACCATTGCGTTAAGGGCACAATTTGCTACAACTTTTGTAGTAAAAGTTTTTCTGTACTCTGCTTCCGATACCGTTTTTTTTCAACACTCTTCTATTTTCCACATTTTTGAAAAATTCTCGATATTGATGCATCTGGGAGCGAAAATGTTACAGACCATTGCGTTAAGGGCACAATTTGCTACAACTTTTGTAGTAAAAGTTTTTCTGTACTCTGCTTCCGATACCGTTTTTTTTCAACACTCTTCTATTTTCCACATTTTTGAAAAATTCTCGATATTGATGCATCTGGGAGCAAAAATGTTACAGACCATTGCGTTAAGGGCACAATTTTCTACAACTTTTGTAGTAAAAGTTTTTCTGTACTATGCTTCCGATACCGTTTTTTTTCAACGCTCTTCTATTTTTAACATTCTTGAAAAATTTTCGACATTGATGCATCTGGGAGCAAAAATGTTACAGACCATTGCGTTAAGGGCACAATTTGCTACAACTTTTGTAGTAAAAGTTTTTCTGTACTCTGCTTCCGATACCGTTTTTTTTCAACACTCTTCTATTTTTAACATTCTTGAAAAATTTTCGACATTGATGCATCTGGGAGCAAAAACGTTACAGACCATTGCGTTAAGGGTACAATTTGCTACTACTTTTGTAGTAAAAGTTTTTCTGTACTATGCTTCCGATACCGTTTTTTTTCAACACTCTTCTATTTTCCACATTTTTGAAAAATTCTCGATATTGATGCATCTGGGAACAAAAATATTACAGACCATTGCGTTAAGGGCACAATTTGCTACAACTTTTGTAGTAAAGGTTTTTCTGTACTCTGCTTCCGATACCGTTTTTTTTCAACACTCTTCTATTTTCCACATTTTTGAAAAATTCTCGATATTGATGTATCTGGGAGCAAAAATGTTACAGACCATTGCGTTAAGGGCACAATTTTCTACAACTTTTGTAGTAAAAGTTTTTCTGTACTATGCTTCCGATACCGTTTTTTTTCAACGCTCTTCTATTTTTAACATTCTTGAAAAATTTTCGACATTGATGCATCTGGGAGCAAAAATGTTACAGACCATTGCGTTAAGGGCACAATTTGCTACAACTTTTGTAGTAAAAGTTTTTCTGTACTCTGCTTCCGATACCGTTTTTTTTCAACACTCTTCTATTTTTAACATTCTTGAAAAATTTTCGACATTGATGCATCTGGGAGCAAAAATGTTACAGACCATTGCGTTAACGGTACAATTTGCTACAACTTTTGTAGTAAAAGTTTTTCTGTACTCTGCTTCCGATACCGTTTTTTTTCAACACTCTTCTATTTTTAACATTCTTGAAAAATTTTCGACATTGATGCATCTGGGAGCAAAAATGTTACAGACCATTGCGTTAACGGTACAATTTGCTACAACTTTTGTAGTAAAAGTTTTTCTGTACTCTGCTTCCGATACCGTTTTTTTTCAACACTCTTCTATTTTTAACATTTTTGAAAAATTTTCGACATTGATGCATCTGGGAGCAAAAACGTTACAGACCATTGCGTTAAGGGTACAATTTGCTACTACTTTTGTAGTAAAAGTTTTTCTGTACTATGCTTCCGATACCGTTTTTTTTCAACACTCTTCTATTTTCCACATTTTTGAAAAATTCTCGATATTGATGCATCTGGGAGCAAAAATGTTACAGACCATTGCGTTAAGGGCACAATTTTCTACAACTTTTGTAGTAAAAGTTTTTCTGTACTATGCTTCCGATACCGTTTTTTTTCAACGCTCTTCTATTTTTAACATTCTTGAAAAATTTTCGACATTGATGCATCTGGGAGCAAAAATGTTACAGACCATTGCGTTAAAGGCACAATTTGCTACAACTTTTGTAGTAAAAGTTTTTCTGTACTCTGCTTCCGATACCGTTTTTTTTCAACACTCTTCTATTTTTAACATTCTTGAAAAATTTTCGACATTGATGCATCTGGGAGCAAAAATGTTACAGACCATTGCGTTAACGGTACAATTTGCTACAACTTTTGTAGTAAAAGTTTTTCTGTACTCTGCTTCCGATACCGTTTTTTTTCAACACTCTTCTATTTTTAACATTTTTGAAAAATTTTCGACATTGATGCATCTGGGAGCAAAAACGTTACAGACCATTGCGTTAAGGGTACAATTTGCTACTACTTTTGTAGTAAAAGTTTTTCTGTACTATGCTTCCGATACCGTTTTTTTTCAACACTCTTCTATTCTCCATATTTTTGAAAAATTTTCGACATTGATGCATCTGGGAGCAAAAATGTTACAGACCATTGCGTTAAGGGCACAATTTGCTACAACTTTTGTAGTAAAAGTTTTTCTGTACTCTGCTTCCGATACCGTTTTTTTTCAACACTCTTCTATTTTTAACATTCTTGAAAAATTTTCGACATTGATGCATCTGGGAGCAAAAACGTTACAGACCATTGCGTTAAGGGTACAATTTGCTACTACTTTTGTAGTAAAAGTTTTTCTGTACTATGCTTCCGATACCGTTTTTTTTCAACACTCTTCTATTTTCCACATTTTTGAAAAATTCTCGATATTGATGCATCTGGGAACAAAAATATTACAGACCATTGCGTTAAGGGCACAATTTGCTACAACTTTTGTAGTAAAGGTTTTTCTGTACTCTGCTTCCGATACCGTTTTTTTTCAACACTCTTCTATTTTCCACATTTTTGAAAAATTCTCGATATTGATGTATCTGGGAGCAAAAATGTTACAGACCATTGCGTTAAGGGCACAATTTTCTACAACTTTTGTAGTAAAAGTTTTTCTGTACTATGCTTCCGATACCGTTTTTTTTCAACGCTCTTCTATTTTTAACATTCTTGAAAAATTTTCGACATTGATGCATCTGGGAGCAAAAATGTTACAGACCATTGCGTTAAGGGCACAATTTGCTACAACTTTTGTAGTAAAAGTTTTTCTGTACTCTGCTTCCGATACCGTTTTTTTTCAACACTCTTCTATTTTTAACATTCTTGAAAAATTTTCGACATTGATGCATCTGGGAGCAAAAATGTTACAGACCATTGCGTTAACGGTACAATTTGCTACAACTTTTGTAGTAAAAGTTTTTCTGTACTCTGCTTCCGATACCGTTTTTTTTCAACACTCTTCTATTTTTAACATTCTTGAAAAATTTTCGACATTGATGCATCTGGGAGCAAAAATGTTACAGACCATTGCGTTAACGGTACAATTTGCTACAACTTTTGTAGTAAAAGTTTTTCTGTACTCTGCTTCCGATACCGTTTTTTTTCAACACTCTTCTATTTTTAACATTTTTGAAAAATTTTCGACATTGATGCATCTGGGAGCAAAAACGTTACAGACCATTGCGTTAAGGGTACAATTTGCTACTACTTTTGTAGTAAAAGTTTTTCTGTACTATGCTTCCGATACCGTTTTTTTTCAACACTCTTCTATTTTCCACATTTTTGAAAAATTCTCGATATTGATGCATCTGGGAGCAAAAATGTTACAGACCATTGCGTTAAGGGCACAATTTTCTACAACTTTTGTAGTAAAAGTTTTTCTGTACTATGCTTCCGATACCGTTTTTTTTCAACGCTCTTCTATTTTTAACATTCTTGAAAAATTTTCGACATTGATGCATCTGGGAGCAAAAATGTTACAGACCATTGCGTTAAAGGCACAATTTGCTACAACTTTTGTAGTAAAAGTTTTTCTGTACTCTGCTTCCGATACCGTTTTTTTTCAACACTCTTCTATTTTTAACATTCTTGAAAAATTTTCGACATTGATGCATCTGGGAGCAAAAATGTTACAGACCATTGCGTTAACGGTACAATTTGCTACAACTTTTGTAGTAAAAGTTTTTCTGTACTCTGCTTCCGATACCGTTTTTTTTCAACACTCTTCTATTTTTAACATTTTTGAAAAATTTTCGACATTGATGCGTCTGGGAGCAAAAACGTTACAGACCATTGCGTTAAGGGTACAATTTGCTACTACTTTTGTAGTAAAAGTTTTTCTGTACTATGCTTCCGATACCGTTTTTTTTCAACACTCTTCTATTCTCCATATTTTTGAAAAATTCTCGATATTGATGCATCTGGGAGCAAAAATGTTACAGACCATTGCGTTAAGGGCACAATTTGCTACAACTTTTGTAGTAAAAGTTTTTCTGTACTATGCTTCCGATACCGTTTTTTTTCAACACTCTTCTATTTTCCACATTTTTGAAAAATTCTCGATATTGATGCATCTGGGAGCAAAAATGTTACAGACCATTGCGTTAAGGGCACAATTTGCTACAACTTTTGTAGTAAAGGTTTTTCTGTACTCTGCTTCCGATACCGTTTTTTTTCAACACTCTTCTATTTTCCACATTTTTGAAAAATTCTCGATATTGATGCATCTGGGAGCAAAAATGTTACAGACCATTGCGTTAAGGGCGCAATTTGCTACAACTTTTGTAGTAAAGGTTTTTCTGTACTCTGCTTCCGATACCGTTTTTTTTCAACACTCTTCTATTTTCCACATTTTTGAAAAATTCTCGATATTGATGCATCTGGGAGCAAAAATGTTGCAGACCATTGCGTTAAGGGCACAATTTTCTACAACTTTTGTAGTAAAAGTTTTTCTGTACTATGCTTCCGATACCGTTTTTTTTCAACGCTCTTCTATTTTTAACATTCTTGAAAAATTTTCGACATTGATGCATCTGGGAGCAAAAATGTTACAGACCATTGCGTTAAGGGCACAATTTGCTACAACTTTTGTAGTAAAAGTTTTTCTGTACTATGCTTCCGATACCGTTTTTTTTCAACACTCTTCTATTTTCCACATTTTTGAAAAATTCTCGATATTGATGCATCTGGGAGCAAAAATGTTACAGACCATTGCGTTAAGGGCACAATTTTCTACAACCTTTGTAGTAAAAGTTTTTCTGTACTATGCTTCCGATACCGTTTTTTTTCAACGCTCTTCTATTTTTAACATTCTTGAAAAATTTTCGACATTGATGCATCTGGGAGCAAAAATGTTACAGACCATTGCGTTAAAGGCACAATTTGCTACAACTTTTGTAGTAAAAGTTTTTCTGTACTCTGCTTCCGATACCGTTTTTTTTCAACACTCTTCTATTTTTAACATTCTTGAAAAATTTTCGACATTGATGCATCTGGGAGCAAAAATGTTACAGACCATTGCGTTAACGGTACAATTTGCTACAACTTTTGTAGTAAAAGTTTTTCTGTACTCTGCTTCCGATACCGTTTTTTTTCAACACTCTTCTATTTTTAACATTTTTGAAAAATTTTCGACATTGATGCATCTGGGAGCAAAAACGTTACAGACCATTGCGTTAAGGGTACAATTTGCTACTACTTTTGTAGTAAAAGTTTTTCTGTACTATGCTTCCGATACCGTTTTTTTTCAACACTCTTCTATTCTCCATATTTTTGAAAAATTCTCGATATTGATGCATCTGGGAGCAAAAATGTTACAGACCATTGCGTTAAGGGCACAATTTGCTACTACTTTTGTAGTAAAAGTTTTTCTGTACTATGCTTCCGATACCGTTTTTTTTCAACACTCTTCTATTTTCCACATTTTTGAAAAATTCTCGATATTGATGCATCTGGGAGCAAAAATGTTACAGACCATTGCGTTAAGGGCACAATTTGCTACAACTTTTGTAGTAAAGGTTTTTCTGTACTCTGCTTCCGATACCGTTTTTTTTCAACACTCTTCTATTTTCCACATTTTTGAAAAATTCTCGATATTGATGCATCTGGGAGCAAAAATGTTACAGACCATTGCGTTAAGGGCGCAATTTGCTACAACTTTTGTAGTAAAGGTTTTTCTGTACTCTGCTTCCGATACCGTTTTTTTTCAACACTCTTCTATTTTCCACATTTTTGAAAAATTCTCGATATTGATGCATCTGGGAGCAAAAATGTTACAGACCATTGCGTTAAGGGCACAATTTTCTACAACTTTTGTAGTAAAAGTTTTTCTGTACTATGCTTCCGATACCGTTTTTTTTCAACGCTCTTCTATTTTTAACATTCTTGAAAAATTTTCGACATTGATGCATCTGGGAGCAAAAATGTTACAGACCATTGCGTTAAGGGCACAATTTGCTACAACTTTTGTAGTAAAAGTTTTTCTGTACTATGCTTCCGATACCGTTTTTTTTCAACACTCTTCTATTTTCCACATTTTTGAAAAATTCTCGATATTGATGCATCTGGGAGCAAAAATGTTACAGACCATTGCGTTAAGGGCACAATTTGCTACAACTTTTGTAGTAAAGGTTTTTCTGTACTCTGCTTCCGATACCGTTTTTTTTCAACACTCTTCTATTTTCCACATTTTTGAAAAATTCTCGATATTGATGCATCTGGGAGCAAAAATGTTACAGACCATTGCGTTAAGGGCGCAATTTGCTACAACTTTTGTAGTAAAGGTTTTTCTGTACTCTGCTTCCGATACCGTTTTTTTTCAACACTCTTCTATTTTCCACATTTTTGAAAAATTCTCGATATTGATGCATCTGGGAGCAAAAATGTTGCAGACCATTGCGTTAAGGGCACAATTTTCTACAACTTTTGTAGTAAAAGTTTTTCTGTACTATGCT
Organism: Onthophagus taurus; assembly: GCF_036711975.1. Taxonomy (NCBI): domain Eukaryota; kingdom Metazoa; phylum Arthropoda; class Insecta; order Coleoptera; family Scarabaeidae; genus Onthophagus; species Onthophagus taurus. The sequence continues at coordinate 6,827,006 of NW_027248940.1, read as the reverse complement.
TCCGATACCGTTTTTTTTCAACGCTCTTCTATTTTTAACATTCTTGAAAAATTTTCGACATTGATGCATCTGGGAGCAAAAATGTTACAGACCATTGCGTTAAGGGCACAATTTGCTACAACTTTTGTAGTAAAAGTTTTTCTGTACTATGCTTCCGATACCGTTTTTTTTCAAGGCTCTTCTATTTTTAACATTCTTGAAAAATTTTCGACATTGATGCATCTGGGAGCAAAAATGTTACAGACCATTGCGTTAAGGGCACAATTTGCTACAACTTTTGTAGTAAAAGTTTTTCTGTACTCTGCTTCCGATACCGTTTTTTTTCAACACTCTTCTATTTTTAACATTCTTGAAAAATTTTCGACATTGATGCATCTGGGAGCAAAAATGTTACAGACCATTGCGTTAACGGTACAATTTGCTACAACTTTTGTAGTAAAAGTTTTTCTGTACTCTGCTTCCGATACCGTTTTTTTTCAACACTCTTCTATTTTTAACATTCTTGAAAAATTTTCGACATTGATGCATCTGGGAGCAAAAATGTTACAGACCATTGCGTTAACGGTACAATTTGCTACAACTTTTGTAGTAAAAGTTTTTCTGTACTCTGCTTCCGATACCGTTTTTTTTCAACACTCTTCTATTTTTAACATTTTTGAAAAATTTTCGACATTGATGCATCTGGGAGCAAAAACGTTACAGACCATTGCGTTAAGGGTACAATTTGCTACTACTTTTGTAGTAAAAGTTTTTCTGTACTATGCTTCCGATACCGTTTTTTTTCAACACTCTTCTATTTTCCACATTTTTGAAAAATTCTCGATATTGATGCATCTGGGAGCAAAAATGTTACAGACCATTGCGTTAAGGGCACAATTTTCTACAACTTTTGTAGTAAAAGTTTTTCTGTACTATGCTTCCGATACCGTTTTTTTTCAACGCTCTTCTATTTTTAACATTCTTGAAAAATTTTCGACATTGATGCATCTGGGAGCAAAAATGTTACAGACCATTGCGTTAAAGGCACAATTTGCTACAACTTTTGTAGTAAAAGTTTTTCTGTACTCTGCTTCCGATACCGTTTTTTTTCAACACTCTTCTATTTTTAACATTCTTGAAAAATTTTCGACATTGATGCATCTGGGAGCAAAAATGTTACAGACCATTGCGTTAACGGTACAATTTGCTACAACTTTTGTAGTAAAAGTTTTTCTGTACTCTGCTTCCGATACCGTTTTTTTTCAACACTCTTCTATTTTTAACATTTTTGAAAAATTTTCGACATTGATGCATCTGGGAGCAAAAACGTTACAGACCATTGCGTTAAGGGTACAATTTGCTACTACTTTTGTAGTAAAAGTTTTTCTGTACTATGCTTCCGATACCGTTTTTTTTCAACACTCTTCTATTCTCCATATTTTTGAAAAATTCTCGATATTGATGCATCTGGGAGCAAAAATGTTACAGACCATTGCGTTAAGGGCACAATTTGCTACAACTTTTGTAGTAAAAGTTTTTCTGTACTATGCTTCCGATACCGTTTTTTTTCAACACTCTTCTATTTTCCACATTTTTGAAAAATTCTCGATATTGATGCATCTGGGAGCAAAAATGTTACAGACCATTGCGTTAAGGGCACAATTTGCTACAACTTTTGTAGTAAAGGTTTTTCTGTACTCTGCTTCCGATACCGTTTTTTTTCAACACTCTTCTATTTTCCACATTTTTGAAAAATTCTCGATATTGATGCATCTGGGAGCAAAAATGTTACAGACCATTGCGTTAAGGGCGCAATTTGCTACAACTTTTGTAGTAAAGGTTTTTCTGTACTCTGCTTCCGATACCGTTTTTTTTCAACACTCTTCTATTTTCCACATTTTTGAAAAATTCTCGATATTGATGCATCTGGGAGCAAAAATGTTGCAGACCATTGCGTTAAGGGCACAATTTTCTACAACTTTTGTAGTAAAAGTTTTTCTGTACTATGCTTCCGATACCGTTTTTTTTCAACGCTCTTCTATTTTTAACATTCTTGAAAAATTTTCGACATTGATGCATCTGGGAGCAAAAATGTTACAGACCATTGCGTTAAGGGCACAATTTGCTACAACTTTTGTAGTAAAAGTTTTTCTGTACTATGCTTCCGATACCGTTTTTTTTCAAGGCTCTTCTATTTTTAACATTCTTGAAAAATTTTCGACATTGATGCATCTGGGAGCAAAAATGTTACAGACCATTGCGTTAAGGGCACAATTTGCTACAACTTTTGTAGTAAAAGTTTTTCTGTACTCTGCTTCCGATACCGTTTTTTTTCAACACTCTTCTATTTTTAACATTCTTGAAAAATTTTCGACATTGATGCATCTGGGAGCAAAAATGTTACAGACCATTGCGTTAACGGTACAATTTGCTACAACTTTTGTAGTAAAAGTTTTTCTGTACTCTGCTTCCGATACCGTTTTTTTTCAACACTCTTCTATTTTTAACATTTTTGAAAAATTTTCGACATTGATGCATCTGGGAGCAAAAACGTTACAGACCATTGCGTTAAGGGTACAATTTGCTACTACTTTTGTAGTAAAAGTTTTTCTGTACTATGCTTCCGATACCGTTTTTTTTCAACACTCTTCTATTTTCCACATTTTTGAAAAATTCTCGATATTGATGCATCTGGGAGCAAAAATGTTACAGACCATTGCGTTAAGGGCACAATTTGCTACAACTTTTGTAGTAAAGGTTTTTCTGTACTCTGCTTCCGATACCGTTTTTTTTCAACACTCTTCTATTTTCCACATTTTTGAAAAATTCTCGATATTGATGCATCTGGGAGCAAAAATGTTACAGACGATTGCGTTAAGGGCGCAATTTGCTACAACTTTTGTAGTAAAGGTTTTTCTGTACTCTGCTTCCGATACCGTTTTTTTTCAACACTCTTCTATTTTCCACATTTTTGAAAAATTCTCGATATTGATGCATCTGGGAGCAAAAATGTTGCAGACCATTGCGTTAAGGGCACAATTTTCTACAACTTTTGTAGTAAAAGTTTTTCTGTACTATGCTTCCGATACCGTTTTTTTTCAACGCTCTTCTATTTTTAACATTCTTGAAAAATTTTCGACATTGATGCATCTGGGAGCAAAAATGTTACAGACCATTGCGTTAAGGGCACAATTTGCTACAACTTTTGTAGTAAAAGTTTTTCTGTACTATGCTTCCGATACCGTTTTTTTTCAAGGCTCTTCTATTTTTAACATTCTTGAAAAATTTTCGACATTGATGCATCTGGGAGCAAAAATGTTACAGACCATTGCGTTAAGGGCACAATTTGCTACAACTTTTGTAGTAAAAGTTTTTCTGTACTATGCTTCCGATACCGTTTTTTTTCAACGCTCTTCTATTTTTAACATTCTTGAAAAATTTTCGACATTGATGCATCTGGGAGCAAAAATGTTACAGACCATTGCGTTAAGGGCACAATTTGCTACAACTTTTGTAGTAAAAGTTTTTCTGTACTCTGCTTCCGATACCGTTTTTTTTCAACACTCTTCTATTTTTAACATTCTTGAAAAATTTTCGACATTGATGCATCTGGGAGCAAAAATGTTACAGACCATTGCGTTAACGGTACAATTTTCTACAACTTTTGTAGTAAAAGTTTTTCTGTACTATGCTTCCGATACCGTTTTTTTTCAACGCTCTTCTATTTTTAACATTCTTGAAAAATTTTCGACATTGATGCATCTGGGAGCAAAAATGTTACAGACCATTGCGTTAAGGGCACAATTTGCTACAACTTTTGTAGTAAAAGTTTTTCTGTACTATGCTTCCGATACCGTTTTTTTTCAAGGCTCTTCTATTTTTAACATTCTTGAAAAATTTTCGACATTGATGCATCTGGGAGCAAAAATGTTACAGACCATTGCGTTAAGGACACAATTTGCTACAACTTTTGTAGTAAAAGTTTTTCTGTACTATGCTTCCGATACCGTTTTTTTTCAACGCTCTTCTATTTTTAACATTCTTGAAAAATTTTCGACATTGATGCATCTGGGAGCAAAAATGTTACAGACCATTGCGTTAAGGGCACAATTTGCTACAACTTTTGTAGTAAAGGTTTTTCTGTACTCTGCTTCCGATACCGTTTTTTTTCAACACTCTTCTATTTTCCACATTTTTGAAAAATTCTCGATATTGATGCATCTGGGAGCAAAAATGTTACAGACCATTGCGTTAAGGGCACAATTTTCTACAACTTTTGTAGTGAAAGTTTTTCTGTACTATGCTTCCGATACCGTTTTTTTTCAACGCTCTTCTATTTTTAACATTCTTGAAAAATTTTCGACATTGATGCATCTGGGAGCAAAAATGTTACAGACCATTGCGTTAACGGTACAATTTGCTACAACATTTGTAGTAAAAGTTTTTCTGTACTCTGCTTCCGATACCGTTTTTTTTCAACCCTCTTCTATTTTTAACATTCTTGAAAAATTTTCGACATTGATGCATCTGGGAGCAAAAATGTTACAGGCCATTGCGTTAACGGTACAATTTGCTACAACATTTGTAGTAAAAGTTTTTCTGTACTCTGCTTCCGATACCGTTTTTTTTCAACACTCTTCTATTTTTAACATTCTTGAAAAATTTTCGACATTGATGCATCTGGGAGCAAAAATGTTACAGACCATTGCGTTAAGGGCACAATTTGCTACAACTTTTGTAGTAAAGGTTTTTCTGTACTCTGCTTCCGATACCGTTTTTTTTCAACACTCTTCTATTTTCCACATTTTTGAAAAATTCTCGATATTGATGCATCTGGGAGCAAAAATGTTACAGACCATTGCGTTAAGGGCACAATTTTCTACAACTTTTGTAGTGAAAGTTTTTCTGTACTATGCTTCCGATACCGTTTTTTTTCAACGCTCTTCTATTTTTAACATTCTTGAAAAATTTTCGACATTGATGCATCTGGGAGCAAAAATGTTACAGACCATTGCGTTAAGGGCACAATTTGCTACAACTTTTGTAGTAAAAGTTTTTCTGTACTCTGCTTCCGATACCGTTTTTTTTCAACACTCTTCTATTTTTAACATTCTTGAAAAATTTTCGACATTGATGCATCTGGGAGCAAAAATGTTACAGACCATTGCGTTAACGGTACAATTTGCTACAACTTTTGTAGTAAAAGTTTTTCTGTACTCTGCTTCCGATACCGTTTTTTTTCAACACTCTTCTATTTTTAACATTTTTGAAAAATTTTCGACATTGATGCGTCTGGGAGCAAAAACGTTACAGACCATTGCGTTAAGGGTACAATTTGCTACTACTTTTGTAGTAAAAGTTTTTCTGTACTATGCTTCCGATACCGTTTTTTTTCAACACTCTTCTATTCTCCATATTTTTGAAAAATTCTCGATAATGATGCATCTGGGAGCAAAAATGTTACAGACCATTGCGTTAAGGGCACAATTTGCTACTACTTTTGTAGTAAAAGTTTTTCTGTACTATGCTTCCGATACCGTTTTTTTTCAACACTCTTCTATTTTCCACATTTTTGAAAAATTCTCGATATTGATGCATCTGGGAGCAAAAATGTTACAGACCATTGCGTTAACGGCACAATTTGCTACAACTTTTGTAGTAAAGGTTTTTCTGTACTCTGCTTCCGATACCGTTTTTTTTCAACACTCTTCTATTTTCCACATTTTTGAAAAATTCTCGATATTGATGCATCTGGGAGCAAAAATGTTACAGACCATTGCGTTAAGGGCGCAATTTGCTACAACTTTTGTAGTAAAGGTTTTTCTGTACTCTGCTTCCGATACCGTTTTTTTTCAACACTCTTCTATTTTCCACATTTTTGAAAAATTCTCGATATTGATGCATCTGGGAGCAAAAATGTTACAGACCATTGCGTTAAGGGCACAATTTTCTACAACTTTTGTAGTAAAAGTTTTTCTGTACTATGCTTCCGATACCGTTTTTTTTCAACGCTCTTCTATTTTTAACATTCTTGAAAAATTTTCGACATTGATGCATCTGGGAGCAAAAATGTTACAGACCATTGCGTTAAGGGCACAATTTGCTACAACTTTTGTAGTAAAAGTTTTTCTGTACTATGCTTCCGATACCGTTTTTTTTCAAGGCTCTTCTATTTTTAACATTCTTGAAAAATTTTCGACATTGATGCATCTGGGAGCAAAAATGTTACAGACCATTGCGTTAAGGGCACAATTTGCTACAACTTTTGTAGTAAAAGTTTTTCTGTACTATGCTTCCGATACCGTTTTTTTTCAACGCTCTTCTATTTTTAACATTCTTGAAAAATTTTCGACATTGATGCATCTGGGAGCAAAAATGTTACAGACCATTGCGTTAAGGGCACAATTTGCTACAACTTTTGTAGTAAAAGTTTTTCTGTACTCTGCTTCCGATACCGTTTTTTTTCAACACTCTTCTATTTTTAACATTCTTGAAAAATTTTCGACATTGATGCATCTGGGAGCAAAAATGTTACAGACCATTGCGTTAACGGTACAATTTGCTACAACATTTGTAGTAAAAGTTTTTCTGTACTCTGCTTCCGATACCGTTTTTTTTCAACCCTCTTCTATTTTTAACATTCTTGAAAAATTTTCGACATTGATGCATCTGGGAGCAAAAATGTTACAGGCCATTGCGTTAACGGTACAATTTGCTACAACATTTGTAGTAAAAGTTTTTCTGTACTCTGCTTCCGATACCGTTTTTTTTCAACACTCTTCTATTTTTAACATTCTTGAAAAATTTTCGACATTGATGCATCTGGGAGCAAAAATGTTACAGATCATTGCGTTAACGGTACAATTTGCTACAACTTTTGTAGTAAAAGTTTTTCTGTACTCTGCTTCCGATACCGTTTTTTTTCAACACTCTTCTATTTTTAACATTTTTGAAAAATCTTCGACATTGATGCATCTGGGAGCACAAACGTTACAGACCATTGCGTTAAGGGTACAATTTGCTACTACTTTTGTAGTAAAAGTTTTTCTGTACTATGCTTCCGATACCGTTTTTTTTCAACACTCTTCTATTTTCCACATTTTTGAAAAATTCTCGATATTGATGCATCTGGGAGCAAAAATGTTACAGACCATTGCGTTAAGGGCACAATTTGCTACAACTTTTGTAGTAAAGGTTTTTCTGTACTCTGCTTCCGATACCGTTTTTTTTCAACACTCTTCTATTTTCCACATTTTTGAAAAATTCTCGATATTGATGCATCTGGGAGCGAAAATGTTACAGACCATTGCGTTAAGGGCACAATTTGCTACAACTTTTGTAGTAAAAGTTTTTCTGTACTATGCTTCCGATACCGTTTTTTTTCAACGCTCTTCTATTTTTAACATTCTTGAAAAATTTTCGACATTGATGCATCTGGGAGCAAAAATGTTACAGACCATTGCGTTAAGGGCACAATTTGCTACTACTTTTGTAGTAAAAGTTTTTCTGTACTATGCTTCCGATACCGTTTTTTTTCAACACTCTTCTATTTTCCACATTTTTGAAAAATTCTCGATATTGATGCATCTGGGAGCAAAAATGTTACAGACCATTGCGTTAAGGGCACAATTTGCTACAACTTTTGTAGTAAAGGTTTTTCTGTACTCTGCTTCCGATACCGTTTTTTTTCAACCCTCTTCTATTTTTAACATTCTTGAAAAATTTTCGACATTGATGCATCTGGGAGCAAAAATGTTACAGGCCATTGCGTTAACGGTACAATTTGCTACAACATTTGTAGTAAAAGTTTTTCTGTACTCTGCTTCCGATACCGTTTTTTTTCAACACTCTTCTATTTTTAACATTCTTGAAAAATTTTCGACATTGATGCATCTGGGAGCAAAAATGTTACAGACCATTGTGTTAACGGTACAATTTGCTACAACTTTTGTAGTAAAAGTTTTTCTGTACTCTGCTTCCGATACCGTTTTTTTTCAACACTCTTCTATTTTTAACATTTTTGAAAAATTTTCGACATTGATGCATCTGGGAGCACAAACGTTACAGACCATTGCGTTAAGGGTACAATTTGCTACTACTTTTGTAGTAAAAGTTTTTCTGTACTATGCTTCCGATACCGTTTTTTTTCAACACTCTTCTATTTTCCACATTTTTGAAAAATTCTCGATATTGATGCATCTGGGAGCAAAAATGTTACAGACCATTGCGTTAAGGGCACAATTTGCTACAACTTTTGTAGTAAAGGTTTTTCTGTACTCTGCTTCCGATACCGTTTTTTTTCAACACTCTTCTATTTTCCACATTTTTGAAAAATTCTCGATATTGATGCATCTGGGAGCGAAAATGTTACAGACCATTGCGTTAAGGGCACAATTTGCTACAACTTTTGTAGTAAAAGTTTTTCTGTACTCTGCTTCCGATACCGTTTTTTTTCAACACTCTTCTATTTTCCACATTTTTGAAAAATTCTCGATATTGATGCATCTGGGAGCAAAAATGTTACAGACCATTGCGTTAAGGGCACAATTTTCTACAACTTTTGTAGTAAAAGTTTTTCTGTACTATGCTTCCGATACCGTTTTTTTTCAACGCTCTTCTATTTTTAACATTCTTGAAAAATTTTCGACATTGATGCATCTGGGAGCAAAAATGTTACAGACCATTGCGTTAAGGGCACAATTTGCTACAACTTTTGTAGTAAAGGTTTTTCTGTACTCTGCTTCCGATACCGTTTTTTTTCAACCCTCTTCTATTTTTAACATTCTTGAAAAATTTTCGACATTGATGCATCTGGGAGCAAAAATGTTACAGGCCATTGCGTTAACGGTACAATTTGCTACAACATTTGTAGTAAAAGTTTTTCTGTACTCTGCTTCCGATACCGTTTTTTTTCAACACTCTTCTATTTTTAACATTCTTGAAAAATTTTCGACATTGATGCATCTGGGAGCAAAAATGTTACAGACCATTGCGTTAACGGTACAATTTGCTACAACTTTTGTAGTAAAAGTTTTTCTGTACTCTGCTTCCGATACCGTTTTTTTTCAACACTCTTCTATTTTTAACATTTTTGAAAAATTTTCGACATTGATGCATCTGGGAGCGAAAATGTTACAGACCATTGCGTTAAGGGCACAATTTTCTACAACTTTTGTAGTAAAAGTTTTTCTGTACTATGCTTCCGATACCGTTTTTTTTCAACGCTCTTCTATTTTTAACATTCTTGAAAAATTTTCGACATTGATGCATCTGGGAGCAAAAATGTTACAGGCCATTGCGTTAAGGGCACAATTTGCTACAACTTTTGTAGTAAAAGTTTTTCTGTACTCTGCTTCCGATACCGTTTTTTTTCAACACTCTTCTATTTTTAACATTCTTGAAAAATTTTCGACATTGATGCATCTGGGAGCAAAAACGTTACAGACCATTGCGTTAAGGGTACAATTTGCTACTACTTTTGTAGTAAAAGTTTTTCTGTACTATGCTTCCGATACCGTTTTTTTTCAACACTCTTCTATTTTCCACATTTTTGAAAAATTCTCGATATTGATGCATCTGGGAGCAAAAATGTTACAGACCATTGCGTTAAGGGCACAATTTGCTACAACTTTTGTAGTAAAGGTTTTTCTGTACTCTGCTTCCGATACCGTTTTTTTTCAACACTCTTCTATTTTCCACATTTTTGAAAAATTCTCGATATTGATGCATCTGGGAGCGAAAATGTTACAGACCATTGCGTTAAGGGCACAATTTGCTACAACTTTTGTAGTAAAGGTTTTTCTGTACTCTGCTTCCGATACCCTTTTTTTTCAACACTCTTCTATTTTCCACATTTTTGAAAAATTCTCGATATTGATGCATCTGGGAGCAAAAATGTTACAGACCATTGCGTTAAGGGCACAATTTGCTACAACTTTTGTAGTAAAGGTTTTTCTGTACTCTGCTTCCGATACCGTTTTTTTTCAACCCTCTTCTATTTTTAACATTCTTGAAAAATTTTCGACATTGATGCATCTGGGAGCAAAAATGTTACAGGCCATTGCGTTAACGGTACAATTTGCTACAACATTTGTAGTAAAAGTTTTTCTGTACTCTGCTTCCGATACCGTTTTTTTTCAACACTCTTCTATTTTCCACATTTTTGAAAAATTCTCGATATTGATGCATCTGGGAGCAAAAATGTTACAGACCATTGCGTTAAGGGCGCAATTTGCTACAACTTTTGTAGTAAAGGTTTTTCTGTACTCTGCTTCCGATACCGTTTTTTTTCAACACTCTTCTATTTTCCACATTTTTGAAAAATTCTCGATATTGATGCATCTGGGAGCAAAAATGTTACAGACCATTGCGTTAAGGGCACAATTTTCTACAACTTTTGTAGTAAAAGTTTTTCTGTACTATGCTTCCGATACCGTTTTTTTTCAACGCTCTTCTATTTTTAACATTCTTGAAAAATTTTCGACATTGATGCATCTGGGAGCAAAAATGTTACAGACCATTGCGTTAAGGGCACAATTTGCTACAACTTTTGTAGTAAAAGTTTTTCTGTACTATGCTTCCGATACCGTTTTTTTTCAAGGCTCTTCTATTTTTAACATTCTTGAAAAATTTTCGACATTGATGCATCTGGGAGCAAAAATGTTACAGACCATTGCGTTAAGGGCACAATTTGCTACAACTTTTGTAGTAAAAGTTTTTCTGTACTATGCTTCCGATACCGTTTTTTTTCAACGCTCTTCTATTTTTAACATTCTTGAAAAATTTTCGACATTGATGCATCTGGGAGCAAAAATGTTACAGACCATTGCGTTAAGGGCACAATTTGCTACAACTTTTGTAGTAAAAGTTTTTCTGTACTCTGCTTCCGATACCGTTTTTTTTCAACACTCTTCTATTTTTAACATTCTTGAAAAATTTTCGACATTGATGCATCTGGGAGCAAAAATGTTACAGACCATTGCGTTAACGGTACAATTTGCTACAACATTTGTAGTAAAAGTTTTTCTGTACTCTGCTTCCGATACCGTTTTTTTTCAACCCTCTTCTATTTTTAACATTCTTGAAAAATTTTCGACATTGATGCATCTGGGAGCAAAAATGTTACAGGCCATTGCGTTAACGGTACAATTTGCTACAACATTTGTAGTAAAAGTTTTTCTGTACTCTGCTTCCGATACCGTTTTTTTTCAACACTCTTCTATTTTTAACATTCTTGAAAAATTTTCGACATTGATGCATCTGGGAGCAAAAATGTTACAGACCATTGCGTTAACGGTACAATTTGCTACAACTTTTGTAGTAAAAGTTTTTCTGTACTCTGCTTCCGATACCGTTTTTTTTCAACACTCTTCTATTTTTAACATTTTTGAAAAATCTTCGACATTGATGCATCTGGGAGCACAAACGTTACAGACCATTGCGTTAAGGGTACAATTTGCTACTACTTTTGTAGTAAAAGTTTTTCTGTACTATGCTTCCGATACCGTTTTTTTTCAACACTCTTCTATTTTCCACATTTTTGAAAAATTCTCGATATTGATGCATCTGGGAGCAAAAATGTTACAGACCATTGCGTTAAGGGCACAATTTGCTACAACTTTTGTAGTAAAGGTTTTTCTGTACTCTGCTTCCGATACCGTTTTTTTTCAACACTCTTCTATTTTCCACATTTTTGAAAAATTCTCGATATTGATGCATCTGGGAGCGAAAATGTTACAGACCATTGCGTTAAGGGCACAATTTGCTACAACTTTTGTAGTAAAAGTTTTTCTGCACTATGCTTCCGATACCGTTTTTTTTCAACGCTCTTCTATTTTTAACATTCTTGAAAAATTTTCGACATTGATGCATCTGGGAGCAAAAATGTTACAGACCATTGCGTTAAGGGCACAATTTGCTACTACTTTTGTAGTAAAAGTTTTTCTGTACTATGCTTCCGATACCGTTTTTTTTCAACACTCTTCTATTTTCCACATTTTTGAAAAATTCTCGATATTGATGCATCTGGGAGCAAAAATGTTACAGACCATTGCGTTAAGGGCACAATTTGCTACAACTTTTGTAGTAAAGGTTTTTCTGTACTCTGCTTCCGATACCGTTTTTTTTCAACCCTCTTCTATTTTTAACATTCTTGAAAAATTTTCGACATTGATGCATCTGGGAGCAAAAATGTTACAGGCCATTGCGTTAACGGTACAATTTGCTACAACATTTGTAGTAAAAGTTTTTCTGTACTCTGCTTCCGATACCGTTTTTTTTCAACACTCTTCTATTTTTAACATTCTTGAAAAATTTTCGACATTGATGCATCTGGGAGCAAAAATGTTACAGACCATTGTGTTAACGGTACAATTTGCTACAACTTTTGTAGTAAAAGTTTTTCTGTACTCTGCTTCCGATACCGTTTTTTTTCAACACTCTTCTATTTTTAACATTTTTGAAAAATTTTCGACATTGATGCATCTGGGAGCACAAACGTTACAGACCATTGCGTTAAGGGTACAATTTGCTACTACTTTTGTAGTAAAAGTTTTTCTGTACTATGCTTCCGATACCGTTTTTTTTCAACACTCTTCTATTTTCCACATTTTTGAAAAATTCTCGATATTGATGCATCTGGGAGCAAAAATGTTACAGACCATTGCGTTAAGGGCACAATTTGCTACAACTTTTGTAGTAAAGGTTTTTCTGTACTCTGCTTCCGATACCGTTTTTTTTCAACACTCTTCTATTTTCCACATTTTTGAAAAATTCTCGATATTGATGCATCTGGGAGCGAAAATGTTACAGACCATTGCGTTAAGGGCACAATTTGCTACAACTTTTGTAGTAAAAGTTTTTCTGTACTCTGCTTCCGATACCGTTTTTTTTCAACACTCTTCTATTTTCCACATTTTTGAAAAATTCTCGATATTGATGCATCTGGGAGCAAAAATGTTACAGACCATTGCGTTAAGGGCACAATTTTCTACAACTTTTGTAGTAAAAGTTTTTCTGTACTATGCTTCCGATACCGTTTTTTTTCAACGCTCTTCTATTTTTAACATTCTTGAAAAATTTTCGACATTGATGCATCTGGGAGCAAAAATGTTACAGACCATTGCGTTAAGGGCACAATTTGCTACAACTTTTGTAGTAAAGGTTTTTCTGTACTCTGCTTCCGATACCGTTTTTTTTCAACCCTCTTCTATTTTTAACATTCTTGAAAAATTTTCGACATTGATGCATCTGGGAGCAAAAATGTTACAGGCCATTGCGTTAACGGTACAATTTGCTACAACATTTGTAGTAAAAGTTTTTCTGTACTCTGCTTCCGATACCGTTTTTTTTCAACACTCTTCTATTTTTAACATTCTTGAAAAATTTTCGACATTGATGCATCTGGGAGCAAAAATGTTACAGACCATTGCGTTAACGGTACAATTTGCTACAACTTTTGTAGTAAAAGTTTTTCTGTACTCTGCTTCCGATACCGTTTTTTTTCAACACTCTTCTATTTTTAACATTTTTGAAAAATTTTCGACATTGATGCATCTGGGAGCGAAAATGTTACAGACCATTGCGTTAAGGGCACAATTTTCTACAACTTTTGTAGTAAAAGTTTTTCTGTACTATGCTTCCGATACCGTTTTTTTTCAACGCTCTTCTATTTTTAACATTCTTGAAAAATTTTCGACATTGATGCATCTGGGAGCAAAAATGTTACAGGCCATTGCGTTAAGGGCACAATTTGCTACAACTTTTGTAGTAAAAGTTTTTCTGTACTCTGCTTCCGATACCGTTTTTTTTCAACACTCTTCTATTTTTAACATTCTTGAAAAATTTTCGACATTGATGCATCTGGGAGCAAAAACGTTACAGACCATTGCGTTAAGGGTACAATTTGCTACTACTTTTGTAGTAAAAGTTTTTCTGTACTATGCTTCCGATACCGTTTTTTTTCAACACTCTTCTATTTTCCACATTTTTGAAAAATTCTCGATATTGATGCATCTGGGAGCAAAAATGTTACAGACCATTGCGTTAAGGGCACAATTTGCTACAACTTTTGTAGTAAAGGTTTTTCTGTACTCTGCTTCCGATACCGTTTTTTTTCAACACTCTTCTATTTTCCACATTTTTGAAAAATTCTCGATATTGATGCATCTGGGAGCGAAAATGTTACAGACCATTGCGTTAAGGGCACAATTTGCTACAACTTTTGTTGTAAAGGTTTTTCTGTACTCTGCTTCCGATACCCTTTTTTTTCAACACTCTTCTATTTTCCACATTTTTGAAAAATTCTCGATATTGATGCATCTGGGAGCAAAAATGTTACAGACCATTGCGTTAAGGGCACAATTTGCTACAACTTTTGTAGTAAAGGTTTTTCTGTACTCTGCTTCCGATACCGTTTTTTTTCAACCCTCTTCTATTTTTAACATTCTTGAAAAATTTTCGACATTGATGCATCTGGGAGCAAAAATGTTACAGGCCATTGCGTTAACGGTACAATTTGCTACAACATTTGTAGTAAAAGTTTTTCTGTACTCTGCTTCCGATACCGTTTTTTTTCAACACTCTTCTATTTTTAACATTCTTGAAAAATTTTCGACATTGATGCATCTGGGAGCAAAAATGTTACAGACCATTGCGTTAACGGTACAATTTGCTACAACTTTTGTAGTAAAAGTTTTTCTGTACTCTGCTTCCGATACCGTTTTTTTTCAACACTCTTCTATTTTTAACATTTTTGAAAAATTTTCGACATTGATGCATCTGGGAGCGAAAATGTTACAGACCATTGCGTTAAGGGCACAATTTTCTACAACTTTTGTAGTAAAAGTTTTTCTGTACTATGCTTCCGATACCGTTTTTTTTCAACGCTCTTCTATTTTTAACATTCTTGAAAAATTTTCGACATTGATGCATCTGGGAGCAAAAATGTTACAGGCCATTGCGTTAAGGGCACAATTTGCTACAACTTTTGTAGTAAAAGTTTTTCTGTACTCTGCTTCCGATACCGTTTTTTTTCAACACTCTTCTATTTTTAACATTCTTGAAAAATTTTCGACATTGATGCATCTGGGAGCAAAAACGTTACAGACCATTGCGTTAAGGGTACAATTTGCTACTACTTTTGTAGTAAAAGTTTTTCTGTACTATGCTTCCGATACCGTTTTTTTTCAACACTCTTCTATTTTCCACATTTTTGAAAAATTCTCGATATTGATGCATCTGGGAGCAAAAATGTTACAGACCATTGCGTTAAGGGCACAATTTGCTACAACTTTTGTAGTAAAGGTTTTTCTGTACTCTGCTTCCGATACCGTTTTTTTTCAACACTCTTCTATTTTCCACATTTTTGAAAAATTCTCGATATTGATGCATCTGGGAGCGAAAATGTTACAGACCATTGCGTTAAGGGCACAATTTGCTACAACTTTTGTAGTAAAGGTTTTTCTGTACTCTGCTTCCGATACCCTTTTTTTTCAACACTCTTCTATTTTCCACATTTTTGAAAAATTCTCGATATTGATGCATCTGGGAGCAAAAATGTTACAGACCATTGCGTTAAGGGCACAATTTGCTACAACTTTTGTAGTAAAGGTTTTTCTGTACTCTGCTTCCGATACCGTTTTTTTTCAACCCTCTTCTATTTTTAACATTCTTGAAAAATTTTCGACATTGATGCATCTGGGAGCAAAAATGTTACAGGCCATTGCGTTAACGGTACAATTTGCTACAACATTTGTAGTAAAAGTTTTTCTGTACTCTGCTTCCGATACCGTTTTTTTTCAACACTCTTCTATTTTTAACATTCTTGAAAAATTTTCGACATTGATGCATCTGGGAGCAAAAATGTTACAGACCATTGCGTTAACGGTACAATTTGCTACAACTTTTGTAGTAAAAGTTTTTCTGTACTCTGCTTCCGATACCGTTTTTTTTCAACACTCTTCTATTTTTAACATTTTTGAAAAATTTTCGACATTGATGCATCTGGGAGCGAAAATGTTACAGACCATTGCGTTAAGGGCACAATTTTCTACAACTTTTGTAGTAAAAGTTTTTCTGTACTATGCTTCCGATACCGTTTTTTTTCAACGCTCTTCTATTTTTAACATTCTTGAAAAATTTTCGACATTGATGCATCTGGGAGCAAAAATGTTACAGGCCATTGCGTTAAGGGCACAATTTGCTACAACTTTTGTAGTAAAAGTTTTTCTGTACTCTGCTTCCGATACCGTTTTTTTTCAACACTCTTCTATTTTTAACATTCTTGAAAAATTTTCGACATTGATGCATCTGGGAGCAAAAACGTTACAGACCATTGCGTTAAGGGTACAATTTTCTACAACTTTTGTAGTAAAAGTTTTTCTGTACTATGCTTCCGATACCGTTTTTTTTCAACGCTCTTCTATTTTTAACATTCTTGAAAAATTTTCGACATTGATGCATCTGGGAGCAAAAATGTTACAGACCATTGCGTTAAGGGCACAATTTGCTACAACTTTTGTAGTAAAAGTTTTTCTGTACTCTGCTTCCGATACCGTTTTTTTTCAACACTCTTCTATTTTCCACATTTTTGAAAAATTCTCGATATTGATGCATCTGGGAGCGAAAATGTTACAGACCATTGCGTTAAGGGCACAATTTGCTACAACTTTTGTAGTAAAAGTTTTTCTGTACTCTGCTTCCGATACCGTTTTTTTTCAACACTCTTCTATTTTCCACATTTTTGAAAAATTCTCGATATTGATGCATCTGGGAGCGAAAATGTTACAGACCATTGCGTTAAGGGCACAATTTGCTACAACTTTTGTAGTAAAGGTTTTTCTGTACTCTGCTTCCGATACCCTTTTTTTTCAACACTCTTCTATTTTCCACATTTTTGAAAAATTCTCGATATTGATGCATCTGGGAGCAAAAATGTTACAGACCATTGCGTTAACGGTACAATTTGCTACAACTTTTGTAGTAAAAGTTTTTCTGTACTCTGCTTCCGATACCGTTTTTTTTCAACACTCTTCTATTTTTAACATTTTTGAAAAATTTTCGACATTGATGCATCTGGGAGCAAAAACGTTACAGACCATTGCGTTAAGGGTACAATTTGCTACTACTTTTGTAGTAAAAGTTTTTCTGTACTATGCTTCCGATACCGTTTTTTTTCAACACTCTTCTATTTTCCACATTTTTGAAAAATTCTCGATATTGATGCATCTGGGAGCAAAAATGTTACAGACCATTGCGTTAAGGGCACAATTTTCTACAACTTTTGTAGTAAAAGTTTTTCTGTACTATGCTTCCGATACCGTTTTTTTTCAACGCTCTTCTATTTTTAACATTCTTGAAAAATTTTCGACATTGATGCATCTGGGAGCAAAAATGTTACAGACCATTGCGTTAAGGGCACAATTTGCTACAACTTTTGTAGTAAAAGTTTTTCTGTACTCTGCTTCCGATACCGCTTTTTTTCAACACTCTTCTATTTTTAACATTCTTGAAAAATTTTCGACATTGATGCATCTGGGAGCAAAAATGTTAGAGACCATTGCGTTAACGGTACAATTTGCTACAACTTTTGTAGTAAAAGTTTTTCTGTACTCTGCTTCCGATACCGTTTTTTTTCAACACTCTTCTATTTTTAACATTTTTGAAAAATTTTCGACATTGATGCATCTGGGAGCAAAAACGTTACAGACCATTGCGTTAAGGGTACAATTTGCTACTACTTTTGTAGTAAAAGTTTTTCTGTACTATGCTTCCGATACCGTTTTTTTTCAACACTCTTCTATTTTCCACATTTTTGAAAAATTCTCGATATTGATGCATCTGGGAGCAAAAATGTTACAGACCATTGCGTTAAGGGCACAATTTGCTACAACTTTTGTAGTAAAGGTTTTTCTGTACTCTGCTTCCGATACCGTTTTTTTTCAACACTCTTCTATTTTCCACATTTTTGAAAAATTCTCGATATTGATGCATCTGGGAACAAAAATATTACAGACCATTGCGTTAAGGGCACAATTTGCTACAACTTTTGTAGTAAAGGTTTTTCTGTACTCTGCTTCCGATACCGTTTTTTTTCAACACTCTTCTATTTTCCACATTTTTGAAAAATTCTCGATATTGATGCATCTGGGAGCAAAAATGTTACAGACCATTGCGTTAAGGGCACAATTTGTTACAACTTTTGTAGTAAAGGTTTTTCTGTACTCTGCTTCCGATACCGTTTTTTTTCAACACTCTTCTATTTTCCACATTTTTGAAAAATTCTCGATATTGATGCATCTGGGAGCGAAAATGTTACAGACCATTGCGTTAAGGGCACAATTTGCTACAACTTTTGTAGTAAAAGTTTTTCTGTACTCTGCTTCCGATACCGTTTTTTTTCAACACTCTTCTATTTTCCACATTTTTGAAAAATTCTCGATATTGATGCATCTGGGAGCAAAAATGTTACAGACCATTGCGTTAAGGGCACAATTTTCTACAACTTTTGTAGTAAAAGTTTTTCTGTACTATGCTTCCGATACCGTTTTTTTTCAACGCTCTTCTATTTTTAACATTCTTGAAAAATTTTCGACATTGATGCATCTGGGAGCAAAAATGTTACAGGCCATTGCGTTAACGGTACAATTTGCTACAACATTTGTAGTAAAAGTTTTTCTGTACTCTGCTTCCGATACCGTTTTTTTTCAACACTCTTCTATTTTTAACATTCTTGAAAAATTTTCGACATTGATGCATCTGGGAGCAAAAATGTTACAGACCATTGCGTTAACGGTACAATTTGCTACAACTTTTGTAGTAAAAGTTTTTCTGTACTCTGCTTCCGATACCGTTTTTTTTCAACACTCTTCTATTTTTAACATTTTTGAAAAATTTTCGACATTGATGCATCTGGGAGCAAAAACGTTACAGACCATTGCGTTAAGGGTACAATTTGCTACTACTTTTGTAGTAAAAGTTTTTCTGTACTATGCTTCCGATACCGTTTTTTTTCAACACTCTTCTATTTTCCACATTTTTGAAAAATTCTCGATATTGATGCATCTGGGAGCGAAAATGTTACAGACCATTGCGTTAAGGGCACAATTTGCTACAACTTTTGTAGTAAAAGTTTTTCTGTACTCTGCTTCCGATACCGTTTTTTTTCAACACTCTTCTATTTTCCACATTTTTGAAAAATTCTCGATATTGATGCATCTGGGAGCAAAAATGTTACAGACCATTGCGTTAAGGGCACAATTTTCTACAACTTTTGTAGTAAAAGTTTTTCTGTACTATGCTTCCGATACCGTTTTTTTTCAACGCTCTTCTATTTTTAACATTCTTGAAAAATTTTCGACATTGATGCATCTGGGAGCAAAAATGTTACAGACCATTGCGTTAACGGTACAATTTGCTACAACTTTTGTAGTAAAAGTTTTTCTGTTCTCTGCTTCCGATACCGTTTTTTTTTCAACACTCTTCTATTTTTAACATTCTTGAAAAATTTTCGACATTGATGCATCTGGGAGCAAAAATGTTACAGACCATTGCGTTAACGGTACAATTTGCTACAACTTTTGTAGTAGAAGTTTTTCTGTACTCTGCTTCCGATACCGTTTTTTTTCAACACTCTTCTATTTTTAACATTTTTGAAAAATTTTCGACATTGATGCATCTGGGAGCAAAAACGTTACAGACCATTGCGTTAAGGGTACAATTTGCTACTACTTTTGTAGTAAAAGTTTTTCTGTACTATGCTTCCGATACCGTTTTTTTTCAACACTCTTCTATTTTCCACATTTTTGAAAAATTCTCGATATTGATGCATCTGGGAGCAAAAATGTTACAGACCATTGCGTTAAGGGCACAATTTGCTACAACTTTTGTAGTAAAAGTTTTTCTGTACTCTGATTCCGATACCGTTTTTTTTCAACACTCTTCTATTTTTAACATTCTTGAAAAATTTTCGACATTGATGCATCTGGGAGCAAAAATGTTACAGACCATTGCGTTAAGGGCACAATTTGCTACAACTTTTGTAGTAAAAGTTTTTCTGTACTATGCTTCCGATACCGTTTTTTTTCAACGCTCTTCTATTTTTAACATTCTTGAAAAATTCTCGATATTGATGCATCTGGGAGCAAAAATGTTACAGACCATTGCGTTAAGGGCACAATTTGCTACAACTTTTGTAGTAAAGGTTTTTCTGTACTCTGCTTCCGATACCGTTTTTTTTCAACACTCTTCTATTTTCCACATTTTTGAAAAATTCTCGATATTGATGCATCTGGGAGCAAAAATGTTACAGACCATTGCGTTAAGGGCACAATTTGCTACAACTTTTGTAGTAAAGGTTTTTCTGTACTCTGCTTCCGATACCGTTTTTTTTCAACACTCTTCTATTTTCCACATTTTTGAAAAATTCTCGATATTGATGCATCTGGGAGCAAAAATGTTACAGACCATTGCGTTAAGGGCACAATTTTCTACAACTTTTGTAGTAAAAGTTTTTCTGTACTATGCTTCCGATACCGTTTTTTTTCAACGCTCTTCTATTTTTAACATTCTTGAAAAATTCTCGATATTGATGCATCTGGGAGCAAAAATGTTACAGACCATTGCGTTAAGGGCACAATTTGCTACAACTTTTGTAGTAAAAGTTTTTCTGTACTCTGCTTCCGATACCGTTTTTTTTCAACACTCTTCTATTTTTAACATTCTTGAAAAATTTTCGACATTGATGCATCTGGGAGCAAAAATGTTACAGACCATTGCGTTAACGGTACAATTTGCTACAACTTTTGTAGTAAAAGTTTTTCTGTTCTCTGCTTCCGATACCGATTTTTTTCAACACTCTTCTATTTTTAACATTCTTGAAAAATTTTCGACATTGATGCATCTGGGAGCAAAAATGTTACAGACCATTGCGTTAAGGGCACAATTTGCTACAACTTTTGTAGTAAAGGTTTTTCTGTACTCTGCTTCCGATACCGTTTTTTTTCAACACTCTTCTATTTTCCACATTTTTGAAAAATTCTCGATATTGATGCATCTGGGAGCAAAAACGTTACAGACCATTGCGTTAAGGGTACAATTTGCTACTACTTTTGTAGTAAAAGTTTTTCTGTACTATGCTTCCGATACCGTTTTTTTTCAACACTCTTCTATTTTCCACATTTTTGAAAAATTCTCGATATTGATGCATCTGGGAGCAAAAATGTTACAGACCATTGCGTTAAGGGCACAATTTGCTACTACTTTTGTAGTAAAAGTTTTTCTGTACTATGCTTCCGATACCGTTTTTTTTCAACGCTCTTCTATTTTTAACATTCTTGAAAAATTCTCGATATTGATGCATCTGGGAGCAAAAATGTTACAGACCATTGCGTTAAGGGCACAATTTGCTACAACTTTTGTAGTAAAAGTTTTTCTGTACTCTGCTTCCGATACCGTTTTTTTTCAACACTCTTCTATTTTTAACATTCTTGAAAAATTTTCGACATTGATGCATCTGGGAGCAAAAATGTTACAGACCATTGCGTTAAGGGCACAATTTGCTACAACTTTTGTAGTAAAGGTTTTTCTGTACTCTGCTTCCGATACCGTTTTTTTTCAACACTCTTCTATTTTTAACATTCTTGAAAAATTTTCGACATTGATGCATCTGGGAGCAAAAATGTTACAGACCATTGCGTTAACGGTACAATTTGCTACAACTTTTGTAGTAGAAGTTTTTCTGTACTCTGCTTCCGATACCGTTTTTTTTCAACACTCTTCTATTTTTAACATTTTTGAAAAATTTTCGACATTGATGCATCTGGGAGCAAAAACGTTACAGACCATTGCGTTAAGGGTACAATTTGCTACTACTTTTGTAGTAAAAGTTTTTCTGTACTATGCTTCCGATACCGTTTTTTTTCAACACTCTTCTATTTTCCACATTTTTGAAAAATTCTCGACATTGATGCATCTGGGAGCAAAAACGTTACAGACCATTGCGTTAAGGGTACAATTTGCTACTACTTTTGTAGTAAAAGTTTTTCTGTACTATGCTTCCGATACCGTTTTTTTTCAACACTCTTCTATTTTCCACATTTTTGAAAAATTCTCGATATTGATGCATCTGGGAACAAAAATATTACAGACCATTGCGTTAAGGGCACAATTTGCTACAACTTTTGTAGTAAAGGTTTTTCTGTACTCTGCTTCCGATACCGTTTTTTTTCAACACTCTTCTATTTTCCACATTTTTGAAAAATTCTCGATATTGATGCATCTGGGAGCAAAAACGTTACAGACCATTGCGTTAAGGGTACAATTTGCTACTACTTTTGTAGTAAAAGTTTTTCTGTACTATGCTTCCGATACCGTTTTTTTTCAACACTCTTCTATTTTCCACATTTTTGAAAAATTCTCGATATTGATGCATCTGGGAGCAAAAATGTTACAGACCATTGCGTTAAGGGCACAATTTGCTACTACTTTTGTAGTAAAAGTTTTTCTGTACTATGCTTCCGATACCGTTTTTTTTCAACGCTCTTCTATTTTTAACATTCTTGAAAAATTCTCGATATTGATGCATCTGGGAGCAAAAATGTTACAGACCATTGCGTTAAGGGCACAATTTGCTACAACTTTTGTAGTAAAAGTTTTTCTGTACTCTGCTTCCGATACCGTTTTTTTTCAACACTCTTCTATTTTTAACATTCTTGAAAAATTTTCGACATTGATGCATCTGGGAGCAAAAATGTTACAGACCATTGCGTTAACGGTACAATTTGCTACAACTTTTGTAGTAAAAGTTTTTCTGTTCTCTGCTTCCGATACCGTTTTTTTTCAACACTCTTCTATTTTTAACATTCTTGAAAAATTTTCGACATTGATGCATCTGGGAGCAAAAATGTTACAGACCATTGCGTTAACGGTACAATTTGCTACAACTTTTGTAGTAGAAGTTTTTCTGTACTCTGCTTCCGATACCGTTTTTTTTCAACACTCTTCTATTTTTAACATTTTTGAAAAATTTTCGACATTGATGCATCTGGGAGCAAAAACGTTACAGACCATTGCGTTAAGGGTACAATTTGCTACTACTTTTGTAGTAAAAGTTTTTCTGTACTATGCTTCCGATACCGTTTTTTTTCAACACTCTTCTATTTTCCACATTTTTGAAAAATTCTCGACATTGATGCATCTGGGAGCAAAAACGTTACAGACCATTGCGTTAAGGGTACAATTTGCTACTACTTTTGTAGTAAAAGTTTTTCTGTACTATGCTTCCGATACCGTTTTTTTTCAACACTCTTCTATTTTCCACATTTTTGAAAAATTCTCGATATTGATGCATCTGGGAACAAAAATATTACAGACCATTGCGTTAAGGGCACAATTTGCTACAACTTTTGTAGTAAAGGTTTTTCTGTACTCTGCTTCCGATACCGTTTTTTTTCAACACTCTTCTATTTTCCACATTTTTGAAAAATTCTCGATATTGATGCATCTGGGAGCAAAAACGTTACAGACCATTGCGTTAAGGGTACAATTTGCTACTACTTTTGTAGTAAAAGTTTTTCTGTACTCTGCTTCCGATACCGTTTTTTTTCAACACTCTTCTATTTTCCACATTTTTGAAAAATTCTCGATATTGATGCATCTGGGAGCGAAAATGTTACAGACCATTGCGTTAAGGGCACAATTTGCTACAACTTTTGTAGTAAAGGTTTTTCTGTACTCTGCTTCCGATACCCTTTTTTTTCAACACTCTTCTATTTTCCACATTTTTGAAAAATTCTCGATATTGATGCATCTGGGAGCAAAAATGTTACAGACCATTGCGTTAACGGTACAATTTGCTACAACTTTTGTAGTAAAAGTTTTTCTGTACTCTGCTTCCGATACCGTTTTTTTTCAACACTCTTCTATTTTTAACATTTTTGAAAAATTTTCGACATTGATGCATCTGGGAGCAAAAACGTTACAGACCATTGCGTTAAGGGTACAATTTGCTACTACTTTTGTAGTAAAAGTTTTTCTGTACTATGCTTCCGATACCGTTTTTTTTCAACACTCTTCTATTTTCCACATTTTTGAAAAATTCTCGATATTGATGCATCTGGGAGCAAAAATGTTACAGACCATTGCGTTAAGGGCACAATTTTCTACAACTTTTGTAGTAAAAGTTTTTCTGTACTATGCTTCCGATACCGTTTTTTTTCAACGCTCTTCTATTTTTAACATTCTTGAAAAATTTTCGACATTGATGCATCTGGGAGCAAAAATGTTACAGACCATTGCGTTAAGGGCACAATTTGCTACAACTTTTGTAGTAAAAGTTTTTCTGTACTCTGCTTCCGATACCGCTTTTTTTCAACACTCTTCTATTTTTAACATTCTTGAAAAATTTTCGACATTGATGCATCTGGGAGCAAAAATGTTAGAGACCATTGCGTTAACGGTACAATTTGCTACAACTTTTGTAGTAAAAGTTTTTCTGTACTCTGCTTCCGATACCGTTTTTTTTCAACACTCTTCTATTTTTAACATTTTTGAAAAATTTTCGACATTGATGCATCTGGGAGCAAAAACGTTACAGACCATTGCGTTAAGGGTACAATTTGCTACTACTTTTGTAGTAAAAGTTTTTCTGTACTATGCTTCCGATACCGTTTTTTTTCAACACTCTTCTATTTTCCACATTTTTGAAAAATTCTCGATATTGATGCATCTGGGAGCAAAAATGTTACAGACCATTGCGTTAAGGGCACAATTTGCTACAACTTTTGTAGTAAAGGTTTTTCTGTACTCTGCTTCCGATACCGTTTTTTTTCAACACTCTTCTATTTTCCACATTTTTGAAAAATTCTCGATATTGATGCATCTGGGAACAAAAATATTACAGACCATTGCGTTAAGGGCACAATTTGCTACAACTTTTGTAGTAAAGGTTTTTCTGTACTCTGCTTCCGATACCGTTTTTTTTCAACACTCTTCTATTTTCCACATTTTTGAAAAATTCTCGATATTGATGCATCTGGGAGCAAAAATGTTACAGACCATTGCGTTAAGGGCACAATTTGTTACAACTTTTGTAGTAAAGGTTTTTCTGTACTCTGCTTCCGATACCGTTTTTTTTCAACACTCTTCTATTTTCCACATTTTTGAAAAATTCTCGATATTGATGCATCTGGGAGCGAAAATGTTACAGACCATTGCGTTAAGGGCACAATTTGCTACAACTTTTGTAGTAAAAGTTTTTCTGTACTCTGCTTCCGATACCGTTTTTTTTCAACACTCTTCTATTTTCCACATTTTTGAAAAATTCTCGATATTGATGCATCTGGGAGCAAAAATGTTACAGACCATTGCGTTAAGGGCACAATTTTCTACAACTTTTGTAGTAAAAGTTTTTCTGTACTATGCTTCCGATACCGTTTTTTTTCAACGCTCTTCTATTTTTAACATTCTTGAAAAATTTTCGACATTGATGCATCTGGGAGCAAAAATGTTACAGGCCATTGCGTTAACGGTACAATTTGCTACAACATTTGTAGTAAAAGTTTTTCTGTACTCTGCTTCCGATACCGTTTTTTTTCAACACTCTTCTATTTTTAACATTCTTGAAAAATTTTCGACATTGATGCATCTGGGAGCAAAAATGTTACAGACCATTGCGTTAACGGTACAATTTGCTACAACTTTTGTAGTAAAAGTTTTTCTGTACTCTGCTTCCGATACCGTTTTTTTTCAACACTCTTCTATTTTTAACATTTTTGAAAAATTTTCGACATTGATGCATCTGGGAGCAAAAACGTTACAGACCATTGCGTTAAGGGTACAATTTGCTACTACTTTTGTAGTAAAAGTTTTTCTGTACTATGCTTCCGATACCGTTTTTTTTCAACACTCTTCTATTTTCCACATTTTTGAAAAATTCTCGATATTGATGCATCTGGGAGCGAAAATGTTACAGACCATTGCGTTAAGGGCACAATTTGCTACAACTTTTGTAGTAAAAGTTTTTCTGTACTCTGCTTCCGATACCGTTTTTTTTCAACACTCTTCTATTTTCCACATTTTTGAAAAATTCTCGATATTGATGCATCTGGGAGCAAAAATGTTACAGACCATTGCGTTAAGGGCACAATTTTCTACAACTTTTGTAGTAAAAGTTTTTCTGTACTATGCTTCCGATACCGTTTTTTTTCAACGCTCTTCTATTTTTAACATTCTTGAAAAATTTTCGACATTGATGCATCTGGGAGCAAAAATGTTACAGACCATTGCGTTAACGGTACAATTTGCTACAACTTTTGTAGTAAAAGTTTTTCTGTTCTCTGCTTCCGATACCGTTTTTTTTTCAACACTCTTCTATTTTTAACATTCTTGAAAAATTTTCGACATTGATGCATCTGGGAGCAAAAATGTTACAGACCATTGCGTTAACGGTACAATTTGCTA
Organism: Onthophagus taurus; assembly: GCF_036711975.1. Taxonomy (NCBI): domain Eukaryota; kingdom Metazoa; phylum Arthropoda; class Insecta; order Coleoptera; family Scarabaeidae; genus Onthophagus; species Onthophagus taurus. Next base: position 6,800,570 of record NW_027248940.1, on the reverse strand, counting down.
CAACTTTTGTAGTAGAAGTTTTTCTGTACTCTGCTTCCGATACCGTTTTTTTTCAACACTCTTCTATTTTTAACATTTTTGAAAAATTTTCGACATTGATGCATCTGGGAGCAAAAACGTTACAGACCATTGCGTTAAGGGTACAATTTGCTACTACTTTTGTAGTAAAAGTTTTTCTGTACTATGCTTCCGATACCGTTTTTTTTCAACACTCTTCTATTTTCCACATTTTTGAAAAATTCTCGATATTGATGCATCTGGGAGCAAAAATGTTACAGACCATTGCGTTAAGGGCACAATTTGCTACAACTTTTGTAGTAAAAGTTTTTCTGTACTCTGATTCCGATACCGTTTTTTTTCAACACTCTTCTATTTTTAACATTCTTGAAAAATTTTCGACATTGATGCATCTGGGAGCAAAAATGTTACAGACCATTGCGTTAAGGGCACAATTTGCTACAACTTTTGTAGTAAAAGTTTTTCTGTACTATGCTTCCGATACCGTTTTTTTTCAACGCTCTTCTATTTTTAACATTCTTGAAAAATTCTCGATATTGATGCATCTGGGAGCAAAAATGTTACAGACCATTGCGTTAAGGGCACAATTTGCTACAACTTTTGTAGTAAAGGTTTTTCTGTACTCTGCTTCCGATACCGTTTTTTTTCAACACTCTTCTATTTTCCACATTTTTGAAAAATTCTCGATATTGATGCATCTGGGAGCAAAAATGTTACAGACCATTGCGTTAAGGGCACAATTTGCTACAACTTTTGTAGTAAAGGTTTTTCTGTACTCTGCTTCCGATACCGTTTTTTTTCAACACTCTTCTATTTTCCACATTTTTGAAAAATTCTCGATATTGATGCATCTGGGAGCAAAAATGTTACAGACCATTGCGTTAAGGGCACAATTTTCTACAACTTTTGTAGTAAAAGTTTTTCTGTACTATGCTTCCGATACCGTTTTTTTTCAACGCTCTTCTATTTTTAACATTCTTGAAAAATTCTCGATATTGATGCATCTGGGAGCAAAAATGTTACAGACCATTGCGTTAAGGGCACAATTTGCTACAACTTTTGTAGTAAAAGTTTTTCTGTACTCTGCTTCCGATACCGTTTTTTTTCAACACTCTTCTATTTTTAACATTCTTGAAAAATTTTCGACATTGATGCATCTGGGAGCAAAAATGTTACAGACCATTGCGTTAACGGTACAATTTGCTACAACTTTTGTAGTAAAAGTTTTTCTGTTCTCTGCTTCCGATACCGATTTTTTTCAACACTCTTCTATTTTTAACATTCTTGAAAAATTTTCGACATTGATGCATCTGGGAGCAAAAATGTTACAGACCATTGCGTTAAGGGCACAATTTGCTACAACTTTTGTAGTAAAGGTTTTTCTGTACTCTGCTTCCGATACCGTTTTTTTTCAACACTCTTCTATTTTCCACATTTTTGAAAAATTCTCGATATTGATGCATCTGGGAGCAAAAACGTTACAGACCATTGCGTTAAGGGTACAATTTGCTACTACTTTTGTAGTAAAAGTTTTTCTGTACTATGCTTCCGATACCGTTTTTTTTCAACACTCTTCTATTTTCCACATTTTTGAAAAATTCTCGATATTGATGCATCTGGGAGCAAAAATGTTACAGACCATTGCGTTAAGGGCACAATTTGCTACTACTTTTGTAGTAAAAGTTTTTCTGTACTATGCTTCCGATACCGTTTTTTTTCAACGCTCTTCTATTTTTAACATTCTTGAAAAATTCTCGATATTGATGCATCTGGGAGCAAAAATGTTACAGACCATTGCGTTAAGGGCACAATTTGCTACAACTTTTGTAGTAAAAGTTTTTCTGTACTCTGCTTCCGATACCGTTTTTTTTCAACACTCTTCTATTTTTAACATTCTTGAAAAATTTTCGACATTGATGCATCTGGGAGCAAAAATGTTACAGACCATTGCGTTAAGGGCACAATTTGCTACAACTTTTGTAGTAAAGGTTTTTCTGTACTCTGCTTCCGATACCGTTTTTTTTCAACACTCTTCTATTTTTAACATTCTTGAAAAATTTTCGACATTGATGCATCTGGGAGCAAAAATGTTACAGACCATTGCGTTAACGGTACAATTTGCTACAACTTTTGTAGTAGAAGTTTTTCTGTACTCTGCTTCCGATACCGTTTTTTTTCAACACTCTTCTATTTTTAACATTTTTGAAAAATTTTCGACATTGATGCATCTGGGAGCAAAAACGTTACAGACCATTGCGTTAAGGGTACAATTTGCTACTACTTTTGTAGTAAAAGTTTTTCTGTACTATGCTTCCGATACCGTTTTTTTTCAACACTCTTCTATTTTCCACATTTTTGAAAAATTCTCGACATTGATGCATCTGGGAGCAAAAACGTTACAGACCATTGCGTTAAGGGTACAATTTGCTACTACTTTTGTAGTAAAAGTTTTTCTGTACTATGCTTCCGATACCGTTTTTTTTCAACACTCTTCTATTTTCCACATTTTTGAAAAATTCTCGATATTGATGCATCTGGGAACAAAAATATTACAGACCATTGCGTTAAGGGCACAATTTGCTACAACTTTTGTAGTAAAGGTTTTTCTGTACTCTGCTTCCGATACCGTTTTTTTTCAACACTCTTCTATTTTCCACATTTTTGAAAAATTCTCGATATTGATGCATCTGGGAGCAAAAACGTTACAGACCATTGCGTTAAGGGTACAATTTGCTACTACTTTTGTAGTAAAAGTTTTTCTGTACTATGCTTCCGATACCGTTTTTTTTCAACACTCTTCTATTTTCCACATTTTTGAAAAATTCTCGATATTGATGCATCTGGGAGCAAAAATGTTACAGACCATTGCGTTAAGGGCACAATTTGCTACTACTTTTGTAGTAAAAGTTTTTCTGTACTATGCTTCCGATACCGTTTTTTTTCAACGCTCTTCTATTTTTAACATTCTTGAAAAATTCTCGATATTGATGCATCTGGGAGCAAAAATGTTACAGACCATTGCGTTAAGGGCACAATTTGCTACAACTTTTGTAGTAAAAGTTTTTCTGTACTCTGCTTCCGATACCGTTTTTTTTCAACACTCTTCTATTTTTAACATTCTTGAAAAATTTTCGACATTGATGCATCTGGGAGCAAAAATGTTACAGACCATTGCGTTAACGGTACAATTTGCTACAACTTTTGTAGTAAAAGTTTTTCTGTTCTCTGCTTCCGATACCGTTTTTTTTCAACACTCTTCTATTTTTAACATTCTTGAAAAATTTTCGACATTGATGCATCTGGGAGCAAAAATGTTACAGACCATTGCGTTAACGGTACAATTTGCTACAACTTTTGTAGTAGAAGTTTTTCTGTACTCTGCTTCCGATACCGTTTTTTTTCAACACTCTTCTATTTTTAACATTTTTGAAAAATTTTCGACATTGATGCATCTGGGAGCAAAAACGTTACAGACCATTGCGTTAAGGGTACAATTTGCTACTACTTTTGTAGTAAAAGTTTTTCTGTACTATGCTTCCGATACCGTTTTTTTTCAACACTCTTCTATTTTCCACATTTTTGAAAAATTCTCGACATTGATGCATCTGGGAGCAAAAACGTTACAGACCATTGCGTTAAGGGTACAATTTGCTACTACTTTTGTAGTAAAAGTTTTTCTGTACTATGCTTCCGATACCGTTTTTTTTCAACACTCTTCTATTTTCCACATTTTTGAAAAATTCTCGATATTGATGCATCTGGGAACAAAAATATTACAGACCATTGCGTTAAGGGCACAATTTGCTACAACTTTTGTAGTAAAGGTTTTTCTGTACTCTGCTTCCGATACCGTTTTTTTTCAACACTCTTCTATTTTCCACATTTTTGAAAAATTCTCGATATTGATGCATCTGGGAGCAAAAACGTTACAGACCATTGCGTTAAGGGTACAATTTGCTACTACTTTTGTAGTAAAAGTTTTTCTGTACTATGCTTCCGATACCGTTTTTTTTCAACACTCTTCTATTTTCCACATTTTTGAAAAATTCTCGATATTGATGCATCTGGGAGCAAAAATGTTACAGACCATTGCGTTAAGGGCACAATTTGCTACTACTTTTGTAGTAAAAGTTTTTCTGTACTATGCTTCCGATACCGTTTTTTTTCAACACTCTTCTATTTTCCACATTTTTGAAAAATTCTCAATATTGATGCATCTGGGAGCAAAAATGTTACAGACCATTGCGTTAAGGGCACAATTTGCTACTACTTTTGTAGTAAAAGTTTTTCTGTACTATGCTTCCGATACCGTTTTTTTTCAACACTCTTCTATTTTCCACATTTTTGAAAAATTCTCAATATTGATGCATCTGGGAGCAAAAATGTTACAGACCATTGCGTTAAGGGCACAATTTGCTACAACTTTTGTAGTAAAGGTTTTTCTGTACTCTGCTTCCGATACCGTTTTTTTTCAACACTCTTCTATTTTCCACATTTTTGAAAAATTCTCGATATTGATGCATCTGGGAGCAAAAATGTTACAGACCATTGCGTTAACGGTACAATTTGCTACAACTTTTGTAGTAGAAGTTTTTCTGTACTCTGCTTCCGATACCGTTTTTTTTCAACACTCTTCTATTTTTAACATTTTTGAAAAATTTTCGACATTGATGCATCTGGGAGCAAAAACGTTACAGACCATTGCGTTAAGGGTACAATTTGCTACTACTTTTGTAGTAAAAGTTTTTCTGTACTATGCTTCCGATACCGTTTTTTTTCAACACTCTTCTATTTTCCACATTTTTGAAAAATTCTCGACATTGATGCATCTGGGAGCAAAAACGTTACAGACCATTGCGTTAAGGGTACAATTTGCTACTACTTTTGTAGTAAAAGTTTTTCTGTACTATGCTTCCGATACCGTTTTTTTTCAACACTCTTCTATTTTCCACATTTTTGAAAAATTCTCGATATTGATGCATCTGGGAACAAAAATATTACAGACCATTGCGTTAAGGGCACAATTTGCTACAACTTTTGTAGTAAAGGTTTTTCTGTACTCTGCTTCCGATACCGTTTTTTTTCAACACTCTTCTATTTTCCACATTTTTGAAAAATTCTCGATATTGATGCATCTGGGAGCAAAAACGTTACAGACCATTGCGTTAAGGGTACAATTTGCTACTACTTTTGTAGTAAAAGTTTTTCTGTACTATGCTTCCGATACCGTTTTTTTTCAACACTCTTCTATTTTCCACATTTTTGAAAAATTCTCAATATTGATGCATCTGGGAGCAAAAATGTTACAGACCATTGCGTTAAGGGCACAATTTGCTACTACTTTTGTAGTAAAAGTTTTTCTGTACTATGCTTCCGATACCGTTTTTTTTCAACACTCTTCTATTTTCCACATTTTTGAAAAATTCTCAATATTGATGCATCTGGGAGCAAAAATGTTACAGACCATTGCGTTAAGGGCACAATTTGCTACTACTTTTGTAGTAAAAGTTTTTCTGTACTATGCTTCCGATACCGTTTTTTTTCAACACTCTTCTATTTTCCACATTTTTGAAAAATTCTCGATATTGATGCATCTGGGAGCAAAAACGTTACAGACCATTGCGTTAAGGGTACAATTTGCTACTACTTTTGTAGTAAAAGTTTTTCTGTACTATGCTTCCGATACCGTTTTTTTTCAACACTCTTCTATTTTCCACATTTTTGAAAAATTCTCGATATTGATGCATCTGGGAGCAAAAATGTTACAGACCATTGCGTTAAGGGCACAATTTGCTACTACTTTTGTAGTAAAAGTTTTTCTGTACTATGCTTCCGATACCGTTTTTTTTCAACACTCTTCTATTTTCCACATTTTTGAAAAATTCTCGATATTGATGCATCTGGGAGCAAAAATGTTACAGACCATTGCGTTAAGGGCACAATTTGCTACTACTTTTGTAGTAAAAGTTTTTCTGTACTATGCTTCCGATACCGTTTTTTTTCAACGCTCTTCTATTTTTAACATTCTTGAAAAATTCTCGATATTGATGCATCTGGGAGCAAAAATGTTACAGACCATTGCGTTAAGGGCACAATTTGCTACAACTTTTGTAGTAAAAGTTTTTCTGTACTCTGCTTCCGATACCGTTTTTTTTCAACACTCTTCTATTTTTAACATTCTTGAAAAATTTTCGACATTGATGCATCTGGGAGCAAAAATGTTACAGACCATTGCGTTAACGGTACAATTTGCTACAACTTTTGTAGTAAAAGTTTTTCTGTTCTCTGCTTCCGATACCGTTTTTTTTCAACACTCTTCTATTTTTAACATTCTTGAAAAATTTTCGACATTGATGCATCTGGGAGCAAAAATGTTACAGACCATTGCGTTAACGGTACAATTTGCTACAACTTTTGTAGTAGAAGTTTTTCTGTACTCTGCTTCCGATACCGTTTTTTTTCAACACTCTTCTATTTTTAACATTTTTGAAAAATTTTCGACATTGATGCATCTGGGAGCAAAAACGTTACAGACCATTGCGTTAAGGGTACAATTTGCTACTACTTTTGTAGTAAAAGTTTTTCTGTACTATGCTTCCGATACCGTTTTTTTTCAACACTCTTCTATTTTCCACATTTTTGAAAAATTCTCGACATTGATGCATCTGGGAGCAAAAACGTTACAGACCATTGCGTTAAGGGTACAATTTGCTACAACTTTTGTAGTAGAAGTTTTTCTGTACTCTGCTTCCGATACCGTTTTTTTTCAACACTCTTCTATTTTTAACATTTTTGAAAAATTTTCGACATTGATGCATCTGGGAGCAAAAACGTTACAGACCATTGCGTTAAGGGTACAATTTGCTACTACTTTTGTAGTAAAAGTTTTTCTGTACTATGCTTCCGATACCGTTTTTTTTCAACACTCTTCTATTTTCCACATTTTTGAAAAATTCTCGACATTGATGCATCTGGGAGCAAAAACGTTACAGACCATTGCGTTAAGGGTACAATTTGCTACTACTTTTGTAGTAAAAGTTTTTCTGTACTATGCTTCCGATACCGTTTTTTTTCAACACTCTTCTATTTTCCACATTTTTGAAAAATTCTCGATATTGATGCATCTGGGAACAAAAATATTACAGACCATTGCGTTAAGGGCACAATTTGCTACAACTTTTGTAGTAAAGGTTTTTCTGTACTCTGCTTCCGATACCGTTTTTTTTCAACACTCTTCTATTTTCCACATTTTTGAAAAATTCTCGATATTGATGCATCTGGGAGCAAAAACGTTACAGACCATTGCGTTAAGGGTACAATTTGCTACTACTTTTGTAGTAAAAGTTTTTCTGTACTATGCTTCCGATACCGTTTTTTTTCAACACTCTTCTATTTTCCACATTTTTGAAAAATTCTCAATATTGATGCATCTGGGAGCAAAAATGTTACAGACCATTGCGTTAAGGGCACAATTTGCTACTACTTTTGTAGTAAAAGTTTTTCTGTACTATGCTTCCGATACCGTTTTTTTTCAACACTCTTCTATTTTCCACATTTTTGAAAAATTCTCAATATTGATGCATCTGGGAGCAAAAATGTTACAGACCATTGCGTTAAGGGCACAATTTGCTACTACTTTTGTAGTAAAAGTTTTTCTGTACTATGCTTCCGATACCGTTTTTTTTCAACACTCTTCTATTTTCCACATTTTTGAAAAATTCTCGATATTGATGCATCTGGGAGCAAAAACGTTACAGACCATTGCGTTAAGGGTACAATTTGCTACTACTTTTGTAGTAAAAGTTTTTCTGTACTATGCTTCCGATACCGTTTTTTTTCAACACTCTTCTATTTTCCACATTTTTGAAAAATTCTCGATATTGATGCATCTGGGAGCAAAAATGTTACAGACCATTGCGTTAAGGGCACAATTTGCTACTACTTTTGTAGTAAAAGTTTTTCTGTACTATGCTTCCGATACCGTTTTTTTTCAACACTCTTCTATTTTCCACATTTTTGAAAAATTCTCGATATTGATGCATCTGGGAGCAAAAATGTTACAGACCATTGCGTTAAGGGCACAATTTGCTACTACTTTTGTAGTAAAAGTTTTTCTGTACTATGCTTCCGATACCGTTTTTTTTCAACGCTCTTCTATTTTTAACATTCTTGAAAAATTCTCGATATTGATGCATCTGGGAGCAAAAATGTTACAGACCATTGCGTTAAGGGCACAATTTGCTACAACTTTTGTAGTAAAAGTTTTTCTGTACTCTGCTTCCGATACCGTTTTTTTTCAACACTCTTCTATTTTTAACATTCTTGAAAAATTTTCGACATTGATGCATCTGGGAGCAAAAATGTTACAGACCATTGCGTTAACGGTACAATTTGCTACAACTTTTGTAGTAAAAGTTTTTCTGTTCTCTGCTTCCGATACCGTTTTTTTTCAACACTCTTCTATTTTTAACATTCTTGAAAAATTTTCGACATTGATGCATCTGGGAGCAAAAATGTTACAGACCATTGCGTTAACGGTACAATTTGCTACAACTTTTGTAGTAGAAGTTTTTCTGTACTCTGCTTCCGATACCGTTTTTTTTCAACACTCTTCTATTTTTAACATTTTTGAAAAATTTTCGACATTGATGCATCTGGGAGCAAAAACGTTACAGACCATTGCGTTAAGGGTACAATTTGCTACTACTTTTGTAGTAAAAGTTTTTCTGTACTATGCTTCCGATACCGTTTTTTTTCAACACTCTTCTATTTTCCACATTTTTGAAAAATTCTCGACATTGATGCATCTGGGAGCAAAAACGTTACAGACCATTGCGTTAAGGGTACAATTTGCTACTACTTTTGTAGTAAAAGTTTTTCTGTACTATGCTTCCGATACCGTTTTTTTTCAACACTCTTCTATTTTCCACATTTTTGAAAAATTCTCGATATTGATGCATCTGGGAACAAAAATATTACAGACCATTGCGTTAAGGGCACAATTTGCTACAACTTTTGTAGTAAAGGTTTTTCTGTACTCTGCTTCCGATACCGTTTTTTTTCAACACTCTTCTATTTTCCACATTTTTGAAAAATTCTCGATATTGATGCATCTGGGAGCAAAAACGTTACAGACCATTGCGTTAAGGGTACAATTTGCTACTACTTTTGTAGTAAAAGTTTTTCTGTACTATGCTTCCGATACCGTTTTTTTTCAACACTCTTCTATTTTCCACATTTTTGAAAAATTCTCGATATTGATGCATCTGGGAGCAAAAATGTTACAGACCATTGCGTTAAGGGCACAATTTGCTACTACTTTTGTAGTAAAAGTTTTTCTGTACTATGCTTCCGATACCGTTTTTTTTCAACACTCTTCTATTTTCCACATTTTTGAAAAATTCTCAATATTGATGCATCTGGGAGCAAAAATGTTACAGACCATTGCGTTAAGGGCACAATTTGCTACTACTTTTGTAGTAAAAGTTTTTCTGTACTATGCTTCCGATACCGTTTTTTTTCAACACTCTTCTATTTTCCACATTTTTGAAAAATTCTCAATATTGATGCATCTGGGAGCAAAAATGTTACAGACCATTGCGTTAAGGGCACAATTTGCTACAACTTTTGTAGTAAAGGTTTTTCTGTACTCTGCTTCCGATACCGTTTTTTTTCAACACTCTTCTATTTTCCACATTTTTGAAAAATTCTCGATATTGATGCATCTGGGAGCAAAAACGTTACAGACCATTGCGTTAAGGGTACAATTTGCTACTACTTTTGTAGTAAAAGTTTTTCTGTACTATGCTTCCGATACCGTTTTTTTTCAACACTCTTCTATTTTCCACATTTTTGAAAAATTCTCGATATTGATGCATCTGGGAGCAAAAATGTTACAGACCATTGCGTTAAGGGCACAATTTGCTACTACTTTTGTAGTAAAAGTTTTTCTGTACTATGCTTCCGATACCGTTTTTTTTCAACACTCTTCTATTTTCCACATTTTTGAAAAATTCTCAATATTGATGCATCTGGGAGCAAAAATGTTACAGACCATTGCGTTAAGGGCACAATTTGCTACTACTTTTGTAGTAAAAGTTTTTCTGTACTATGCTTCCGATACCGTTTTTTTTCAACACTCTTCTATTTTCCACATTTTTGAAAAATTCTCAATATTGATGCATCTGGGAGCAAAAATGTTACAGACCATTGCGTTAAGGGCACAATTTGCTACAACTTTTGTAGTAAAGGTTTTTCTGTACTCTGCTTCCGATACCGTTTTTTTTCAACACTCTTCTATTTTCCACATTTTTGAAAAATTCTCGATATTGATGCATCTGGGAACAAAAATATTACAGACCATTGCGTTAAGGGCACAATTTGCTACTACTTTTGTAGTAAAAGTTTTTCTGTACTATGCTTCCGATACCGTTTTTTTTCAACGCTCTTCTATTTTTAACATTCTTGAAAAATTCTCGATATTGATGCATCTGGGAGCAAAAATGTTACAGACCATTGCGTTAAGGGCACAATTTGCTACAACTTTTGTAGTAAAAGTTTTTCTGTACTCTGCTTCCGATACCGTTTTTTTTCAACACTCTTCTATTTTTAACATTCTTGAAAAATTTTCGACATTGATGCATCTGGGAGCAAAAATGTTACAGACCATTGCGTTAACGGTACAATTTGCTACAACTTTTGTAGTAAAAGTTTTTCTGTTCTCTGCTTCCGATACCGTTTTTTTTCAACACTCTTCTATTTTTAACATTCTTGAAAAATTTTCGACATTGATGCATCTGGGAGCAAAAATGTTACAGACCATTGCGTTAACGGTACAATTTGCTACAACTTTTGTAGTAGAAGTTTTTCTGTACTCTGCTTCCGATACCGTTTTTTTTCAACACTCTTCTATTTTTAACATTTTTGAAAAATTTTCGACATTGATGCATCTGGGAGCAAAAACGTTACAGACCATTGCGTTAAGGGTACAATTTGCTACTACTTTTGTAGTAAAAGTTTTTCTGTACTATGCTTCCGATACCGTTTTTTTTCAACACTCTTCTATTTTCCACATTTTTGAAAAATTCTCGACATTGATGCATCTGGGAGCAAAAACGTTACAGACCATTGCGTTAAGGGTACAATTTGCTACTACTTTTGTAGTAAAAGTTTTTCTGTACTATGCTTCCGATACCGTTTTTTTTCAACACTCTTCTATTTTCCACATTTTTGAAAAATTCTCGATATTGATGCATCTGGGAACAAAAATATTACAGACCATTGCGTTAAGGGCACAATTTGCTACAACTTTTGTAGTAAAGGTTTTTCTGTACTCTGCTTCCGATACCGTTTTTTTTCAACACTCTTCTATTTTCCACATTTTTGAAAAATTCTCGATATTGATGCATCTGGGAGCAAAAACGTTACAGACCATTGCGTTAAGGGTACAATTTGCTACTACTTTTGTAGTAAAAGTTTTTCTGTACTATGCTTCCGATACCGTTTTTTTTCAACACTCTTCTATTTTCCACATTTTTGAAAAATTCTCGATATTGATGCATCTGGGAGCAAAAATGTTACAGACCATTGCGTTAAGGGCACAATTTGCTACTACTTTTGTAGTAAAAGTTTTTCTGTACTATGCTTCCGATACCGTTTTTTTTCAACACTCTTCTATTTTCCACATTTTTGAAAAATTCTCAATATTGATGCATCTGGGAGCAAAAATGTTACAGACCATTGCGTTAAGGGCACAATTTGCTACTACTTTTGTAGTAAAAGTTTTTCTGTACTATGCTTCCGATACCGTTTTTTTTCAACACTCTTCTATTTTCCACATTTTTGAAAAATTCTCAATATTGATGCATCTGGGAGCAAAAATGTTACAGACCATTGCGTTAAGGGCACAATTTGCTACTACTTTTGTAGTAAAAGTTTTTCTGTACTATGCTTCCGATACCGTTTTTTTTCAACACTCTTCTATTTTCCACATTTTTGAAAAATTCTCAATATTGATGCATCTGGGAGCAAAAATGTTACAGACCATTGCGTTAAGGGCACAATTTGCTACAACTTTTGTAGTAAAGGTTTTTCTGTACTCTGCTTCCGATACCGTTTTTTTTCAACACTCTTCTATTTTCCACATTTTTGAAAAATTCTCGATATTGATGCATCTGGGAACAAAAATATTACAGACCATTGCGTTAAGGGCACAATTTGCTACAACTTTTGTAGTAAAGGTTTTTCTGTACTCTGCTTCCGATACCGTTTTTTTTCAACACTCTTCTATTTTTAACATTCTTGAAAAATTTTCGACATTGATGCATCTGGGAGCAAAAATGTTACAGACCATTGCGTTAAGGGCACAATTTGCTACAACTTTTGTAGTAAAAGTTTTTCTGTACTATGCTTCCGATACCGTTTTTTTTCAACGCTCTTCTATTTTTAACATTCTTGAAAAATTCTCGATATTGATGCATCTGGGAGCAAAAATGTTACAGACCATTGCGTTAAGGGCACAATTTGCTACAACTTTTGTAGTAAAGGTTTTTCTGTACTCTGCTTCCGATACCGTTTTTTTTCAACACTCTTCTATTTTCCACATTTTTGAAAAATTCTCGATATTGATGCATCTGGGAGCAAAAATGTTACAGACCATTGCGTTAAGGGCACAATTTGCTACAACTTTTGTAGTAAAAGTTTTTCTGTACTCTGATTCCGATACCGTTTTTTTTTCAACACTCTTCTATTTTTAACATTCTTGAAAAATTTTCGACATTGATGCATCTGGGAGCAAAAATGTTACAGACCATTGCGTTAAGGGCACAATTTGCTACAACTTTTGTAGTAAAAGTTTTTCTGTACTATGCTTCCGATACCGTTTTTTTTCAACGCTCTTCTATTTTTAACACTCTTGAAAAATTTTCGACATTGATGCATCTGGGAGCAAAAATGTTACAGACCATTGCGTTAAGGGCACAATTTGCTACAACTTTTGTAGTAAAAGTTTTTCTGTACTATGCTTCCGATACCGTTTTTTTTCAACACTCTTCTATTTTTAACATTTTTGAAAAATTCTCGATATTGATGCCTCTGGGAGCAAAAATGTTAGAGACCATTGCGTTAAGGGCACAATTTGCTACAACTTTTGTAGTAAAAGTTTTTCTGTACTATGCTTCCGATACCGTTTTTCTTCAACACTCTTCTATTTTTAACATTTTTGAAAAATTCTCGATATTGATGCCTCTGGGAGCAAAAATGTTAGAGACCATTGCGTTAAGGGCACAATTTGCTACAACTTTTGTAGTAAAAGTTTTTCTGTACTATGCTTCCGATACCGCTTTTTTTCAACACTCTTCTATTTTTAACATTCTTGAAAAATTTTCGACATTGATGCATCTGGGAGCAAAAACGTTACAGACCATTGCGTTAAGGGTACAATTTGCTACTACTTTTGTAGTAAAAGTTTTTCTGTACTATGCTTCCGATACCGTTTTTTTTCAACACTCTTCTATTTTTAACATTCTTGAAAAATTTTCGACATTGATGCATCTGGGAGCAAAAACGTTACAGACCATTGCGTTAAGGGTACAATTTGCTACTACTCTTGTTGTAAAAGTTTTTCTGTACTATGCTTCCGATACCGTTTTTTTTCAACACTCTTTTATTTTAAACATTCTTGAAAAATTTTCGACATTGATGCATCTGGGAGCAAAAACGTTACAGACCATTGCGTTGAGGGTACAATTTGCTACTACTCTTGTAGTAAAAGTTTTTCTGTACTACGCTTCCGATACCGTTTTTTTTCAACACTCTTCTATTTTTAACATTTTTGAAAAATTCTCGATATTGATGCCTCTGGGAGCAAAAATGTTACAGACCATTTCGTTAAGGGCACAATTTGCTACAACTTTTGTAGTAAAAGTTTTTCTGTACTATGCTTCCGATGCCGCTTTTTTTCAACACTCTTCTATTTTTAATATTCTTGAAAAATTTTCGGCATTGATGCATCTGGGAGCAAAAATGTTACAGACCATTGCGTTAAGGGCACAATTTGCTACAACTTTTGTAGTAAAAGTTTTTCTGTACTATGCTTCCGATACCGTTTTTTTTCAACACTCTTCTATTTTTAACATTTTTGAAAAATTCTCGATATTGATGCCTCTGGGAGCAAAAATGTTACAGACCATTTCGTTAAGGGCACAATTTGCTACAACTTTTGTAGTAAAAGTTTTTCTGTACTATGCTTCCGATACCGTTTTTTTTCAACACTCTTCTATTTTTAACATTCTTGAAAAATTTTCGACATTGATGCATCTGGGAGCAAAAACGTTACAGACCATTGCGTTAAGGGCACAATTTGCTACAACTTTTGTAGTAAAAGTTTTTCTGTACTATGCTTCCGATACCGTTTTTTTTCAACACTCTTCTATTTTTAACATTTTTGAAAAATTCTCGATATTGATGCCTCTGGGAGCAAAAATGTTACAGACCATTTCGTTAAGGGCACAATTTGCTACAACTTTTGTAGTAAAAGTTTTTCTGTACTATGCTTCCGATACCGTTTTTTTTCAACACTCTTCTATTTTTAACATTCTTGAAAAATTTTCGACATTGATGCATCTGGGAGCAAAAACGTTACATAAACATAAAGTTCCCGCTAACTCAGAAACTTAGACGATGAGCTATAACATCGTTTAATAGCTTGGATAATACCGCATCGCTTTTGTTTTGCGATATTTCTCATATTTGTCATAATAAGGGAGGGGGAGGCCAATACGTTTTCATATGTTTACATTTTAATATCTCCTAGACCATTCAACTGATTTGAATATTTTCGGTGTTGTTTGAAAGAGCATTTTATGCTCTTTTTAAAGATATTTTCAGTAAGACCGTTTGCTTTAAAACAAATGCGCTAAAGGGCGTTATCTGCAGCAATTACATATTTTTGTGTTTTTGAAGAAAAGTTAAATGGAACGATACTATTTACTTCACAGACCGTTAGTCACTTTAAACTTTGCAAAATTTTGGTGAAAAGCGCATCTCGATATCGCCACCCGTTCTCGAATTATAGAAGAAAATGTTAAAAACTCGAGTAGTAGTATAGATTCGCCGATTCAAGAACCTCCTCCTCGAACCTGCGTTCTAGGAGGAGGTTCTTGAATCGGCAAATTTTTTGGGGGTCAGAGGAGCTTCGATGAGGAGAGGAGGTTCTTGAATCGGCGATTCTTCTGAGGGTCGGAGGAGATTCGATGAAGAGAGGAGGAGGTCAATTAACTTGAGAAGGTCATGTTATTTTGACGAAATTATTAAAAATTTATCTTTATTAAAAATGTATCTTTATTTAGGTTATGTTATTAAAAATTTATCTTTATATGTAACCTGTTTACCTAGACGAAAACAATTACTATGTTTATCCTTCGACGCTTCTCAATGAACTGTTAATGTTTTCGATATATCTCTTAACTTATTGTACACAAAGGTATTCGGTTTTGGGACATGTAGGTATACAAATAAGTGAGTCATGATCTACCTGAGGGATATTTTTTAAAATTTATTGTGTAAAGGTATACGGAGCTTTAAAATATGCGAGGAGGTTCTTGAATCGGCAAATTTTTTTTGGGGGGATACGTTCGAGGAGGAGGTCAATTAACTTAATACTAGTAAGTGAGTCATGATCTACCTGCGAGATATTTTTTTAATTTATTATGCAGAGGTATACGGAGTTATAAATATACATGTATACAAACGCACTCGATGCATCCTCCTCCTCCCCAATAAGTTTCAGGAGCGGTGAGGGTTTATAAACGCCTGCGAAATGTGGTATTGACGTAGTTCTTGCATAACAAGTAGAAGTGTACAACATTAAATTGTAAAATGGTCGTGTGTGAGGATTGTGGAAAAAGTTTTACTCGAGTTGACAATTTAAAAAGACATCAACGATTATCTTGTATTGGTAAGAGAATCAAGCTTGACGCACCGCAAATTCCAAAAGCAGTAAAATGTGAGGCTTGCGATGATTATGTAAATAGACAATGTTACTCTGCACATTTACGAAGCAACGCACACAAGCGTAACGCTTTTGTTATAATCGATGACGGAGTGGAGAGAATAGCTGGAGCATTCGGTGACAAAATCGTCAGTTATCGAATAAGTGAAGAAGGTTTTTTTGTGGATTTGGATGAATTTTCTCATAGAATTCGAGAAAAAATACTAAATCTAATACAAAGCGCAATCGATATTCACCGAAATGTAAAATTAAATATGGAATGTTTTGGTTTGTATTTTTTACAATCAAAGGAAGACTGTGAAATAAAATCATTCAATACGAAAAATAAGATAGTATCATTAGCGTCGGATCTGTATAAAATATATAAGGAATTTATTGATGAAATTTCATCAAAAATGTCAGAATTCCAGGAACGAGATTCAGGTAAGCGTAATGTGACATAATATACCTATATATTAAAAAATAAATGTTTCAATATCTTATTTAGGATGGACTTTAATGCAAATTCTCTATATGGAGTTAAATTTAAACAAATATAATCCTATCAGAGCATCTAATTACATCGATCTACCATCGCAAATAAAAGCAAAGCGTGCTGTGATAAATATACAAAACGCGGATGATGCGTGTTTTGCATGGGCTGTAACATCCGCACTACATGAACCGAACGGTTTACCACAGAGGACATCTTCGTATCCGAATTACCTAGACTGCGGCTTAGACTATTCAAATATTGTTTTTCCAGTTAAATTACGAGATATACCTGTATTTGAAAAGCAGAACAAACTATCTATTAATGTATATGGAATAAATGAGTATTTTAAAGACGGTGTTATGAATTATGACATAATTACAATGTATATATGTCGACAAAAAGAAGAAAGACATATAAATTTATTATTGGTTACAAATGATTCCGGGAATAGTCACTATTGTTGGATAAAAAATCTGTCTCGATTACTATCATCGCAAGCATCGCAGAATGGTCATGAAAAGTATATTTGCGACGGATGCTTGGTATTCTTTACGTCAGAAAATAAACTTATCCGTCATCAAAGTGACGATTGCAGCAAGGTAAGGGCAATTTTACCAACAACAAATTTGAAAATAAATAAATATGGAAATGAAGAAAAGGAAAATATACTACAGTTCGAAAATTTTGAACGACAATTAAAAATACCGTTCGTGGTGTATGCAGATTTTGAAGCATTACAGAAACCGATCGCCGATGCGGAAGCAACAGAACTTAACGATGATAATTCATACTCCGTCAAATGTTTCACACACGAACCTTATGCATTTGCATATTATATAAAATGTTCATATGACGAATCATTGTCGAAGTTTGAAATATATCGCGGATGTAATGCTGCTCAAATTTTCATGAGCAAGTTGGAACATGACGTTCTGAATATATACAAAAATTATTTAAGCCAACCAAAAGAAATGCTCCCATTACCACCTATAGATAGATTAATACATGAGATGCAGGATATCTGTCACATTTGTTCGCACAAAATAGGAGAAGGTAATAAAGTGTGCGATCATGATCACCTAACTGGGTTGTATAGAGGACCCGCACATGCTGTATGTAACATCAATTATCAATTACCAAAGTTCATACCGATATTCTTTCACAATCTTTCGAACTACGATTGTCATATGTTTGTGAAAGATATGGCATTAAAAGAAGAAGACGTGGACGTTATAGCACAGAATAAAGAAAAGTATATATCATTTTCGAAAAAAATTATCGTAGGAGAAAACATTGACAGCAAGGGAAAGCTAAGGCGGGTTCATATGAAATTGAGATTTGTGGATTCATTTAGGTTTATGGCTTTATCGCTAGAGAAGTTGGGTTCATTTTTGGAAGACAACCAATGCGTTCAAATCAGAAAATATTTTAGGAACGAAGAACAGTTTCGACTTATACGTCAGAAAGGAGTTTTTCGAAAGGGCTTTTCGAATGAATCCACAAAGGAATACGGAAATCCTTTGTGGATTCATTCGAAAAGCTGAATCTTACCGCTCTGCCAGATCGAAGTAGTTTTTACAATACTTTATGCGACGATAGTATAACCGAAGAAAATTATTGTCGTGCACAAACGGTGTGGAACTTATTTAACTGTCGCACTTTAGGCGAATATAGCGACATTTATTTAACGTCTGACGTTTTACTTTTGGCGGACGTATTTGAGAATTTCCGAACCATCTCGATGAAGTATTACTCTTTAGATCCATGTCATTACTTCACAGCGCCGGGCTTCGGTTGGGATGCATTATTACGAATGACAGGGGTAAAATTAGAATTATTAACGGACATAGACATGTTACACTTCTTTAAAAATGGTATTCGCGGTGGATTAAGTATGTGCACTAAACGCAGTGCGAAGGCTAACAATAAATTAATGATGGAATTTGATGAAACCAAAGACCCATCTTATATTTTGTATCTCGACGCTACGAATTTGTATGGACACGCAATGAGACGAAAATTACCGACGGGGGGATTTCGATGGCTATCAGGTGAAGAGATTCAAAAGTTAGATATTTACAATACGGAAGACGATTCCGAAAAGGGTTACGTGTTCGAGGTAGATTTAGAGTATCCGGAAGCAATACATGATGAACACAACGATTTGCCATTTTGTCCAGAACGGATTGTACCCCCAGGTTCAAAAAATGCAAAGTTAATAGCAAATTTGGAAAATAAAACAAAATACATCATTCATTACGTGAATCTAAAGCAGTGTATCAAGTTCGGATTGAAACTAACGAAGATTTACAGAGTATTAGAATTTAAACAATCCAACTGGATGCGGAGCTACATCGATTTCAATTCCGATAAACGTGCGAAAGCTAAGAATGAATTTGCAAAAAATCATTACAAAGCAATGAATAACATCGTATACGGTAAGACAATGGAAAATGTGGAAAAGCGAGTGGATATAAGACTAGTTACCCACTGGGAATGTCGTCATAAGAAACCGGGCGTGGAAGCCCTAATAGCTAAACCAAATTTTAAATCTTCGAAAATATTTTGCGATAATTTGATAGCCGTTCAATTGAACGTCGCGGAAGTTCGTTATTGCAAACCGCTGTATGTGGGTTTCAGTATATTAGAGCTTTCGAAAACCGTAATGTACAGCTTCTTCTATGATTACTTAAAAGTTAAATATGGAAATAACATAACACTTTTATACACCGATACTGATTCCCTAATCCTAGAAATTACTACTCCCAATGTATATGAGGATATAAAAGAAAATATTGAATTTTTTGACACGTCCAATTATCCGTTAGAGAATATACACAATATACCTCGCGGTCGATCTGTGTTGGGAAGAATGAAAGATGAATATCCAAACAGGTGCATAACGTCATTTGTTGGAACAGGAGCTAAGGCGTACTGCATCACCTTGTTGAATGATAATGTAAAAAAGGCTAAAGGAGTAAAGAAATATGTTATAGATAAACATTTAAGCGTGACGATTATGAACGTGTGGTTGAATGTGGCGGATCGGTTCATAAAAAAATGTACATTTTTAAGTCAGAATTTCATACTATGTATACCGAATTAAAGAATAAAATTGCTCTTTCATCGTGCGATGATAAACGATACATATTACCGAACGGATGTAATACTTTGGCGTGGGGTCATTGGTTGATAAAAAGATTGAATGCGAATAAATGAATTTAATTTAAAAAAAATTGTAAAGAATAATAATAATAATGTATTTGTAATGTTCGATTGTTAATAAAGTCTTGTAAACTTTTAAATAGGTCTTTATACGTTTTAAAGAACGTTAGTTTTTGAGATCCAAGAATTATGAGACGGACCTAATCCTAACCATTTCACAAACACTTGATTTCCTTTTCGCCGTAGCACTTTTTCCACCAAGTAGACGTCAGGATATTTAACTTTTTGTAATTCCTCTCGATAAAAACCACCCATAATTTTTTCATTGGATGCATCTTTGAGCAGATATGTTGTTGGGAAAGTATTACGAACAGAATGTATTGTAAACACTTCGTTAGACCAATTGGGAGTATAGTTTTTGGTGAAGGCGTGTCGATGCTTGCTCACTCTGACGTGATCACCGACATTAAATTTTTTGGTATAAGGATCGGCAATTTTTATGTAATTATAAACAGTTTTTAACAGTGTCGATGCGTTTCTGTTATTTACCTCGCTAGGTTTCATTCCTATCGTCCTGTGAACTTGGTTGTTATAATCCAGAATTAATTTGGGAAGCAATTCCAACCAACGATAGTTACCTTGCATACTAAATTCTTTCCACATTTTTTCTTTTATTGTTCTATTAAACCGTTCAACAATAGAACTCTTTAAATTGGAAAATGAACTGTAGTGATTGATGTGATATCGTGACATGAGCTTTTTAAAATCCTCATTGTAAAATTCTTTTCCGTTATCCGTTTGCAGATTCTTCGGTATGTTTTTCCGCTTTTCCGATAGAATTGTTTCCATAGCTCGCGTAACTTCTTTGCCAGTTTTGTTTTTTAGTGGTACAGCCCATCCATACTTTGAGAAAGCATTAATAACTGTTAGAATATATTTAAAATTACCATTTGCTTTTGAATAAGGTATCATCTCCACTAAATCAGCTTGAAATAAGTCCGTTAAACCTTTTATAATAACACGTCTGCGTTTATACTTTTTCCTCGCGGACGCGTGCAACTCGTTTACGACGGACCTTTTAATATCGCTCATTTTCTGGATATTTCAATGAGCAGTTCTACCATAAATGGTTTCTTGAGTAAAGTGGTCTTCGTTGTGGGTTTGCAAACTATTTTATCTCCAAAGAAGAGAACATTTAACTTTTTATTTGGATCGAAGATACTCCCGTTAATAATCATTTCAACGTCTCCTTCAAATCGGTATTTCACTATTTCACCAATATATAAAAAGTTTATATATTTACTTACGTAACCTAAATTTTGAATAATGTAATAATTATCCGTTGTATCCGTAGTTCCATCTCCGCTAAACGTAAGTATTGTTGGTTGTTTGAAATATCGTTGTAAGTTTTCACGTTTATTAAAATGAGCAGCAATGTTGTGTCCGTGTACGTGTTTACCAAACTTATCGATCGTCATACTAGACGAATGTTTTCCGAACTTGCTTAAACTCATCTGCTCTAGTTAACAAACGTCGGTGTTTTAAAACAAAAAATGTGAGAGTCGTATATTTATGATAATATTTTAACGTATAATCTCGGCCTCTGTTAGCTCCGATATTATTGATGATATTTCATTGACATGTGCAGAATGACCTGCAGTTTGCGAGGCCATCAACAAACGCAGTCTGTCCACAAGTTCGTTGGGATCGTCCCAATACTCGTATTCGATAAGAGCCCCAGGAACGACTTGTTTTTGTAATGCACCACCGACTTTTTTCTTCGGATTCGGCCAGTATTTAGCATAATGCACCTTGGGTTTGTTACCTTCAACGATAGGCTTGATAATATTCTGAAATTTCCCACTGTCGTCCTCAGTAGTCATACCTGCCTCTGGAATGTAATTAATGTACGGAGCATTTGAACGTAGTAAGATATCTTTGTAGTTGCGCATGTCCTGAATTGTAAATTTGCCCGGTTCGTTTTTAAATAGTAAATCATATAAACCAACGGTTCCCGTATATTTGAAGTTTCCAACGTGAATATCCTGATCCTCAAAGTGAACAGGACTGACTCCAATGTAGAAACCTTCGGGAGTTTCGCGAACACCGTATAAACGATCATAATCATCTTTTAAATCAGTTGTTAAACCAACAATATACGTTCTGGGCAAAGGATGAAACTGACTCAAAGCGGCTTGTACCTCTGGAGACTCCAATCTTTCTTCTATTTCATCTTTAAGTCGTTCTATTCGATTATGTGCGTCCGAAATAAGAGCTCCGGTATCCTCGCTAGAATCGAGGAGTTCTTCTTCTTCGCCCGGCGGAACTTCATATACTTCTTCTTCTGCATGAGCTAATGGACCAAGAGGAGAAGACGTGGGAGAAGATACCAACCTTTTTTCAGGAGTCGATGTAGCAAATTTTCGTCGTTGTTCTTTTAATGGAACTTTCGGTTTTCGAATAAAATATTCGGTCTCGGTTTTAGCTGGTACGTCAGAAATATCCGGCGAGTAGCGTTGTATCTTAGATATCAATTTTTCTTCTTTTGGAGATAAACTTCGTTTTGGAATGGATAGTAAAGGCGCAGTGTCAAGTTTTGCGACAATATCCTGTAAGGGCCTTGCGATGGGTGCATATGCGGTTTCCGACCGAATCCTTGACTCCTCTAAGTCTTCTTTTAAAGAACGAATTTTGTCTCTCACGACTTCTCGTGCCGCGATAAGTTCTGCAGCTATCGTCTTGTTCATTGTATGATGTATGTGAAGTTACTACGAACTGTACAGCTGAAGTCGTTAGTTTTAAACTTCAATGAATTTATCAAAACCCTTACGGTAACGTCCCTTAGATACACTACAATCTAAATCAATAACTAGGATGCCGTGTCTATTCTCCCAACAAGCATCGCTAATTTCCTTTAGCCGATGAAACTCCATATCGCTCATTATGTGATCTTCAAATACGTGTTTTAAATTTGTTAAGTCTTGTTTAAATAACACCAAAAAGTTACAATTATCACGAACTAATTGTTTTGGAATTGCACTATAACTTTGACAAATTAGAAAACAATCAATGTTTTTATGTCGACCATACGAAAAAAATTCCTTAATGACATTTTGACCTGTACAGGAAACATCGTCAAATACGACTACCGAATATTCTTTCGCATCTTCCGGTCGAATGAACTCGTCTATATTAGAAAATTCATAGTAACCGCAATCTTTTATAGGTTCAATTAAACGTCTTAAAAAATCGTACTTATTTTGGTATAACGAATTAGAGCATAAGTACAAGTTTAGGAAGCGCAACCCATTACGTGCAACTAAAAGCGATAACATAGCATTTGTTTTTCCGACACCTGAGGGTCCTACAATTAAACCTCGCTTACATTTTCCACCAAATAAATTGCTGTGCCTTGTAAAGTGTTCTTCGGCCGAACCATTACTAAAATTTACTATAGGCAGTGTTAGAAGTTGCGGTAAACATTTTAATTTCTCGTCGATCATGATTCTCGTACTAAATGAATTATAACATTAACAGAATAAGACTGAATGAAAATATAGCAAAAGAAACTATATATACATATATTTAAGAATAATAATAATAATAATAATAATAAGTATAATACCTTAACCATATATTTAACCTAACATAACCTAACCTAACCTAAGGAAGAGGAGGAAAAATGGTTACCACTCCTCCTCCTCTTCCTGCTCATCCCGCACTTCATACGGGGGCGGAGGCGCTGCAGGTGTCGGTGTCGGAGGTTCTATCCCAGTCGAACAATGGTGTATGTGCATGTTTTGAACATGCACCTGCCCTCTCACCACTGCCGACTCTGAGACAATACTGTTTACCTAAGAAGATTATGAAATTAAAAACGTGCAAAAAAGATTATAGATATAGCCTACCAGCTGAAACAGGGTATCTACTTTGACCTCCAATGACGCAACTCTTCGCTCCAACGTGAGCACCCTCCCGAAGTTGTTGCTACCGGACATCTTTTTAGCTAGGAAGGGAAGTTATTAGTATGTAAAGAAGACAAAATGAATTCTGCTTTTTTCATTTCAACGGTTAATGTTGCAACGGTGATGTCGAGTGACGTTATTAAAGAGTGGTTAGAACTCGACGCCAGCCCTTCCCTAAACTGTGCAAGTTCTCTCAAAGAGGTCTGCAATTGAAGTACCTTTGCATGAAGGTCTTTATAAAAATTTTGATACAAAATATTAATTTCGGTCAAAATCTCCTGTTTGGTTGTTTCTACTGCTGCACACATTGCATTTGAAAAAAGGCTGGCAGGTACATCGGAAATGACTGAAGTAGCGGGAATTGTGTCCACCCTTAAGATTTGTACTTTCGGGCTTAATGAGGGAATTTCTATGGTAGGAATGTTTATGTTAGTAGGGGGAGTGGGAATCGACGAAGCTTTAGAAGAAGAAGCCTTAGAAACAAAAGCTGCATTAATAGCTTTAAGGTATGTCCGGTTTTCGGTGCAGTGTTGGGATACCGCCATTAAAGAAAGAGAGTCGTTGGACTCATCGCCGCTAGCCACTTCCGAGTGTGTCACTTCAACCTTTGACAGAGTCGCAGGTTCAACTGACACACGCTTGTGTTTGGTACTTCGCGAACGAGCACGGGTCTCCCGTCGAAGCTCTCTATACTTATCTGGCGGTAACCACACACCTGCACCCTTCTTCCGGTGTTCACGGTTCCCCGACTTTCGACGAAGTGAAAGTGAAAGGTGTTTCACATTCTTATCGTCGACTTTCGAGGAACCTGCGATGTTTGGAAGCGCCGTAGCTTGCTGCACATTAGATTCAACGTTTGGATCCATCGGCTGCTCATTAGGCTGCACGTTTGGATCCAGAGCCTTCTCAACAGTCGACATGTTCAACAGGTTTATGTCAAAACTGTTTAACAGAAAGGATTCCTGGCTGGCGAAACCCGGAGCAGTTAAATCAATTTGACTAAAACCGTCTTGAGACATCTTGATAAGAAAAGAAAATTAATTAATTTTATTTTAATAAAAAAACATGTACACTTACATCGCTTGATGAAAAATACAGTTGCACGTTAAAATCTAACTGCAGAGGGTGCTTGTCAACAAAGTGCTGAATGATAGGATATGAATGATAAAACGTTCGAAAAAATAAAGTTATGCTTACCAATAAAAGTTAACTTGAAAAAATAGAAGGAGCTATAGGAATGAAAAACACAAGATTAAAAACAATATATGCCAAGAAAGGAGACTATACTTACCAGAAAAAGTTGCTGAAATTACGATGTTAAAAACTGATCGGTCTAATCAAACTGATCGGTCTAATCGAACTGATCAGCAGTAAGCTCCTGTAGGAATTGGGAAAAAAATATCAATTTAACATAACAAACAAATAAACAAGTTGTACTCACAAAAACAAAATAGAACGAGCTGTCATGATGAAATAAAGCAAGAATATATTATATAAACATGGAAGTAGAAAAGGTTACTTACCAAATAAAACACAGCAAAAAAAGAGAAAGCTGAATGAGCAAGGATGTCTAGGAGTGGAAAAAACAATTTTAAATATTATATAAACATGCAAAACAAATATAGTTTTACTCACCAAAAAAGAGAAAGTTGTAGAAAGAGCTGTAGTGATGGAGAGAAAATGAACGTTATATAAACATGATAATAAAGAAGGTTGTACTTACCAAAAAACTGAAGAACACAAACACTTAAGTGACTTTCAAAGGCTGGGAGGTGCCTTCTTATAGTAGAGTAATGAAGGGGGGCGTGGGGTGGGGCGTGACAAGGGGGAGGAGTGGGGAATGGGCGGAGTTAGAGTGGGGGTACTTTTTTTCTGGCTCAACTTTCCTGGCAACTGGGGGGGGGGAATTTTAGATTTCCCCCACTCCCATCCCCACTCTTCCATCTCCACTTTGGGAGGAGCCTGAGGAGGAGCATGGGAGGAGCATAGGAGGAGCTTCAATAAACAATCCTTTTCCCTTTTTCTTTTCTTTTTTTTTTCTTCCTTTTTTCCCCTTTCTTTCTTCCTTTTTTTCTTCCTATTTAATACTTTTTCAATGTACAACCCAACTCATACCAACCCAACCCAATGTATACATACCATGTATTCATTTAGATTAACTATTTTTTCTTTTAAATTAAAACAACTTTTTACACTTTTTACAATCTTTTATTATTATTATTATTAATTTACAATCTATAACTGACAATGTTTATATACTAAACCATACATAAAGAACAATCCTTTCTTGCCGATGGTGGACCATCAATATGCGTTTCCCAATGAGGCAAATTATAATGTTCAAAACAGGGCAGCTTGCTTTGTAATCGCTCATCGTTTCTATACTTCAACGGTAATTTAAACCAAACCGCCGCCAAATCTAATGGCTTTACTTTATTGATATAATAATCGATTGGTAAATAACATAATTCGTAGTTTTTAATATTCGCAAAAGATAAATCAGATTCGTATCTTTCCATAATATCCCACACTTTATTAATTATAAAAGTTGAAAGTCCCAACCTGGTAACTAACCGCCAAAGACGTTCCATCTTGAACTGCTCTACCGCTACTACCCGTCTGCCTTTCTCAATTCGTTTACATATAGTTATAGATGTCTGAATACGTATGAAAATAAATAAAAAACATTCGATAAGGAGCACATACTTGGTCTCTTTTTATGATAGGGACACATCGGCGCACCAACCTCCAATTTGCATTCATTTTCCGGCAATTCTTTTACCGGTATTGTTAAAATTCTTCTTAAAAATGTAGCTTTCTCACGTCCTTTTACGTACGCTACTTTTGTCGAACGACACAAATAACAAACGATCTCATCGAAACGAGACGCAGGAACAATCCCGTCGTTCCAATCAATACAATGATGATGACTCATTAACCAATTCGCCGTATTGCGAAATTTGGTAGATAGTGAAGAAAAGCTTCGACTAGGTTGAAACACGTAATGACTTATACAATGATTACTGTCGTAAGAAGCCAGTTCCTTTGGGATAAATTCTTCATCGTTTATCGTGAAACCTTGAATGTCCAAAATAATAAAATCCCTTTGAAAAACCATAATATCCATAATACCTATATCACTATATGCAAACGTTTCCTTCGATGTTTAGAGATACACTAAATGACGTTGCTTCAACAGTACCACTATATTAATTGCTTAACCATTTTCGTAAGAGGCGAATACACAAATGCTCTGTCATGCAGAATTAATGCGTAAGCTGTCGTACCCTCCGGAATTGGATTTTTCGTTGAATACTCGATTTTTATTTCTACTCCGCTTTTATGTATTGCTTCCTGTTGATACGTGCAATCGATTCCAATTAACGGCGCGTAAGTTTTAAATTCTTCCGGTGAAAACAAAGGTTCGCTTTCTTGATAGTAGTATGCTTGCTGAAATCTTGAATACATATCATACAAAATCGCATAGTGATTGTTATCAAAATCCACATTCAAATTATCGTACGGAAAACGTTCTCCATTCAAGAAAACGGTTACGTTCGTTAAGTTTATATTATCAAATAGTGCCATGTTTCCTTTAAATATACCCTTTCGATTCGTTTGAAATCCGATGATTATAAATCTAGGCGTTTCCAATTGTGGAGTAGTTTTGACGGCCTAAGATTGCTTCGTAGTTTGAGGTAATTGAGGGTACTCGTGTATTTCCCACGATCGAAAAGGAACGTGAATGTCTGATAGTCTGATAGAGTTTCTGATAGTTTTGTTAATGCCAACTGTTCGCGTAATCCCACCGCCACGTGAGGAACTCTCCATATAATTTTATTAATGATCAATTTCAATTTTTCGTCGTTCGGAGCGGCTGCTGGTTGAAAGATGACGTCCGTATCATCGTGTCCGCGAATTAGCACAAGTTCCTGTCGAACGTTCATCATAATCTTTCTGAAATCTTCTGCGAATCCTAGCAACGTTTTTAGCGGAACGCTAAGACCGAAATTTCCATTTTTATCTAAAGCCTTTGAAACACCCGCTATATCATCTTTCCAAGGTTTTATGTGCCAACCGGCGTTCTCTAATTTCACCACCTCGTTCTGTGTAGATGAGAAATAACCCTTCATGCATGAGCTTATACCGACGTTCCGCACACCATCAACATGTACTCCGTTAATAAGATATCGAATATCGCTAAACATAAATGCAACGGGATTGTTAACCAATTGCCCCGTTGCGCTGGCATCTTTTGTTATACTTCCGTCCGCGGCTAACTTACGAACGCTACCCTCGACGTATAGATAACTCTCGCTCGGTAAAGTATAATTATCTATTTCCGGAATTGAAATTCTAATTTCGTCATTGTTATCGAACGTGGTCGATCCACACGGTTGATGCGAATGGAATTCATAACTTACGATAGAGTGATCTGTTTTTATCTTATCCGTTACTTTTAAAATGTCCATTACTTTAACACTTCGTATCCTAACTGAACTAAATACCTTCGATTGACTGGTGATAATCGATGAATGGATCGTCTTCTACTGCCGCTACCATAGATAATGTATAGATGTGACATTAGCGTTGAATTTTTGTCGCTCAGCACTAGCGCCACCAAATGCTTGATTCCATACTAATATCAAATACCGCCAATTTCAATTGTGGCATATTTTTTATTCTAAAAAAACTTTTCAGATAATTTTTTGATTTTGGGGCAATTAAGAAGTGTATGTTGTATACTTAAAAATTTTATTTAAATATTGAATGTTGTAAAACAAAAGTACAGTTTTGAACAGTAAAAAACTTAAAACTTAGACAATAAATCAATGTTAGATAATAAAGAAAAAGTTTTCTAGTTATAAAGTTTTAAACAGAAATAATAATAAATAAAATAATTGAAATTTACAATTACAATAGTTGGAAATGTTAACAATATCAGAAAAATTCACATTAATTCAGATATGTGCACTGTAATTTGGAATAAACACTTTATGTTCTATTTTGCATTATAATTTATGTTGAATAAAGACGTTTATTATTAGTATTAACAGTATTAAATACTCTTATTTTATTTTTTTGTTATTTTTCCTAATTCGTTTCCAATTTGAAACCTTTGTCACATTCTGACTATCGGTTCATCCTAAAACGTTCATAAAATAAAAATTTAATGTATAAGTACAATTGTTACAACAGTCATATTAAAATTTTAACATTGATTTGATGTTACACAAAGGTTAATTGCTGTATATATAAAGATCCAACAAAATTGCTTACAATATGTTACTATGGTATTTTAACTAACACAGAAATTAAATAAATAAAAAGTTATAAGTATAATAAGTATTATAATTATGGTATATTATTATATTATAACATTTATTTCATTATATATAATATATAACATGCATGTATAAGCCTGTAGGTACAGACCTATGTATAATGTTTATAATATATAAAATATATATATTGTAATAATAACCATTACCAGCAGTTTAGTCTTGTTTGATTATCGTATTGATCGTAGAAGAGTTTTTTTTTAAACAATTATAAAATAATGTTAGATACTATACACTAGTGAATTTCGGTACATTTTATTGTTCTTTAATGTTCTAATCCTAAACTATCACTTGTAAAGTCGATGCGAAGTAATTTTAAAGATTCGATATTAGATAACCTCAATTTAAATTTTTCAAAATTATTTATTTAAATCTTTATCTACCCGGATCATACCTATTTAGAACGATAAACTTAACTTGGTTAACAAAGAAAATAATTAATATTTGTATGGAATAATGAAATTTGGATGAAAATTTACAAAATTAGTTTGAACATATTGGAAAATTTATAGTTGAGATCAGAAGAAAATGAATGGATATTTGAAAATTGTTTTAAAAGAGCATCAAAACTACGAAATATCACGCATAATTATAAATAATTTTCCGTTCCTGTTTAAGTCTGAAAAAAAACAATTCATCTTGTTCCTATTAAAGAAGAATATCCGTTCCTGTTCAATAATTTCGAAGAAACGATTAAATTCGCTCCTGATCAAGTAAAGCAATTGGTTCCGTTTCTGGTAGAAACCATCATCACTAGTGAAGAGAAAAATTGGTTCTCAATCCTGAAGCCAACCATCACCTGTCACGAAGAAAATATTATTCTGAGTTTGACCTCCAAGGTTCCCATAGAAACAAATTGGCTAAGTTATTTTTATTTTATAATTTATTGTTTTTGTTGATACATTTTTTAAAGAAAAAAACTCTTCTTACCTTCAATAAGAGAAGTTCTTGATAAATTCAATATAATTTTTGAGATTACTATTACAATTTCCTAATTAATTTAATATTTGACGAGTTGTTATACATATCTGAGTTGATAAATATTACTTCGAATCAACTAATTTAGAATATTTGTTTATATAATCAGTATATTTTGTTAATTTTGTCGACAACATCTTAATTTGATTGCACCTTAAGTTGTGTACATGTTTGTCTTGACAGTATTACCAGAACCTGCCTTAACCCTGAGATAATTCGACAATTCTGTTTAAATATTTAAATTTTTTTTCAATTTAATAAAAAAACAAATTATTATAAAATTTAGTAATGTTGTTTTCATTAAAATAATTCTTCTCAAAAGAAGAGGGACTATTTGCAGTCCATTTGGAAAAACATTACAATATAAACTTATAATCTCTTATCATACCATCGGCAAAACTAGAACATACTATTATTCCTTATTACTATTCCATCCAACATGTTCCTTAGAGAAATGCTTTCCACCATGAACATTTCTGTAAATTCTCATGTCTTCATATTGCCACAATTCTTCCCATCCACTTAGTTCAATTGATCTTTGAAATATTTGTGGATAGTTTTGGGTTTGGAAATCGGTAAAAAGTTCCACACCGTTCTCTGCATTCATCCGTAGCGTAATTCCTTCCACTAATTTTCTATTAAAAAAGATGTACCTACATATTTGTCATTTTTAAATTACATTTATAAAAAAAGAAAACTCTTAAATTAAATGTACTTACCATAAGTAAAACTTCGGAAAATAACATCCTTAATAAAATACATAGTAACAAATTACTTAAAAAACACCGAAAACTTACAAAATTCTTAATCAACTTACACCAACAAACTGTCATTGTCAACAAAACAAAGCTTTCCTAAGTCGCCCCTGAAGTTGGTAACGATATAACGAACACTAGCGCCATCAACGCGTCGGTTCTACACTAACAATAACGTTCGTGACTATGTTCACAATGGTTAACCTAGCTCCTATTAAGTGCCAGGGGTATGGCCGCTACGTTGACTGATGACGCGCGCTTTATAGTTTTCTCCATTAAACAATTTTCTCGCTCTGTCTCTTCTTGACCACCGCATTCTTTTGTTTTGATATAACACTGTCATAACGTTAGTCAAATTTAAATAATTCAATTTATCGATCTCAGGTGAACTCTCACTGTTATTTCTTCTTCTCTGAAGTCTACCAAGTTTCCGTCCTGATCAAGTATACGTACTGTTAAGCTACTAATCACGTTCGTTAAAACCGGTAAATAAATAGGCAGTTGTGGTGATTCGATTATTTTAAAACCTGCCGGAACGTTTGGGAAAAAATGATATAAAACGTGCACGGGAACTCCGTTATTATACGATCGCGTCACTAAATTACAATAAATTTGTAAGGCGTTCGTTTTATTTATGTTTACTACGAAATCGGATTCCACTTCCGTATCTCTAGGTAATATTTGAGGCTTGAAGCCAAGTAACGGCCCTATAGAATTATCGCATGCAAAATTAATTCGACGGGTACTTTTTATTAAAGAATGTTGTGTGTTATTATTCCCCTTATTCCTTATTACGACTCCTTTAGCGTGTCTTTTGTCTAGCTGTTCATTCACGAACTCGGCAATATCATCAATATCGTACGTTCCAACAGGTACTATTATATTGTTTTTAAAATGTCCTGTCTTATCTTCGTATTGGATTACGTTGTTGTTTTTATTAACGTTTGCTAAACTATTAAACGTTTCGAAATTCAAAAGAGCCAACTCGTAACTACCAAATTCGTTCAAATAGATCGGAGGATTAAAATTACAAGTCAATTCAGATGACTTTCCAGTCAACGTAAATGTATATGTCGTGTGTATTGCTTCTTTCTCCATTACTTCTGAACGTCTAAACGTCTCTAGACTCTAATAGATCCTTTTATTACTTAGAAACTTCAGATACAACTGTCCGGAATTTTGATCTATTTCTCTTTGATATCGACAGTAATTATACTTTACTTGACCACCCCTACCGTCTGACAGCAAATATTGTTCAATTTCTAATGGCGGCCTTAAATCACCGTAACTGTCGAAATAGTATATGTCCTTGTCGTCTTTCTTATAGGCGACCCAATGCGTCCCTCGTCCTTTCAAGTTGTCCAAGTTAACAATACCTCTTTCCTTCTTTTTAATCTTACTCGGGAGATTGTCTCTCATAAATATACCCCGGAAATGTGGAATTTTTAGTACTTTCGCAAATTTTTCCAACTCGACGTTAGTTAACGCACGACGAGGTATTCGAACTAGTTTTTTGAACTAGTGGTTATACCGCAACCTTTCTTATAGGGTTTATTGAAGTAACCTGTGCCGCCAACATTATTCCCCTTTCCTTCAATAAACAAACCGCAACCTTTCTTATATGGTTTTATATAAAATCCGCTACCTACGGCCTTTGCTTCCATAGCCTTGTTATGTCTTCGTTCTTCATCTAATTGCTCTCTAGCTGTTTTCGCGTTGTTTATAGTTCTTGCAATAGCGGCAGCACCACCGCCGATACTACCTAGGGCACCTAAAGCTGCGAACAGGGTGTTGTGTACCGCCGCCACCGATGTTTATATTCTTACGATGTAACGTCGATATTTACGAATATATTTATTTCTTCGTTGTGAAGGGCAATTTATTAAATTAAACAACTTTCTTCTGTTCTTAATTTTAGTTAAATTTTATTTAAGAGACGACGATGACGACCGGTAACAATTTGTTCTAAAACTAACTGATCAACTAGATCTAATAGAGACGACTAACATAATGTGACTTGACTTTTCGACTGCTCTTAGTGAAGTGCCTTTTCGGCTTAACCCCCCTGTTCCTAGTGAACTCTGTTTTTACAGCAGTGCTTCCCACGCAAAATATCATATAACTAAGTATGTTTCCATCTGTTTCTTGATATACGCAGAGACAAGGAGAATTAGGGGTTGTTCCCATCTGGTTCCGTCCCCTGATATATTTATTATTCACACATGTCTCTGGTGGTTGTTTGGTTTTTAGTTACCGAATCATTACTTTTGATACCTACATTATTATATTGTAAACTTATTATATTCCTATTATTATAAAGATAAATACTACGTGAGTAGTACTACGTAGACGGGTGGTACCACAACACCTCCCCCCTTAATGAGAGCTTTCATGGAGTTTTAGCGACAATGAAAGTTCGATCGGACATAAAACGGAACTACTTATACCTACTTATTACATAATATGCGACATTAATTATAACATTTTTCTATTGCTTAATATTTAATTTTGTTTAGCTGGTCGTCTTGCAGGCACGTTTATTTGAGATGTTCAGAATACTAACAAAACACCTTCTGTTTTCTACTTTAGTTAAAGTTGATCCTATGTAAAGTTCTTCAGAAATTTGCTTTGCCTTTACTATTCCTTCGATATCAGAAGTGTTTGTTAATGCGGAAATTATTTTTTCACATCTTGCCGGAATAATCGTAATTATTTTGGAGGGTAAAATTGGTAAATAGTTGTTGTCAAAATATACAATTTCTTTTTCGTAATCTATCTTGGCTTTATGTTTCTGAAGGAAATCACGACCTAAAAGTCCATCGTTTTTTATTGGAATGTTATCAGGGATAATGTGGAATTCATGATTTAAAATTTTATTTTTTAACTTAATTGAGATAGTAGAAATTCCCAAGGTATAAATTGGTTGTTCACTAATGCCTTTTAATTGTAAAACTGAGTCTTTATTTATTTTAAAATCATATGCTAACTTACTTATTTTTAAAAGAGAGACATCAGCTCCGGTATCAAGTAAAAGTTGAACACAAGAACTTTGAAAATTCGGGGATTCTATCTCGATTATATCTAATTGTGTTTGATCGTTTGAAAGTGAAACTGACTTGGACGAACTTGGGGTGATTTTATTTATGGTTTTCAGTATATCTGGAGAATGCAAAAATGGATTATTCTTATTTGTTGAACAGCTATTGTTAACTACCATACTCGGCTGTTCGCGATTATGGGTTAATGCTCGTTTCCCGAAACATTTTCTTGGGAGGGTAACGGTACGGAACGACTTGTAGGAGACAACGTAGGCAGATTTTGCCGTTGAACTGTTTGAATTTGACCACTAAAAGGATTATTAAAATTTTGGTTTGCTTGGGGTTGACTTAAATGATTATTTCCTCTACTAAAATTATTCGGTTGCCCTTGGTTATAATGATATCCAGAATAATTTTGTTGATTACAATTATTATGCGTTGTATTTGAATCATTTGGGTTGTTGGAAAAAAATTGCTGTCTTGAATTATTCTGATTATTGTATCTCGAAAAGAATAATTTCGTTGGTCTGGATAGCTCTGATTAGGATAATTTTGTTGTGAATGTCTAGGGTTATTTGAAAATTGATAGTTTGTGGAACCATTTGACGAATGGAACCTATTATTGCCTCGGTTGTGTTGAAATCTAAAATTATAACTTTTTTGTTGAGGGGAAAAATGAAATGAATTTGAGTGACTATTTTGTACTTGGCCTTGTTCATAATTTTGAAGTTGTCTGCACTGTGATGTTAAGTGATTTGTTCTGTGACAAAACATACATGATATTTGGTTTTGACTCAATTGATTTTGAAAATTACTTTTTTGAATGAAACTAATATTTCGTGAATTTTGATTAAATTTGTAATTTTCGTTTTGCTCAAGTCCCATTTCAATTGCTATCGAAATTGCCCTATGTAAATCTTTTGTATTTTCCGCTATTATTCGTAATTGGACCTTTTCGTCGTGCAACCCTTTTCTAAAATTTGTTACTAATATGCTGTTAACATTGTCGATTAGTACTTTTGCTTCACCGGATCCATAATTTGACATGCAAGTTTCTTTATATTTGTTAAATAAATTTTGAATGCGCTTTCCGTAATCTTTAATGTTTTCTTTGTAATTTTGTTTGATATTCATTAATAAGTTTAAAAAATGTGTAGGGGGTCGCTTATCAGTAAATTGTTCTAACAAAAAATCTTTTATGTCGTCCCAATTCAAAAATTCTTGAGACTGGGTCACTTCTTGTGCTTTCCCTTTTAATTTTGTTGCAAAAATTAGTTCTGCTAAATTATCTTTTTCTGTTTCTTTTACTACGTTCATCATAGCATCACAGCTTTTTAAGAAAAAATTCAATGAATTTGTGTCACCATACCCATCGAATACTTCGATTTGGTTTAAAACATCTATAGCATCTTTACGATTATCTGGTTGTTGAGCCATATTTATTAAAATATAATTATATTAAATAATTTGAAAAGAAAAAAAAAATTTTTTATTGTACTTATTTATTTGCAGTTTCCCTTGAATTTAATTATTATTATTATTATTTTTTATTTTTTATATTTCCTTCTCTCTTTTTTTTTTAAATCTAATACCTAATAAACCTAACCCTTAAAGGACTTGCAAGGAAAAGTAGTGTCACACAAGAAACAATGCAAGTGACTTACATATACATGATCAATTCTGCACCACGTCTAGGCCTTGGTCCACCTGGATGCGTGTATCTGCAGATCCTTGAATAACGTCTGTCCACTTCTGATGAAACGTCTGCTGCGTACTGGCGCTCCTTCAGTCCGATATCAGGTGTTTCCCGTGCTGATTTCTCCAGGAGGTCTTGATGCGTCTCCGCGCTCCTTCAATACCTTCTTTTCTTTTCCTTGTTTCCCCCAGGACGTCGTTGGTAGTAAACCGAAAATCCCACCGCTGCCACCAATGTTGCGTACCGCCGCCACCGATGTTGTATATTCTTACGATGTAACGTCGATATTTACGAATATATTTATTTCTTCGTTGTGAAGGGCAATTTATTAAATTAAACAACTTTCTTCTGTTCTTAATTTTAGTTAAATTTTATTTAAGAGACGACGATGACGACCGGTAACAATTTGTTCTAAAACTAACTGATCAACTAGATCTAATAGAGACGACTAACTTAATGTGACTTGACTTTTCGACTGCTCTTAGTGAAGTGCCTTTTCGGCTTAACCCCCCTGTTCCTAGTGAACTCTGTTTTTACAGCAGTGCTTCCCACGCAAAATATCATATAACTAAGTATGTTTCCATCTGTTTCTTGATATACGCAGAGACAAGGAGAATTAGGGGTTGTTCCCATCTGGTTCCGTCCCCTGATATATTTATTATTCACACATGTCTCTGGTGGTTGTTTGGTTTTTAGTTACCGAATCATTACTTTTGATACCTACATTATTATATTGTAAACTTATTATATTCCTATTATTATAAAGATAAATACTACGTGAGTAGTACTACGTAGACGGGTGGTACCACAACAAGGGGAATTAAAGGTAAAAATCCTCCCGTTTTCGGAATTCGAATAACTCGACCTCTAGGTCCGGAAATTGTTTTTCTTATCTTTTTCAAAGCTCCGTACGCCGCTTTAACGTTTGTCAACAAATTCTTAGCACCTGATCTCGATATTGCGTTGCGAGCGAATCGAAGTGCATCTACAAAAGATATAGCTCCACCACGCTTTACACGCGTTCGGACTTTTTTTAAAGGTCGTCGACCCGTACGATTTCTTTTTCTACCTACGCCCATACCGACCGCTACTTTTGCTTTCATTAAGGCGGCAACTGCGGACGATGCCACTTTTTCTCCAAGAGTAGACTCTTTATTTCGTATTCGTTCTTTCGCTGCTTTATATAATGCTCTGTCTGCGTCGTGTCTAAATTTTAAATTTGAACTGACCGTATATGCTATATCGTGTTTCTTACACGCTTCGTCTAATGGATTCACGCCTCGATCTCCTCTCGATAATCTCTTTTCTTGGTACCCGGTCCACAAAAATTATATCCTGGCAAATGAAGTTCTATCGGAAGTTTATCTATCAACTTGTTAAAAAATCCTCGACCAATTCGTTTGCCTGTCAAACGATAACTGTTACGATTAGGTTCTAACAAATTCATTTTATAATTTCACTCCTTCTTCCTTTTCTTCACAGTTAAAAACTAGAAATGAAGCTCTGCTGTTGTGCTTTAAGCTTTTATTCCTTTTAAATATTTTACAAAAACAGTTTTGCTCTTAATTTATACTTAAATCTATTAATATTATTATTATTCAGCTACACTTAAATCTACTAATATCCTAAAAATTAATTGTTACTCAGTTAAAAACATTTCGATTACTCTACAATGCTAAAACGTTCTTGATATATATTTAATCTATAATCTACATCTAAATATTTTTCTAATAACTTATTTACGTTTCTTATCCTAGTCTTAAATCTAATTCCGTCCAACATCTTTTCTTCCCAGTCACTTATCCTTGATTGTCTGTAAGCAAACGTCCAAGTGTGCATTCGGTACACTCTATTTTTCGATTCGCAAAACGTCACTTTTTTTTCCATTTTATTCACTTCACATCTTCATTAATGCGTGCAAATCTAAATCCAGTAATACCTTATCCATACCGTATACGAGCAGTTCGTTAGTTACGCACAAATGTTCACTTGGTGCACCGTTTGAAGCAACCAATATATTCGATTTTATATCACCTTGCATTGTTGATACCATATCGATCACGCTATCGTAATAATTTTTATATTCCATACACTTTAATACTTCTACCCTACTCGAAACTAAATCGCTAAGTTTCCACAATTCGTGTAACGAGTCGTAAGCCAGGTAAAATATTTCTGACCCCCTTTCCATTTTCAACACTTTTCGTACATTTTCTATCCATTGGCTGCTGCAGGTCACGCCGCTTACAACGAAATGTGGTGGTGTCGATAAATCACCAACAAAACTATTCATAATCAATTGTCTGCTATTAATCACATTTTTCCATTAGTCTTCGGTAAAAGTTATGCATTGCCCTTTTCCCATTAATCTTATAACCGGATCAAAATGTAGATTGGCAGACATGCCAACCGATATCCATTTCGTTCGACTTTTATTTAAATAATATGTACTCTCGGAGAATAATGGCGCTTGATTACCTTTTTGGAGATTATTTTTCACTGCTTCATTTAATACTACGTTACTTGTGAAAGGTAACTTTCCACAATTTTCTACATAATGTTGTTGATTGCTAGGAAATACGTACTCCGCTAAGTCGAAAGCCAACAAATTAACTCCATCGAATACCACATCCTTTTTTCTTTGATTATCACTTCCTAGCGACACATTTGTTGCAGTTGTCTCATTACAATTACCCTCCATTTTGATGTTTCGGGCAGGTTTTTTATTTTCACCCTCTTCAAATGAATTTACAGCAGCTCTCTTAGTTGGACATTTGGGGTTCGGTCTGGTTGCAACTAAACATCAATATTATTGTTTACATTAGTACATTATCTACTTGTATTACATTTGAATTACTTACTCGTTACGTTAAAAATCCTCTGTACTAAATGCACCAAAAATGTACACGATATTTTTAATATGTACTAAATACACAAAAACCTTACTCTGAAGCACAACACTCTGCGGTACAACTTCGACCAACGTTTGTATTTATAGCAATACATAAGGTTGCTGGTGGGGGGAGTAATATTTCACATCATTA
The DNA here is from genome assembly GCF_036711975.1 of Onthophagus taurus. Lineage (NCBI taxonomy): Eukaryota > Metazoa > Arthropoda > Insecta > Coleoptera > Scarabaeidae > Onthophagus > Onthophagus taurus. The sequence goes on along the minus strand of NW_027248940.1, from coordinate 6,762,085 downwards.
CCGAATATATCTATTATACATGTTCTAACACGTCATTATATCGTGAGACGTCAGACAAAACGCATGACAAATTTATTAAGAAGCTCTTAAAAAATATCTCGCAGGTGGATCATGACTCATCTACTACTAACAAGTTAGTTGACCTCCTCCTCAAACCTGTCCTCCCAAAAAATTTGCCGATTCAAGAAGCTCCTCGCATATTCTTAAATACCCGTACACCTTTACATAATAAAATAAAAAATATCTCGCAGGTGAGTTATGATTCACTTATTTGTATACCTGCATGTCTCAAAACCGTATACCTTTGTGTATAATAATAAATTAAGAGATATATCGAAAACATTAACAGTTCATTGAGAAGCGTCGAAGGATAAACATAGTAATTGTTTTCATCTAGGTAAACAGGTTACATATAAAGATAAATTTTTAATAACATAACCTAAATATAGATAGATTTTTAATAATTTCGTCAAAATAACATGATCTTCTCAAGTTAATTGACCTCCTCCTCTCTTCATCGAATCTCCTCCGACCCTCAAAAGAATCGCCGATTTAAGAACCTCCTCTCCTCATTGAACCTCCTCTGACCCCCAAAAAATTTGCCGATTCAAGAACCTCCTCCTAGAACGCAGATTCGAGGAGGAGGTTCTTAAAAAAATATCTCGCAGGTAGATCATGACTCACTTACTAGTATTAAGTTAATTGCCCTCCTCCTCGAACGTATCCCCCCAAAAAAATTTGCCGATTCAAGAACCTCCTCGCATATTTTAAAGCTCCGTATACCTTTACACAATAAATTTAAAAAAAATATCCCTCAGGTAGATCATGACTCACTTATTTGTATACCTACATGTCCCAAAACCGTATACCTTTGTGTACAATAAGTTAAGAGATATATCGAAAATATTAACAGTTCATTGAGAAGCGTCGAAGGATAAACATAGTAATTGTTTTCATCTAGGTAAACAGGTTACATATAAAGATAAATTTTTAATAACATAACCTAAATAAAGGTACATTTTTAATAAAGGTACATTTTTAATAAAGGTACATTTTTAATAAAGATAAATTTTTAATAATTTCGTCAAAATAACATGACCTTCTCAAGTTAATTGACCTCCTCCTCTCTTCATCGAACCTCCTCTGACCCCCAAAAAATTTACCGATTCAAGAACCTCCTCCTAGAACGCAGGTTCGAGGAGGAGGTTCATGAATCAGCGAATCTATACTACTTTGGAGCATGTTGGAGATAAAAAACAAAATGTGCCCAAAACGTTATATTATGACGTTATACGCCGTTCTGAGCCATGTTTGAACTTTCTATCACTTTTGGTTCCGATAATTCTGTTGACCATATTTGTGATGTTCAGGCGCCAAATGATATGTTGGAGCATGTTGGATATAAAAAACAAAATGCGCCCAAAACGTGATATTATGACGTTATACGCCGTTCTGAGACATATTTGAACTTTCTATCAGTTTTGGTTCCGATAATTCTGTTGACCATATTTGTGATGTTCAGGCGCCAAATGATATGTTGGAGCATGTTGGAGATAAAAAACAAAATGTGCCCAAAACGTGATATTATGACGTTATACGCCGTTCTGAGACATGTTTGAAGTTTCTATCACTTTCGGTTCCTTAATTCTGTCGACCATATATGTGATATTCAGAGGCCAAATGTCATATTGGAGCATATTGGAGATAAAAAACAAAAGGCGCCCAAAACGTAATATTATGACGTTATACGCCGTTTTGAGCCATGTTTGAACTTTCTATCACTTTTGGTTCCGATAATTCTGTGGACCATATTTGTGATATTCAGGCGCCAAATGTCATATTGGAGCATGTTGGAGATAAAAAACAAAATGCGCCCAAAACGTGATATTATGACGTTATACACCGTTGTGAGCCATGTTTGAACTTTCTATCACTTTTGGTTCCGATAATTCTATTGACCATATTTGTGATATTCAGGGGCCAAATGACATGTTGGAGATAAAACACAAAATGTGCCCAAAACGTGATATTATGACGTTATACGCCGTTCTGAGACATGTTTGAACTTTCTATCACTTTTGGTTCTGGTAATTCTGTGGACCATATTTGTGATATTCAGGCGCCAAATGACATATTGGAGCATATTGGAGATAAGAAACAAAAGGCGCCCAAAACGTGATATTATGACGTTATACGCCGTTCTGAGCCATGTTTGAACTTTCTATCACTTTTGGTTCCGATAATTCTGTTGACCATATTTGTGATATTAGTAGGGGAATAATGAGAGTTCTGCAGCGGAAGTATTCCTTCATTCCTTCGTGACGTCACACGCGCATGTGTTGTTGGTTTCCTACCTCGTGCGACGCCACCTAGCGGTGGGTGGTGAAATGATGACCTTCTCAAGTTAATTGACCTCCTCCTCTCTTCATCGAACCTCCTCTGACCCCCAAAAAATTTACCGATTCAAGAACCTCCTCCTAGAACGCAGGTTCGAGGAGGAGGTTCATGAATCAGCGAATCTATACTACTTTGGAGCATGTTGGAGATAAAAAACAAAATGTGCCCAAAACGTTATATTATGACGTTATACGCCGTTCTGAGCCATGTTTGAACTTTCTATCACTTTTGGTTCCGATAATTCTGTTGACCATATTTGTGATGTTCAGGCGCCAAATGATATGTTGGAGCATGTTGGATATAAAAAACAAAATGCGCCCAAAACGTGATATTATGACGTTATACGCCGTTCTGAGACATATTTGAACTTTCTATCAGTTTTGGTTCCGATAATTCTGTTGACCATATTTGTGATGTTCAGGCGCCAAATGATATGTTGGAGCATGTTGGAGATAAAAAACAAAATGTGCCCAAAACGTGATATTATGACGTTATACGCCGTTCTGAGACATGTTTGAAGTTTCTATCACTTTCGGTTCCTTAATTCTGTCGACCATATATGTGATATTCAGAGGCCAAATGTCATATTGGAGCATATTGGAGATAAAAAACAAAAGGCGCCCAAAACGTAATATTATGACGTTATACGCCGTTTTGAGCCATGTTTGAACTTTCTATCACTTTTGGTTCCGATAATTCTGTGGACCATATTTGTGATATTCAGGCGCCAAATGTCATATTGGAGCATGTTGGAGATAAAAAACAAAATGCGCCCAAAACGTGATATTATGACGTTATACACCGTTGTGAGCCATGTTTGAACTTTCTATCACTTTTGGTTCCGATAATTCTATTGACCATATTTGTGATATTCAGGGGCCAAATGACATGTTGGAGATAAAACACAAAATGTGCCCAAAACGTGATATTATGACGTTATACGCCGTTCTGAGACATGTTTGAACTTTCTATCACTTTTGGTTCTGGTAATTCTGTGGACCATATTTGTGATATTCAGGCGCCAAATGACATATTGGAGCATATTGGAGATAAGAAACAAAAGGCGCCCAAAACGTGATATTATGACGTTATACGCCGTTCTGAGCCATGTTTGAACTTTCTATCACTTTTGGTTCCGATAATTCTGTTGACCATATTTGTGATATTAGTAGGGGAATAATGAGAGTTCTGCAGCGGAAGTATTCCTTCATTCCTTCGTGACGTCACACGCGCATGTGTTGTTGGTTTCCTACCTCGTGCGACGCCACCTAGCGGTGGGTGGTGAAACTAAAAGGGTGTGGTTGCCCTGATAACCTATAGATGGCGGTCGCGGCGCCCTCTAATTGCCAATCCTGCGGTGACGTCACGTTTCAATGTATTAAGTATAGGGAGGGGTATGAACCAAAGTTTGGGGGAAAAAAATTAGGTTGGTATTAAAAGTAACTAGATCTAGAGATTTTTAGAAAAGTAAATAGAAAAATTTAAATACAATGGCGCCACCTAGATTTGAGTGTGGTGGATAAATAAAACACAAATTTAATAAATAAAAATTAATATATTTATTTTAAAACACATTTTCTTTTCTTCAAATTTGTTTTAACATCTACCCTAATATATTTAAACATATTAAAGACACTGAACCTCTGATGATCGAAGATGCATCTTTCATCGCTGTGGTTGTTGTAGGTTGAAGGTTTCAGCTAAAGGTGATGCAGTAACTTCTACGGTTGTTTCTTCTTCTTCTTCCTCGCTATCGCACATTGTTGTCGTAATAAAAAGAAAGAAGAGGAAGACCGTTGTACTCGAAATTGCACTAAATATTTTCTTTTATATCGTGATTTACGAACTAGACGAATCAACAGCCATTAAAAACGTACTGAATCGGGTCTTTCGAGTGCGGCGGTTGTTGACGCGTTAACGAATCGCAGGAAATATGCGGTAGGAAATGTGCGAAGATTAGATAAGAGGAAACTCGCTCGCAGATGATGAATAAGAATAGGTAATACATTTAATTAAAAAAAAATAATATATATAATGAATAAAATAAATTTACCTGACGGACTGTTATATTTTTAAAATTGAAATTTGCTGAGCGCTAAAGGCGTGCCTCTCGTCGCTTGAATGCGCGTGCGCAGGAAATTAGGAATATTTCTAATAAAACTTCAGCCAACTTAAATACGACTAACTTTATTTTATTTACATAAAAATCCAGTTCATCTGCTTTATTAAAACCTAATGTTATTGTCATAGAGTTATTTACAAACTGATCTATATTTGATTAATCATACCAGCTAAAGGAACATATTTGAAAACTCTATCATGTAAGATTAAACAGTAGAGCGAAGTAGCATTAAGTATCTCTTCACTCTTTTCAAATCCAATGCGAATATCTACGGTTCCAACATTTAAAATATCATTTTGCCGTGAACAATCAATTACAATAATCGGTGTATGTGCTAAAAATGTATCTCTGTTAAACATTGGTTCTGCAAGTTCTCGATCGTAATAGGTCTTTGCGAAATTACAATACATTTCATATAAAACTGCAATTTGACCTGTCTTAAAATTTAAATTTAAAGCTTCATAGGGATATTTCTCACTATTTAAAAACACTTTCATATCTGTTAAATCACAGTGGTCAAATTGTGATGCAGAACGATTATCTTTTCTATTGATTTGAAACCCTAATATAAAGTATCTGGGCTTTTCTAATTGAGTAGATGTTTTAATTGTCCATGTGTGTTGTCTACTTTTTGGTAATGATGGGTATTCATGTAAATCAAATGATCTAAAGCCCATGTCTAATTCAATTCCTTGTTCTATGTACTCTAAAAGTTTTAAACGTTCAACATCGGCTACAGAAACATGAGGGACTTTCCATACTATTTTATTAATATTAAACTTCACATTAGGTAAAAGACTTTCAATAACATTGTTGTCTGAATTACTGCGCACTAAAACTAGTTCTTGGCGGAGATTTATCAAAATTTTATTATAATCTTCTGCGAAACCAAGAAAATATTTCAAGGGAACACAAAAATCAAAATCTCCTGTATTTTCATTTACTTTAACATTTGGATATTCGAAACCTGCATTAGAGGCATGATAGTATTCCGATCTTGTTAATGAGCAAAGAGTTTTTAATGTGCTAGCTATTCCTGGATTTCTTACTCTGTCAATTACATTCCCTCCACATTCAAATCGTACTTCACTAAACATATGAGCGATCGGATTTACTGATAATTTTGAATCTTTATCAACGGTTCCGTCATCTTTCAATAGTTTCCCTTGTACGTAAATAAAAGATTGACTTGGTAACGTGTAAACGTCCTGTTGTTGAATTGCAATACGAATTTCATCGCTATTGTTAAAAGAATTTGATGAGTATGGTAAATGATTATGATACTGAATCCGTACGAGTGAATTATCAAATTCTACTTTATCCGAGACGTTTAAGATACTCATATTGAATATTATTTTATTAATTGTAAACCTAATGATTCAAGAAATTGTTTGTTTTGAGGTGTTAACTGTTTCACAGTGTGAGGAGAACTAAAAGTATTGGTTTGATTTCGTAGGTTTATATAACCTTTCACCTTAAGAACCATTATTACTAGAGAGCTTTAAATGTAGTCTTATCTTGATGACTTCTCCTCTGAAATTGACCAACAATCCGTTTTGATCAACTATTTTAAGAGTAATATTATTAATTATTTGTGTATTCAAAGGCATATATATTAAATTGTGGGGAGTTTCTGATATTTTATAACCTTTAGGTACTGTAGGGAAAAATGAGTAGATAGTGTGCGCAGGTATGTCGTTGTGATAAGCTCCATGTGTTATGCTACATAGTCCTTGTATAGAATTTACTTTAAATATATCTACAATATTGCGAGCTCTATGCGGGGATTTTATTGGATCCAGTACATCTGATTTATTAAATCCTAATATTGTTGAGATGGAGTTGTTTATATTAAAATCAATAGTTTTGTTACATGTGATCACTGCTTGTAGCGTATCCTCATTTGCTTGTAGGCTAAAGGTCACACCATTAATATTCTTTTCTTTAAGTTGTTTATTAATAGCATTCGATATGTGTATTAATTCATAAGATCCTGTTGGTAGTGCTATCAACACATTATCTATTTTTAAGCAATTGTTTGTTTCATCAATATTTGGAATTGAGTTGTAACCATCAAAGCTTACAAGTGCCAGTTCATATTGATAATTAGGATTCAGTTCTATTGCAGGGTGGTAATTTGCTGTTAGAACAGATGTTTTTCCTACTAAATCAAACGTCCACATCCTTTGATTGTTGAAACTATAATGCGCCCGATAACAAGAAATTTAAACATAAATAACCACAATTACTTGTGTTATAGGTTTGATATTGATGGTGATTATATTTAATAATTACATTATTTCCAGCACTCTTGAAATAGTGTTACCAGACGCGTAGAAAGGATAACACCAACAAGTGGCTGTAATCCGAAACCAGAAGAAGAGATAAACGTAAAAAAGTATAAAAGCACGTACAAATCTATTGTTTATTCAGTTATTAATCAACTTCTTAATAACCCACATCTTAATTCGTTAAAATTGTAATTCGTAGTTACTTTAATTTTCTGTGTGATTGTTTTTTTTTAAAATAAAACTCTTTTTAAAAAACAAACCAACGCGGTCGGTTATTGTAATTGGCGACGAGGATGGGATTACTCTAAGTGTACAGAACTTTCTTGAATAAAAAACGTCGCGCTAGTGCTGGTGGATTTTAATCCTTTGACAACTTGGACCTAAACCAACGAGAAGATTGCTTCAGCCGAGGGACGTAGCTGAAATCGCCACAACCCCTGGATCAATCGGAAAAGAAGAAAAAGAAACAAAGAAAACCCAAACCAACGAGAAGATTGCTTCAGCCGAGGGACGTAGCTTAAATCGGCACAACCCCTGGATCAATCGGAAAAGAAGAAAAGAAACAAAGAAAAACCCAAACCGAATGAAAATTATTTTACTATCACTGTAAGTACCTTTTTCATTATTTTCGGATCCTTTCTTATTCCCACGGGAACCAAACATAAACACCCACGTACGAGGGATCTTATTACACGTAATTGACACCTAAACGTACTTGGATTACCAACCAAAATTGAGAAGATAAAATTCAACGACTTATTCGAGGCTATCACAGAAATAGAGAAAGCCACAGACATGAATAGAGAAAGACAGTTAGAGATAAAACCTGTCGATCAAAATCTTATTCCAGTATTTACGGGAGATCGTATGACTCTACGCAGTTATGTGAATGCTTGTGAATATTTGATCGAGGAATTTTTGACTCCTGACCCGAATGATCAGAGAATGTCACGGAGATTGTTGATGATCTTCATGGGAAAACTCGAAGGAAAGGCACGTGAAGCAGTGGATGCCAACCGTACACCAACATCATGGCCGGAATTAAAGGCGATACTGGTCCACAGCTTTGGCGATAAGAGATCGGAGGATGTTTTGGCTTATGACTTGAACAATATTCGACCATTAAAGAACGAGTCATCGCTCGAATATGCTAACAAAATTAAAGCTACTCTGTATACCTTGCTATCGAAGATTAATTTGGGGGAAAACGACATAAATATCCGTCATATGAAAATAAGTCAATATAATTCTTTAGCTCTCCGTACATTTTTGTTCGGATTAGACCTGATCAATGACAGACTTGGTTTAGAAGTTAAGATGCGACAACCCAATGACATCGAAACAGCTGAGGGGTACGCATCCGAGATAGAAAATTATAATTTACAGAAGAAACGTTACCTGGACGTTCATAAACCTTTGACTCTACCAACGACGAGACCAATGCCCTCGTATGCATGGCATCATGCACCGACACAAACAAGGCCGTTAGCACCTTTCCAGAGACAACAAATCTCTATGGTACCACAACAACGGAGTAATTTTATACCACCTGCTCATACCGTACCAAGAGCACCACCGAGATTCGCTTCATCTCCTGGACAAATGATGCAACAGAGACCATACCGACCAGTACCGATGGACGTCGATACTTCGGCTCAAAAACGACAAGCATCAACAATACAAAGGCCTGCAAAGAGACCCTGGCCAAATAATATGATGATTGAAGAACAAACTCCAACTCATCCTATAGAAGAAAATGAAGAAGCAGGATATCTTGAGATGCCAGAAGGATATTTCAGTTATGGAATGAACTCCGAAGAAAGAAGCAATGAGGAACAATATCAAGAAGACAATGACAAAGAAGAGACAGAAGCTGTAAATTTTATAATGGTCAGCCCTGTCAACGATTTGACATAACAGGTACAATAACTTACAACACAGCTACTTTAGATCCTAAACTCCCCTATCTAAAATTTGGTCGATATAAAATCCTCATCGATACAGAAGCATCAAAAAGCCTTGTTAATGAAAAGATTTATAATTCGATGGAAGAAGATTATGCTGTGCATGACGAATTTCGTATACAAACACCACACGGGATAGAAGAAGGATCAAGAGCTCTTAAAGTACCATTATCCGATATTTTTCATGATAACCAAGAATACGTTTTCTATTGTTTCAACTTCTCGAACGTTTATGACATGCTAATTGGAATGGATGTAATCAAAGCGTTAAAAGGAACAATTGATACGGAAAGGGAAATCCTAAAAACTCCAAAAACAGAAATTCCGTATTACACGACCATCAACGAAGTAAAACTTTTTCCACAATCTTCGCAAATCGTAGAATACCAAGTTAATAACATGATAGAGGGTTACGCCTATTTTCCCAAAACGAAATTGAAATTGGGGACAGAAGAAATAACTTTATCACCTTCAGCATTAGTTAGGGTACAAAATGGCAAAACCTTAATTCGTGTAAATAATATGACAGATCAACTTTTGGTGACTGATAAAAAAAACCATTACGTGAACGTACAACCAATATGGGAATTTGAAGAAAATTACAACGTTGGATATAAACAAAAGCATTCGAAAGAAATAATTAAAAAGGAAGAAATAGAAAAATTATTGTCAAAACAAAATTCGTTAAACATCGAAGAAGAAGCATCACTAAAAGCATTATTAATGAAATTTAGAGATCTCTTTCACGTGGAATGTGACAAACTAACTTTTACGCACAAAATAAAACACACCTTGAACATGAAAGATGATAAACCAGTATTTGTGAAAATGTACCGTCAACCAATGGATATGCGACAAGAAATAAAAAAACAAGTATCGGAACTTCTTACACAAGACATTATACAGGAAAGTGTATCCCCATGGTCAGCTCCAGTTCATATAGTAACTACCGAAAAGGATGGAAGGATAAAAAAGCGAATGGTAGTCGACTATAGGAAACTCAACGAGCAAATGATTGAGGACAAATATCCCATACCAAATATTGCGGATATCCTTGACAAATTGGGACGCAGTCAGTTTTTCACCTCTTTGGACCTAGCCAGTAGATATCATCAGGTAGAAATGGCAGAAGCCGATGCACCGAAAACAGCATTTTCAACCGAACAGGGTCATTACGAATTTAAGCGCATGCCCTTCAGACTAAGAAATGCGCCTGCAACTTTCCAACGTTTGATGGATAATGTACTCAAAGGATTGCAGGAAGATACCTGTCTAGTATACTTAGACGATATCATAGTATACTCAAAATTAACAAAAGTGTTTACACGATTGTGAGAAGCAAATTTTAAAATCCGACTAGACAAATGCAGTTTCTTTAAAAAAGAACTCAAATATCTGGGACACGTCATTACCAATAGTGGAGTAAAACCTAACCCAGAAAAAATCGACGCAATTAAAAGATACCCAATACCGAAGACCAGGAAGGAAATTAAATCATTCCTAAGACTACTGGGGTACTACAGAAAATTCATAAAAGATTTTGCCGGAGTGACTAAACCATTCTCCAAGTGTCTGAAGAAAAATGCTAAAATTGAATTAACTGAAGAGTATCAAAAGGCATTTGACAATTGCAGAGAACTATTGATGAATGATCCGATTCTGCAATATCCGGACTTCGAAAGAGAATTTATGATCACCACGGACGCGTCTGACATTGCAGTAGGTGCAGTATTATCCCAAGGACCTGTAGGTACAGATAAACCAGTATGTTATGCATCTCGTACACTCTCAGGAACTGAACAAAGATACTCAACGATTGAGCAGGAACTGTTAGCAGTTGTCTATGCAATTAAGCAGTTTCGTCCCTACGTGTATGGAAGGAAATTTGTTCTGTTCACGGATCATAAACCACTTGTATGGCTCTGGTCGCTTAAGGAGCCTAACTCCAGGCTTAAGCGATGGAGAATCAAGTTAGAAGAGTATAATTTCGAGATTGTGTACAAAAAGGGAAAACTGAATTGTAACGCTGATGCTCTCTCCAGAATTAAATACGATGACCTCACCTGTTATGTGCAGTAACATTCAATACAATTTTTTATGGGACAGGGCTGATTCACTTACCCACCATTGATTAACCACGCTGTTAATTGTTCTTTTCTTCACTAGCTAGACTTTTGATTAATCGGTACAGCCTTTCTTCAAGTCGCACACTTTGTTTTCACTCGTTTCGGTTTTAAATACGGTTCTCATCTATCTTCACGACACACGATATCTTAAAATTCTCGTTCGAGGGTATGGTCTGGACCAAAGTTAAAATCACACTGTCACCAAAAATTTAGACCAACTTCCCCAAAAAAAAAAAGAACTGGTTCGCCCCCACCCTCAATCAATGGAACGAACCGAAACCAAATAATAACGAATAACGAAAATAAACAATAATAAGAAACTAATAATGTGATGCGTGAACATCCCGCCCACCGAAAATAATAATTTTCCAAAAAAAAAATAGAACAAAAATGCTATTCCATAATACAAATACGAAAGGAAATTAAATTCTGAATCAAGGTAAATATTTTATACCTTAATTAATAGGTAACGGGCACACCTTGGTAATAGGTCGCATTAAGGTGCCCGTTGCCGTTTTAATCGTTACCACCCTGGTAACTCCATCCTGACCAGGGTGAACTTCGAGAATTTTACCCATTTTCCAGGAAAGGGAAGAATGTTGGTCTGACTTCAATAAAACCATTGTTCCTGGGTTTATCTGTACCGCTGGATCTGTCCACTTTTCTCGTTGTTGTAACGTGTGCAAATATTCTTGATGCCATCTGGACCAGAAATGGTCTCTCATCTTCTGGATCAATTGCCACCGCGTCAGTCGGCCGACAGGAACTTGAGCCAAATCCGGACTAGGTACATTGTTTATCAGAGGTTCCGAGATTAAAAAATGGCCAGGAGTTAACGGCAGAAGGTCATTTGGATCATCACTTATTGGGCACAAAGGACGTGAGTTGAGTACGGCTTCAATTTGAGTAAGGAGTGTGGATAATTCTTCGTAAGAGAGTATTTGGTTTCCAATGACTCTGTTTAAATGTGTTTTTATTGACTTCACCCCGGCCTCCGCCAAGCCGTTGAAATGAGGAGCGCTGGGTGGATTTAATATCCATTTAATCGATAATTGTTCTCCCGCTTGTCTGGATAGTTCTTCTAGTTGACGCCGTGCACCGACAAAGTTGGTTCCTTGATCGCTATAGATTACTGAGCAATGTCCGCGTCGGGAAACGAAACGACGAAATGCTGCGAGGAAAATATCGGATGATAAATCCGAAGCGACTTCCAAATGGATTGCTTTTGTGGCACAACAAACAAACACGCAAACATATGCCTTGGTGGTTTTAACTCCTCGAGCACGAGTCATTGATATGATAAAAGGCCCTGCATAATCGATACAAATGGCGTCAAAGGGTTTGCTTCTTGTTACTCTAACAGAAGGCAGATCACTCATCCGTTGAGTAATGGTTCGAGGTCGACATCTAAAACATTTCAAGCATTTAGAGAGGCAACGCCGGATACTTCTTCTTGATGACAAAATCCAGAATTGTTGTAGTAAAAGATATTGGAGCGTTTTCAAACCAGAATGAAGACTAATTTTGTGAGCATTCTCAATTATCAATTCCGTCAAGCGATGTTTACTCGGTAAAAGTAATGGATGACAAGTTTGAAAATCAAGTTGTGAACGACGAAGACGACCGCCCACCCTAATCAAGTGTTGATCGTCCAGAAATAACGACAGCTTTCGATAGGATTTTGGGATTAAACGGTTTGCTTTCAAACAACCAATCACTTGGGGAAAACTTTCCTCTTGCACCATTTTTATAAGTTTGAGTAATGACGCATGGCATTCATCAGGCGAAGGTATTATTTCATAGTGGCGAAGTTTCGACGAAAATCGAAGTAAATATGCAACGATACGTATAATTTTAGGTAACGACGAAAAGCGAGTTAAAAGGTAGGTAATAATGGATAAGTCCGTTGTAACCTGCAACGAAGCTCGGACTTCTTCCGGCGGTGTTTCGTTTGAGTTAGCTTGAAAAGAGGAATCGGGCCACGATTCTTCTGGCATCGTCAACCAATGAGGTCCATTCCAGTATAAACAATCTGCAATGAGTTGTGCTGGTGTCAAACCTCGAGAAGTGCAGTCAGCAGGATTAGACTCAGATGAGATATGTCTCCAATGGGTTTTTGGAAGAACTTCCTGTATGTGAGCTACTCGGTTTGCTACAAAGGTTTTCCAACGAGTTGGAATTGAAAAAAGCCAGCTCAGTACTATTTGGGAATCAGTCCAGGTTACAAGTGTATTGATAAATATCTGTTCTTTAAGAGCGTCAAGGACATAATCAATGCTATCCGCCAGCAACACGGCACCGCACAATTCCAGACGAGGTATAGAAAGCTGTTTTAAAGGTGCAACGCGCGATTTAGCATAGATCAAATGAGTGGTAATTTTATCCGAATTGCTTATTCTCAAGTAAATTACAGCTCCATAACCGGACTCCGAAGCGTCACAAAACCCGTGCATATCAACAATAGGGGCACCAATCTGACCATAAAATCTAGGAATTTGAATTCTCCCAAGCATTTCAAACTCTGCAAGAAATTGAGTCCAAGAAGAATAGATAGCGTTGGGTAACGGATCATCCCAGTCCAATTTCAAGGTCCAAAGTTGTTGCATCCATTTTTTAGCGAGAAAAGTAATCGGGGTTAGGAATCCCAAAGGATCGTATATCCTGGCGATATTTGACATCATGCTTCTTTTGGTAGCAGTTTGATCCAAAGGTGCAAAGGCATAAGTAAAGCAGTCTGAAGCGGGATTCCATTGGAGACCCAATACCTTGATGTAAATGGGGGATTCTTTATCAAAATCTATAGTGGATTTTCTTTCAACTATTGAAATATTTTCTAATAATTCCGAATGACTGCTTGCCCATTTCCGCAACTCAAAACAACCTTGTTTCATTAACTGGATTAACTGTTTCTGCAACGCCAATGCTTCTGAAAGGTTATTTGCACCGGCAACAATATCATCGACATAGATATGGTTTTGTATTATTTTTGCTGCCGAAGGAAAACGAAAACCCTCACGAGTAACAAGTTCTTGTAAAGTGCGGAGAGCTAGAAATGGAGCAGAGGCAACTCCATAAGTAACTGTGTTGAGACTATATTCATCGATTGGTTCTGTTTCAGAAAATCTCCACAAAATTCTTTGGTAATCTCTTTGGTTCGGATCAACTAAAATTTGACGATACATCTGACGAATGTCGCAAATAAATCCAACAGCAAAACATCGAAAGTTGAGCAAAATATTGGTGATATCCTTCTGCAACTTAAGTCCGATAAGCAGTGTATCGTTCAACGAAATCTGATTTGACGTTCTTGCTGAAGCATCAAAAACGACTCTAAGACGAGTAGTTGTACTATCCGGGCGGATAATGCAATGATGGGGTATGTAATAAGCTTTAGAAGATTGGTAATCCTCTCTTGGTACCAGAGACATGTGTCCATTGTCGAGGTAATCACGCATAAATTCTGAATATTCGAAGCGAAGGTCTGGAAGTTTGATCAATCTATTTTCTAAGGTCATGAATCGACGCATCGCTTGTGTGTATGACAATCCTAAAATCGGTCTTTCTGTTTTGAATGGCAATGAAACCATGAAGCGCCCGTCAACGGTACGTTGAACCGTATGTTGAAATATCTCCTCACACTTGGCATCTTCTGACGATATCACTGTTTTCTTATTTATATTCTCCACTTCCCAGAATCGTTCCATAATTTGATCTAAGGAGGTATGTAATGACGTGCGAATAGAAAAGTTTGTAGTAGGGGAAGCTCTACCTTGGAGAACCGATCCAAAAACTGTTAATTGAGCAGTAGGTTCATCAATCGTTTTCCCGAAAACGCGATCAGTTTTCATTATATAGGGTAGTAATTCGGCTCCAATCAATATATCTATTGGTCCAGGAACACCACAACTGTCATCAGCCAATTGTAAACCTCGCAAGTGTTGCCACTTGGAAACGTCAAGGACCATTTGAGGCTGATTCGAACAGATCTTCGCCAGCACCATAGCGTCAAAATCAAATACAGGATCGACTAGCCCTCTGGGCTTAATATGACATTGGACAATGCCTTTGCTACACGTCGATGATAATCCACTAATTCCCTCAATCGGAATTGATGATCGTTGACGACTCAATCCTAATCTATAGGCACAGGCATCAGTGATAAAGTTACTCATGCTTCCTGAATCCAATAAAACACGGACAGTCTGATGCACTCCGTTTGAATCTAATATATTTACTTTTGCTGTTGATAACAAGACGGTGGCTGACTTCAAAACAGAACTCGATAAAGATGCATTCGTATGATTTGGAGAATCGGTGGGCTTATTTCCCGCCATGATGGGGTTATTATTAGGTACCGCATTGGTAGACTCTTTTGGAAATCGATGTAATAAGGTATGATGACGTTTTTGGCATGTTTTGCACGACGATTAGGAAGGACAATTTGTCATCATATGTTTAGACGAAAAACAATTTAAACATAAATTATGGTTTTTGATTAATGCGAATCTTTGTTCTGGAGTTTTGGATGCAAATGTTTGACATTTGATTAATAAATGCGAATCTTTACAGGCGATACATCTGGGCAAACGAACCGACGAAGTACTATTATTATTCGTGGATAAGAAAGTCGATCGCTTTCGACACTTATTTGGGGTTGTTGTAATAGACGATGACAAAGTGGATGTAAATAAAATGGACTCCAAGGCTTTACAATGATTTTCCAAGAATGAAATTAATTGGCCATATGTTGGGAGTTCCGTGTCAGTATGTTTCAACTCGAATCCTGTCCGTGTTTTATTATCTAATTTATTTAATAGAAGATTAAACAGCAAGAAGTCCCAATGTTGTACCGGAAACTGTAGCATTTTTAATGCGGCTAGATTTTCGACAAAAATATTGGATAGAGTCCGAAGGTCGGCGGCATGTTTGGTTTCATTGGAACGCGATATCGCCGAGGCATTGTATATTAAATTGTAATGATGTGTGGCTAGAAGCCTTTTATTCTGGTATCTTTGTTTTAATGCGTCGTATGCGATGGTATAATAATCTGCAGTAACAGGCAAATGTTTTACAATCGCTAAGGGTTCATTAATCAACGATGTGATTAAATAATGGAACTTCTCAATTGACGAAAATTGTGGGTTATTATGTACCAATGAATTAAACAAATCAAAAAACGATGACCAATTCTTGATATTACCATCGAAAACCGGAATCGAGATCTTTGATAGATTTAGGTTGAATTTTGCTGAACCTGCGTCGACAACGGGCGTTGACGGCACGCTTTGTTTCAACATATCATTCCATGTAGCTTTTACGGAAAAATATATTTGATCAGCTTGTAAACGAATTTTATCTTCTTCGTCGAATTCTGAATCATCTTCTAGAAGACCAATTACGGAATTATGCAATGTTCGAAATTGTTCATATACTTGAGAAAGGGTTTCAGTTTGTGCTTCCAGAAGTGATCTTAAATTTGGGTCTTTTTTTGCAGCAAGACTGACTTCTTCCGCCTCTTTTAGCCGGTTTAACTCAATTGTACGTTTCAATTTAATTTTTGTAATTTTACTCATAGCGGAGTGAGAATAATTTTAAGATGCAATATTTAGTTGAAATTCTAGGTGGACGAGAAAAAGAAAGGGAGACGATAAGTTGATCGGACGATCGAACGACGAGGATCCCACGATGTCTGCGGAGCTTGACCCGGACAGTGCGACGGACGACGCACAACTGGATGTGAAGAGTAGGATGCGCACGCACGAGCAATGACGTGCGCTTCGAAAGAACGATAGAAAGATAGAGAGACGAGCGACGACGTACCAAAAATGACGAAAAATGGCGAGTTTTTACAAATCTTGAAGAAACGTGGATCCACTATCGGACCCTCTCAACTATCCGGCTCGAAGGACCATATGTTATGTGCAGTAACATTCAATACAATTTTTTATGGGACAGGGCTGATTCCCTTACCGACCATTGATTAACCACGCTGTTAATTGTTCTTTTCTTCACTAGCTAGACTTTTGATTAATCGGTACAGCCTTTCTTCAAGTCGCACACTTTGTTTTCACTCGTTTCGGTTTTAAATACGGTTCTCATCTATCTTCACGACACACGATATCTTAAAATTCTCGTTCGAGGGTATGGTCTGGACCAAAGTTAAAATCACACTGTCACCAAAAATTTAGACCAACTTCCCCAAAAAAAAAAGAACTGGTTCGCCCCCACCCTCAATCAATGGAACGAACCGAAACCAAATAATAACGAATAACGAAAATAAACAATAATAAGAAACTAATAATGTGATGCGTGAACATCACCCGAAAATGACGAGGAAGATGTCGACTCTTTAATGGCCCAATTGGACGATGAAGAATTGTTAACATTAGCAGATGAGCTTTCGATAAAATTAGTAGAAAAGACCGAACCAAAAAAGAAACGCCTAGGTATAGGAACGGCTAGAAAGGAGATCAGAATATCAGACCAACAACCAGATATGGAATCAGAATCTGATACATTCTACTAATACTGTACAACCTAAAAGAACTATAGAAATTTTGGACACAATTATTGACAATAAAAGAAAACAATTTATTCTGAAAACAGGACTTAATAATGAACTAGAAGTACAAGTAAGAAAACAAGATGAGAGAACGATTCACGAAGTAAGGATACCTAAAAATAATCAAGACGAAGAAATATTCAGGCTATACAAAGAATACATGACGTCTTCAGGGACTTCATATATCTATACCGAAGAGGAAGAATTATATCATCGCTGTTGTCAAGTATATACAGAAAAACTAACAGACAATGGACCAAAAATAATACGCTGCGTGAGAAGAGTTAAAGTAATTACCAACACAGAAA